>NW_011494768.1:68200-75909 GCF_000754665.1 Bison bison bison | reverse complement strand
GAAAGATTAAAGGCAGGAGGAGAAGGGGACGACAGAGGATGAGATGGCTGGATGGCATCACCAACTCAATGGAAATGAGTTTGAGTAAACTCTGGGAGTTGGTGATGGACAGGGAGGCCTGGAGTGCTGCAGCCCATGAGGTCACAAAGAATCAGACACGACTGAGCAATTGAACTGAACTGAACTGAACCACGAGAAAAACATACACTAGACTGTAACCTCTTTGAGGGCAGAGATTTGTTGTTTTGTTCACTGTTGACTCCCCAGTATCAAGAACCATGTCTGACGTAGAGTTGGCGCTTAATGAATATTTGTGGAATGAATGAAAGATTTATTTTCTGTCATTCTACTAATCTACTCACATGCTCTTACCGGTGATTTTTGAAGAGCCTCCAGAGAAGTCTCAAATATCCAACAGGGGACCGTTTCTAGCTTTGCAAGAGTCTGTAAGTCACTGGAATCCTTATAGCCACATTATTTCCTGTAAAGCACATCATATGATTTTAGAAAAAAAAGTGAACCTATACTGATCCCACGTTTAAATATGCTACACAAGGAACAGGGTGAAGTTGCACAGAACAGAAGGTCTGTGCTCCCCCTTTGCCATTGTTCTACTGGTATAGTTCCTGAGGAAGGTGATTTTGATTACCACTGGATTTCAAAGCTCTGCATCTGGCCTTTTCAAGGACTCAAGGCTCCCATATATGCACAACGACAATAATGGAAGCATTAAGGACATTAAAATTATATTCCTTTAATCTTCTCTATTTTGCTTCCTTTCATATCATTCTGTACAATTCTCCTAAGACTTTCACTGATGCATAAAGCCTGCTTATATTTTCTTCTTTGTTGTAAAAAAAGATGTTCCAGCTGAATCCTTACAGTTTTTACTTTGTAAACTTTGTGAAGACATCATATGTAGTACTTTAAGAAAAGCTTATTTATTGATGAAGATATTTAAGCATTTTAATGATATTTTTTAAATAATAAATTTTTTCCCCAAACACATATCTGTTCTTTGAGTTCTGGAGGCTGCTGTATTTCCTGGTTAAAAACACTGACTAAAGATTTTATTTGTTTGTTATGTCAGATTCTGCAGAGGATGACAATATAACAAAAGACAGTGAAGCAACAGATCATCCTGTGTGTGACCAAGAGCATCCCAGTGGTAAGTTGTGGGACTTGTTTGTTTTCTGCTAAGGAATATTACATTTTATAAAATCCATATTTTAGTTTCTCTGGAATCTTGAACAACTCTGAGATTTAGGGATGCCTACCCTCCACACAGTCAAAAATTGGTGAACAACTTTATAGTCAGCCGTCTGTATCTGTAGTTCCATATCCAATGATTCAACCAACCACAGATTGTGTTGTACTATAGTACATATCGGAGAAGGCAATGGCACCCCACTCCAGTACTCTTGCCTGGAAAATCCCATGGGTGGAGGAGCCTGGTAGGCTGCAGTCCATGGGGTCGCTAAGAGTCAGACACAACTGAGTGACTTCACTTTCACTTTTCACTTCATGCATTGGAGACGGAAATGGCAACCCACTGCAGTATTCTTGCCTGGAGAATCCCAGGGACGGGGGAGCCTGGTGGGCTGCAGTCCATGGGGTTGCAAACAGTCAGACACGACTGAGCGGCTTCACTTTCTCTTTTCATTTTTCTGCCTTGGAGAAGGAAATGGCAACCCACTCCAGTGTTCTTGCCTGGATAATCCCAGGGATGGGGGAACCTGGTGGGCTGACATCTATGGGGTCGCACAGAGTCAGACACGACTGAAGCGACTTAGCACAGCATCATAGCATAGTACCTATTTGTTGAAAAAAAAGTTACCTATATGTGGACTGCACAGTTCAAACTTGTGTTGCTCAAGTGTCAACTTATTTTATTAGTGCTAGATATCAGGTGATTGGTCAGTCAGTCAGTCAGTCAGGTCAGTTGCTTAGTCATGTTCAACTCTTTGCAACCCCATGGACTGCAGCACTCCAGGCTTCCCTGCCCATCAACAACTTCCAGAGCTTCTTCAAACTCATGTCCATCAAGTCAGTGATGCTATCCAACCATCTCATCCTCTGTCATCCCCTTCTCCTCCTGATTGTTAGCTGCCACGTTTAGAAGGGGTGTTTGCTCTCCACAGTCCTTGCTACTCACTAATTTTGTACCAGGCTAGCTTCATTTATTTTTGTTACCTGATTGAGGTCTATAGGCATTGGATTTGCAACTGCTGAAAAGAAAATATGATACCAGTGAGAATACATGTGAAACATGGAGACAGTAGATCCAAGAGATTAAATTTTCATCTCCTTGGAATACCAAGAAAAGATAATAGAACAAACAGAAATGAAGCCATCTTTAAAAAAAAAAAAAAGAAAAAAAATGTTTTCCTAATGCAAACCAGTTCCTCCACCCAAAGCACAAGAGTACAAGTTGTATTTATAGACAAAGGTAATGAAAACTCATATGAGAACAGAAACCTACAAATCCTCATGGACTTTCTGAAGATCAATAACAAAGGAAGTACAATTTGTAAAGTTTAAAAATAAAATAAAATTAAAAAAAAATAAAAGTGAAATGAAAAATAAATAAATAAATAAATCTGCTCAAAAAAATTAAATTAAAATTAATTGTTTAATTGAAAAAAAAATAAATAACAAAGGAAGGCTTTTAAAGCATCTTGGAAATTCAAAATCCATTTATAACTAAAATCACCAAAATCAAATTAGCCTTAGACTTCTTCCACAACTCTGCATTTTCAAAAAAAAACCAGAAAAATGGAGTAACATTTCCAGAGCTCTAATGGACACTGCATCTATATTTAGTGAAGTTATTACTCATGCATGAAGTCAAGAGTAATATTTTCTCAGGAATAGAAAGATTAAGAAAACATGCTACCCAAAGTGTCCTTTCTGAGGAAACTAACAAAAGGCCTGTGCAAAAACAATAAATACAGAAAGAAAGGAAACATTCAAGACTGAGAAAGGCACAGTTGGAAAGGACTATGTGATAAGAGACTCATTTAAATGTATGAAAATGTTGGAATAATTGTTTCAAAATTAGTATCAAAAGAGCTTACTTAAATGATTGCTTTTACCTCTGAAAATTATAGTATTTTTTTTAATGAGAAAGAAAAAGGAGACAGTTTTTCTTTCAGCAATGAGAGACTCAATACTATAGACCATTACTCTGACTGGACAACCTGGACTACGCACACACACACACACACACACATCTTTATATAGATAGATAGATACATGAACATAGATAGAATTTGAAACTATTTTTACCTTACTGAATTTGCTGATTCTGCAAAAGGCATCTTAAGTCTCACTGCTCAAAAGGGCCCTGGTAATGTGATATTTTGGGTTGAAACCCCAAAGATGTATATCTCTGCAGGAAAGATGAAACAGATATAGATCAGCCTTCTGAGAGATTGCTGCTCAGCTTTAAATGATCTCAATCCCCAAATTAAATTGAGATCAACCCAGATTACCAGTCCATCTAGGTACCTGAGAAAAGCAAATGTAAATTATTTACTAGATGCAAGAAAGAAAGAGCATTGTAAATGCCAGAAAATAGCCAGAAAAAAAATAAAGAAACAAGGTAACATGTAAAACAAACAGTCAAGAGCAGGAAACCCACTTGGGCTGAAAATATTCATGTTATAAACCCAAAGTATAAAACACAGAGACCATGCAAACCAGTTCCTCCACTGACAAGACAAGATTGAAAAGTTTAGCTGAGAACTGAAAATTCAAAAGAGAAAAAGAAAAAGTCTAGAAGTAAAAGATGCCACTCTAAAATGAAGAATTCAGTGAACAGGTTTATGACTTATTAGATGCAAATGAGGGCTTCCCTCGTAGCTCAGTTCATAAAGAATCTGCCTGCAGTGCATGAGACCCAGGCTCGATTCCTGGGTCAGGAAGATCCCTTGGAGAAGGAAATGGCAACCCACTCCAGTATTCCCGAATTTGTGAACTAGAAGTTAGGTCAGAAGAATATATCTGAACTAAAAGACAGGAGAGAAAGAATGGCAAACTAAAGAAAGGGGAAAGATGTGCAGGATACAATGACAAAGTCTAATGTGCATATAATTGGAATCCTGGACAGAAAGGAGAGAAGGAATTGGACAGAAAAAATATCTGAAGAAATTTTGGTGAGAAATTTCCTACAACGAGAAGGGATATCAAGTCACGTGTTCCAAAAGTCCTTTGAACTCCAAGCAGAATAATTCCCAAACCATCATAGAAAAATTGCTGAAAGCCAGGGATAAACAGAACATCCAGAAGCAGTCATCAAACAACTGGACCAATAGCTGACTTTTCAGAAGACACAATGGAAATAAAAAGACAATACAAAAGAGTCACTGCCACCCAAGAACTCTAAGCCCAGAGAAAAATGTATGTTTCAGGGATAAAGGTTTGGACTTCCCTGGTGGTCCGATGGTTAAAACTCCGTGCTCCCAATGCAGCAAGCCTGGGTTCGATCCCTGGCCAGGGAACTAGATCACACGTGCCACAACTAAAGACCTCACGTGCCAGCAACTAAGACCTGGCACAGCCAAATAACTATTACAAAAAAAAAAAAGATTAATTAACATTTCTGAGCAAGCAAGGAAATGTGCATCACCAGAAAATTCTGGTGTTCTTCAGGTAGAAGGATATTGATGACAAAAGGAATTATTAGATGACAGAAGGAATTATAAGCAAGGCAGATGGTAGTTATTGGATAAGTCTAAACGAACAGTGATGATACAAATCAATGATGATTATAATAAGAATAGTGTATTGTGGAAGTTAAGATAGACTTAGAGTCAAAATGCATTGCAATAATGGCATTTACTGGAATGAGATAAATTAAAGTATGGTAATATTTTTCCATTGTCATGGAAAATAGGAGCACCGATTCATATTAAAATTTGGTAAATCTCAGTGATGCCTGAGAGTTAAAAATGAGGTAAGCCCCATGACTGGAGAGAATTTGCAGGCCACAGTGCCCAGCCCAGCAGACTTCCTGAGTTGAGGAAAGAGCTGAGAGTGATGGAAAGCCAAGCATCTAGCATTGGCCAGGTGGAGTCCTGAAGAAAGGAGAGCTCCACACAGGGAACACTCTCGAGACCTATAGAGTGTATGCGTGCTAGGTCGCTTCAGCCATGTCTGACCCTGTGTGACCCTATGGACTGTAGTCTACCAGCCTCCTCCGTCTATGCCTTCCTCCAAGGGATCTTCCTGAACCAGCATCTCGTATGTCTCCTGCATTGGCAGGTGGGTTCTTTACCACTAGTGCCACCCGGGAAGCGCAGAGACCTGCAGAGGGAATCCTTCAAGTCTTCAGAGGGGTATTGATCTGCACATGTGCAAGAGACTTGGGAAACCACACGAAAGGACTTGAGGTCCTGATATCTGGGGCTTCCACAGGGGTGAGAAGGGTGCCTGTTCCCACTAGCCAGACTGGAAAACCTAAGAATGCATGGGGGGCTCAGAAGGGGCTCGCCTCAGTAGTGGAGCAAAACTAGCAATACTCCAAATACTGCTCTTGTCCTGTGCAAGCCAGCTTCAAAACAAGACTTGAAAGGATCAAACTGTTTGTAAATAACTTAACTTATCCTCAAATGAAACTCAAGAACATCTGTAAAACTAGAAACATACTTCACATCCAACAGAGTAATCAACAAAATTACCGGGCATGAAAAGAAGTATTGGAAGACAAATCCCCTTGCACTTCTTGTGTTTCTGCATGTTTTATGAGCAGAGAGCTTGAATGCCTTTGTTTTGGCCAGTTTTTTCAAGGATGTTTGTACAGGCATACCTCTGAGATATTGTGGGTTGTGTTCCAGACCACCACAAGAAGGGAATATGACAATAAAGCCAGTCACATGAATTTTTTGGCTTCCCAATGCATGTGAAAGTTGGGTTTACACTCTACTGTTGTCTATTAATTGTGCAATAACGCCAGGTCTAAAAAAAGAGCAGTACATATACCTTAACTAAAAACTACTTTATTGCTAAAAACTGCTAGCTGTCATCTGAGTCTTTGATGAATCATGACCTTTGTGCTGGTGGAGGGTCTCACCTTGATGTGAGCCTTGATGCCGAGGCTGCTGACTGATTAGAGTGGTGCTTGCTGAAGGCTGGAGCGGCTGTGGTAATTTCTTAAAATAAGACAACAGTGAATTTTTCCACATCATTGACTCTTCCTTCCATGGACAATTTCGCCGTAGCGTGCAGTGCTGTTTGATACCATTTTACCCACAGCAGAACTTCTTTCAAAATTGGACTCAATCCTCACCAACCCTGTCGTTGCTTTCTCGAGTAAGTTTGTGTAATATTCTAAACACTTTGCTGTCATGTCAACAATCTTTGCAGCATCTTCACCAGAATTTGATTCCATCTCAAGAAGTTACTTTCTTGGCTCATCCATAAGAACTGCTCATCTGCTAAGATTTTATCCTTGAGTTGCAGCAATTTGGCCACATCTTCAGGCTCCACTTGTAATTCTAGTTCTCTTGCTCTTTCTACCACATCTACAGTTACTTCCTCCCCTGAAATCTCGAAACCCTCTAAGTCATCCATGAGTATTGGAATCAACTTCTTCCAAATTCGTTAATGTTGATATTTTGACCACTTCCCATGAATCATGAATGCTTCCTAATGGCTTTTCAAATGGCAAATCCTTCCCAGGTTTTCGATTTATCTTGCCCAGATCCATCAGAGAGATCACTATCTATGGCAACTGTAACCTTATGCAATATATTTCTTAAATAATAGGACTTGAAAGCTGAAATTATTCCTTGATCCATGAGTTGCAGAAGGGATATTGTGTTAGCAGGTGTGAAAACAATATTAATCTCACTGTACATCTCCATCAGCACACTTGGGTGACCAAATGCATTGTCAATGAGCAGTAATATTTTGAAAAGAATCTTTTTTCTGAGCAGTAGGTCTCAACAATGGGTCTGAAATTTTCAGTAAAGCTTGTTGTGAACAGATACACTCTGTCATCTAGGCTTTGTTTTTCCATATATAGAGCACAGGCAGAGTAGATTAAGCCTAATTTTTAAGCATCCTAGGATTTTCAAAATGACAAATGAGCATTGGCTTCACCATCTGCATTAGCCCCAAACGAGAGAGTCAGGTTGTCCTTTGAAGCCTTGAAGCCAGGCCCTGACTTCTCCTCTCTAGCTGTGAGAGTCCTAAATGGCATCTTCTTCCAATAGAAGGCTGTTTTGTCGACACTGAAAAGCTATTATTTACTGTAGCCACCTTCATAAACATCTTAGCTAGACCTTCTGGTCAACCTGATGCAGCTTCTACATCAGCACTTGCTGCTTCACCTTGTTCTTTTGTTATGGAGGTGGATTCTTTCCTTAAACCTCATAAACCAGTCTCTGCTACTTTCAAACCTTTCTTCTGCAGTTTCCTCACCTCTCTCAGCCTTCATGGAACGGAAGACAATCGGAGCACTGCCCTGGGTTAGGCTCTGACTTAAGAGAATGTTGTGGCTGGTTTGATCTTCTATCCAGACCCCCCAGACTTTCTCCATATTGGCAATAATCTACTTTTTTTTTTTAATTCATTCATGTGTTTACTGGAGAAACACTGAATTCCCTTCAAGAACTTTTCTTTTGCCTTCACAACTTAGCTAACTGCTTGGTGTGAGACACCTAGCTTTTAGCCTGTCTTAGCTTTTGATATGCCTTCTTCACTAA
>NW_011494768.1:37006-68100 GCF_000754665.1 Bison bison bison | reverse complement strand
TTTACTGTAGCCACCTTCATAAACATCTTAGCTAGACCTTCTGGTCAACCTGATGCAGCTTCTACATCAGCACTTGCTGCTTCACCTTGTTCTTTCAAACCTTTCTTCTGCAGTTTCCTCACCTCTCTCAGCCTTCATGGAACGGAAGACAATCGGAGCACTGCCCTGGGTTAGGCTCTGACTTAAGAGAATGTTGTGGCTGGTTTGATCTTCTATCCAGACCCCCCAGACTTTCTCCATATTGGCAATAATCTACTTTTTTTTTTTTTAATCATTCATGTGTTTACTGGAGAAACACTTTGAATTCCCTTCAAGAACTTTTCTTTTGCCTTCACAACTTAGCTAACTGCTTGGTGTGAGACACCTAGCTTTTAGCCTGTCTTAGCTTTTGATATGCCTTCTTCACTAAGCTTAATCATTTCTAGATTCTGATTTAAAGTGAGAGATGTATGACTCTTCCTTTTACTTGAACACTCAGACCATTGTAGGGTTATTAATTGGCCTGCTTGACAAGATGCAGGAAAGTATGACCTAAAGGGGAAGAGATAATAATTAATAGGAATCAATCCAGAAGTGGCACAGATGGGGTAATAATAGGAAGTGAAAGTGAAGTCACTCAGTCATGTCTCACTCTTTGCGACCCCATGGACTGTAGCCTACCAGGCTCCTCGTCTATGGGATTTTCCAGGCAAGAATACTGGAGTTGATTGCCATTTCCTTCTCCAGGAGATCTTCCTGACCCATGGATTGAACCTGGATCTCCCGCATTGTAGGCAGATGCTTTACCGTCTGAGCCACCAGGGACATCCCATTAATAGGAAAGAGCACATTAAAAAGCATTAATTGTATTCCACGTCCTCAACAAGCTAAAAGAAGGAATTCCATGTTCATTAGAAACATGGAAAATATAGAAAGATACTGTTGAATTTCTAGAGATGAAAAACAGAGTATCTGAGATGAAAATTATACCTGATGGGAATAATGGCAGGTGAGATAGGGCAGAAGAAAAGATCAGTGAATTTGAAGTTGTAGCCGTAGAAACTATCCAAATCCATACACAGAGAAAATGAATGACCGAAGGAAATGAAAAGAGCCTCAGGGAGCCATGGAACAACTTCGAGTGATTCCAAATATAATAATCATGAATTGGAATCTCTGTAGGCAGATATGGGAAGGGGAGACAGAAAAAAATATTTGAAGTAATAGTTGCTGAAATTTTTCAGAAACTTCATGAAAACGATGAACTCACATGTGGAAGAAATTTGATGACCCCAAAGCACAAGAAACACAAAATTATACTTAAGTACATCATAATCAACTCAGTCAACAGCAGTGATAAGGAAGAAAATCTCCAAAGCAGTCAGACGAGAGAAACAAGTTACATACAGAGAAACAAATATAAGAATGAAGCACAAATACTACTAACTACACGGAGCTTCCTTGGCAGTCCACTGGTTAAGACTTTTCCTTCCAATGCGGGGTGGGGGGGGGGGGAGTGGGGTTTGAGTCCCTGGGTCAGGGAGCTACAGTTCACATGCCTCATGGCCAAAAAATCAAAACATAAGAATAAGCAGAAGCAATACTGTACCAAATTCAATAAAGACTTTCAAAATGGTCCACATCAAAAATATCTTTAAAAAAAAAAAAGGAAAAAGAAATTACAAACTAGAATTCCAGGCAAAAACATGAATGAATCTTACAAATGTATCTTAGAAACCTTACGTAAAGATGGTACAAAAGCATACATGTTGTACAAGTTCATCTATATCAACTTTGAAAAGCAGGGAAAATAACTATGACAGGCAGGGTGTTTATTAAACTTGGGTGACTGGGGATGAGATACTGATTGGGCTAGGAGCTGGGCTGAGGGCTGGAGGATTATCCTAAGAATATGTAGTTTCTCTATCTGCTTTTGATTACTTAATTGGGATCTGCATATTGTTTGTGTACTTTCCTGATTGTATGTTGCATGTTGATAGAAGAGTTAAAAGAGGAAGAAAGAAAGAGAGGAAATAAGGAAAAGAGTAAAGAAAGGAAATTTCAGTGCCAAAGTTTGTACACCAAAAATTCCAGTGTGGAACAGTGAGGGTTGTCTACAGTGCTGACTTTGATAAAGATAGTTAAACAATGAAAAATCCTGCTGTGCTCTGGGTTCTGACAATGGCAGGTTTAAGAATAACTAGAAGAACTTTGAAACATTTTATGATAATTACAAATAGAATTAAGTCACAAGAGTTAAAGGAATAAATCTTGCTTTCTAATTTCCCCTGAAGATCATACCAAGCATGAGAGTATATTTAGTAATGCAAATAAAAATAATAAGTAATGTTATAACCAAAAAACAATATATGAAAGAGGATGACACAGGCAAATAGTTATGACAGTAAGCATAATTTAGGTTACTGAGTGTAAAAACCACTCAGATTGAATTAATTTCAATAAAATAGTAAGGCTTTAAAAATTTAAAGTTAAAAAAAAAAGAATGTTTGGGAAATAAACATCAAAAGAAAACATGGAAAACTACTTTAGAATCTCTCCAGTTAGAATTCTAGCCAAAAATCTCAAGTGAGAAAGAGTTGGTCATTTTATATTAATAAAAACTTAAAGCCCTGATGAAATATAAGAATGATGGGTTTTTATGTGTCAGATGATATAAGAAGATACACTGCAAATAAAATCCAATTGGAAATGCAATGCGGAATTCACAGATATGATATTATCAGTCAATGACAGAATAAATAGACTAAAAATGACATGATATCTTTAAAAAATGCGATTAACTATGTGGTCCTATTGGAGGGATGGACAGGCTGATCAATGAAACAGAGTAAAGAGTTTGGAAATAGACCTCAGGAGATCGGGACTTCAGTACATATTTAGGCTGACACTTCAAAGACAGATGACTCAATAAATGGCATTAAGACAACTAGTTGGCCATTTGAAAAAATAAACTGTATCCCAATCTCATCCCTTATGCCAACTTAAATTCCAAAAGGAGCAAGATGAAATGTAAAAATGACACTATAAAACTACTAGCTAAAAGAATCAAAGGGTGTATGTGTGTGTATATATATATACACACACAAAATTTATATATATATAAATGTTTTAGTTTTGAAATAAGGACTGCCTTTGAAATGTGTATGTATACAGACACATGATTGCATTATAAAGTATGTGCACATAGATGTGTATATGCACTGCATGTGTACAGAAGTCCTCATGTGTCATAAAAGGGGAAAGTCAGTGGCTAAAGCTGAATATATACATTTTGACATGATAAAGTGTGTAATCAAATTCTACAGAAAAGCTATTAGGAAATGTATTCTCAGCCTAAATGACAACGAATCAACTTTCTCACTCCAAAAATAAAAACTTCATAAATCAATAATTATAATAATGTAAACAACTCAAGAAGAAAATGGGCAAAGGACTCAATTGTAATTCACAAAAGAGAAAATGCAGTCATTGTAAATATGAAGACATGAATTACCTCTTCATTACTTTACGATGCAAATAAAACACGATTTTGGTGTCTTCTTCTGAGTATCAGGCATTTAAATAGGGTTGAAAGTGCACAGAAGTGGCATGAGGAAGGCAGCCAAACATGCTCACACACCACTGGCGGGAGATTAAAGGGCATAACCTCCTCATCAGCAATTTTGACAAAATCTAATAAAAGGTAAACTGTTTACCCTTTGATCCAAGAGTTATGCATTAAGAATTTATCTTAAAGTAACAGCCACCAGAAGTATAGAGAGAGGTATTCACAACAATGCTCATTGCAGTGCTGTTTGATGGCGAAAACAAAAAACAAAAGGGAGCATCCCAAAATTTGTCCAGAACATAGAATATAATGCATCTTATAACATTTCTGAAGAAAGTATAATGACAGTGTAAGCTGCTTATGAAATGTAAACTAAAAAAGAATCAAAATGGAGATTAATTGGAATGCCAGGATACCTTTATGTATTTTGTATATTTGTGTATGTATGTGTGTAGATACAGTTTTTATATTTGGACATACACAAAGACACACACTTATACAGATACATATGTATGTATACATATAAATATACATGTGTGTATGTGCCTACATATGTATGTATACATATATATACACATATATACATATATATACACACATATATATATACACACACATATATATACACACACACATATGTAGGTTCATACACACACATATGCAGGCAAATTATAGCAGTTACAGTATTAACAATGGCAATCCCTTAGTTGTAAAATTACTGGTAATTCCCAATACCTGTATTAAGTGTTTCTATGTGAAAACTGCCTTTCTTTTGTAACTACAAGAAATAATTGTAGCAATAATTTACATTAGGAAAGAAAATTTTATTGGCCCTAGAAACTAAGAAATAGAGCACTAATAGAAAACTAAGAATAACTTAGACATAATCAAATTCACGTTAACCTAGGTTTAAATTTCATCCTAATCTGGGGTATTTTTAGACATAGTGAAAGTAAAATTTTGACCAATAGCAGCAATCAAGTTTCAAGCTTAACAAAAGGACATAATTTCTATTATCTTTAAGAGACACATCAGAGAAACAAATTCTTTGTTCTTAGGAAGATCTGAGCATCTAATAATCTATAAATAACAAAGCTATATTGTTGTTGCTATTGTTTAAAAACAGTCTATTTACCTACCAAGTGAATTTAGGTTTATCCTCCTCTAGAAATGTTTGACCCTAGACTGTTGTTCCCAGACCAATTTTAATGCAAATTAATTAAAGCATTAGCTTGAGCCAAACTTAATTACCAGGCCTCACAAGAAACAATCATGTGATCCATTTCTAAAGGAAAGTGAATGGATTTTGGATTATCTGTTCTAATGGCCCCTGCCCATTAGTATGGATGATTGAGTTCGCTGTATAAAAAATATATGTATAAACTGTGGGATCCTTTATGTTCTTTTATTTCCTCTGCCAGGAGGGATTAGGGCAAAGGACAGTGGGTAGAATTCAACCAGACTGAATGTAGAGGGGCAAACATAAAGCATGCCCCATGGGGTCAAGAAAGTGGATGGAATGTGGTATGTCTGAGTGGCTGCAGAGAGCAGATGGACGGGAGCCCCGAAAGTCATCATTACCACACAGCAGGCCTGCGAACAGGGCTTGGCGCTCATACAGACCTCCTCCTCCAGCAGCACACCAAATCCTGGCATGGCTCAGGAAGGAGCAAGGATGAGCATTTCTGCATTTCAAAGCTGAGAACCTCATGTCTTTCCCCTTTTGTCATTACTTTAATTTCAGAATCAATGCAAAGAAATATAGGAAAACAATAGAATGGGAAATAGAATAGAAAACAACAGAATGGGAAAGACTAGAGATCTCCCCAAGAAAATTAGACATACCAAGGGAACATTTCATGCAAAGATGGGCTTGATAAAGGACAGAAATGGTGTGGACCTAACAGAAGAAGATATTAAGAAGAGGTGGCAAGAATACACAGAAGAACTGTACAAAAAAGATCTTCACGACCAAGATAATCACGATGGTGTGATCACTCACCTAGAGCCAGACATCCAGGAATGCGAGCTCAAGTGGTCCTTAAGAAGCATCACTACAAACAAAGCTAGTGGATGTGATGGAATTCCAGTTAAGCTATTTCAAATCCTAAAAGATGATGCTGTGAAAGTGCTGCATTTAATATGCCAGCAAACTTGGAAAACTCAGCAGTGGCCACAGGACTGGAAAACATTTGTTTTCATTCCAATCCCAAAGAAAGGCAATGCCAAAGAATGCTCTAACTACCACACAATTACACTCATCTCATATTCTAGTAAAGTAATGCTCGAAATTCTCCCAGCCAGGCTTCAACAATATGTGAACCATGAACTTCCAGATGTTCAAACCAGATTTAGAAAAGGCAGAGGAACCAGAGATCATATTGCCAACATCTGTTGGATCACTGAAAAAGCAAGAAAGTTCCAGAAAAGCGTCTACTCCTGCTTTATTGACTATGCCAAAGCCATTGACTATGTAGACCACAACAAACTCTGGAAAATTCAGAAAGAGATGGGAATACCAGACCATCTGACCTGCCTCTTGAGAAATCTCTGTGCAGGTCAGGAAGCAACAGTTAGAACTGGACATGGAACAACAGACTGGTTCCAAATAGGAAAAGGAGTACGTCAAGGCTGTATATTGTCACCCTGCTTATTTAACTTCTATGCAGAGTACATCATGAGAAACGCTGGGCTGGATGAAGCACAAGCTGGAATCAAGATTGCTGGGAGAAAAATCAATAACTTCAGATATGCAGATGACACCACCCTTATGGCAGAATGAAGAAGAACTAAAGAGCCTCTTGATGAAAGTGAGAGTGAAAAAGTTGGCTTAAAGCTCAACATTCAGAAAAGTAAAATCATGGCATCTGGTCCCATCACTTCATGGCAAATAGACGGGGAAACAGTGGAAACAGTGACAGACTATTTTAGGGGGCTCCAAAATCACTGCAGATGATGAATACAGCCATGAAATTCAAAGACACTTGCTCCTTTGAAGAAAAGTTATGACTAACCTAGACAGCAGAAACATTACTTTGTTGACAAAGGTCCGTCTAGTCAAAGCTGTGGTTTTTCCAGTAGTCATGTATGGATGTGAGAATTGGACTATAATGAAAGTTGAGCACTGAAGAATTGATGCTTTTGAACTGTGATATGTTGGAGAAGACTCTTGAGAGTCCCTTGGACTGAAAGGAGATCCAACCAGTTCACCCTAAAGGAAATAAGTCCTGAATGTTCATTGGAAGGACTGATGCTGAAGCTGAAACTCCAATACTTTGGCTATGTGATGCGAAGAACTGACTCATTTGAAAAGACCTTGATGCTGGGAAAGATTAAAGGTGGGAGGAGAAGGGGAGGACAGAGGATGAGATGACTGGAAACATCACTGACTCGATGGACATGAGTTTGAGTAAGCTCCGGGAGTTGGTGATGGACAGGGAGGCCTGATGTGCTGCAGTCCTTGGGGTCTCAGAGTCAGAGAGGACTGAGCAACTGAACTGAACTGAATGTCAGAAAAATGAGAAAGAATAAAATATATGTATTTTTGTCCCAAGAGAAGATTGCATATATGTGGCATCTAGAAAAATGGTACAGATGAACCTATTCACAGGGCAGGAATGGAGATGCAGACAACAGACAAGGTTGAGGGGGAATAGAGCAGATGAGATAAACTGCGAGATTGGGATCGACACTACCATGTGTAAAACAGATGGCTGGTGTCAACCTAGTGTATAGCATAGGGAGCTCAGTTCAGTGCTCTATGGTGACCTAAAGGGGTGGATGGGGGGAGGCGGTGGGAGGGAGGTCCAGGGTGAGGGGCAAGAGAAAAATATGCATACATATAGCTGAGTCACTTTGTTGTATAGCAGAAGGTAATGCAATGTTGTAAAGTAACTATGGTGGTGGTGGTTTAGTCGCTTAGTCACGTCCAACTCTTGCGGCCCCATGGACTGTAGCCCTCCAGGTTCCTCTGTCCATGGGATGCTCCAGGCAAGAATACTGGAGTGGGTTGCCATTTCCTTCTCCAGGGGATCTTCCCGACCCAAGAATCGAACCCAGATCTCCTGCATTGCAGGCAGATTCTTTACTAACTGAACTACAAGGGAAGTCCCCCAAAGCAACTATACCCGCCCCCTGAAAAAAAAAGAATGAGACAAGTTAAAGGGCAGGGGAGAGAAATAATTCAAAAAGCTTTGCAACGGCCTCTTGTCCTCCAGGTGAGTTAACAGTCCTTACTGGTTGCAGAGAAAATCCCTAGTACACATCACAGCCTTAGGCTGCCACCCAGGCAGTCCCACCCCATCAGCGGTGCCCAGTCCTTGGTGAATTGCCATCTTACTACTCCTGATGGACTTTCTCTGAAAATGTATGGAGTGGAGTACTGGGAGTGGAGACACCCTGCAGTAGAGTGGCTGCTTCTACTCTCTGAATGGTCTGCTCGTCCCCGCCACTGCACAAAGGCAGATCACAGATCATGAGTTAAGTTTCCAGCCAAGACTAGGAGGAGTTATGATGGTCAGTTCCCCATCAACAGTGACAGGGATGGTTGTTGTTCGCTCGTTAAGTCATGTCCCACTCTACAACCCCATGGTCTGCAGAACACCAGGCTTCTCTGTCTTTCACCATCTCCTAGAGTTTGTCAAACTCATGTGCATTGAGTCAGTGATGCTAACATCTCAGCCTCAGCCATCCCCTTCTCCTCCTGCCTTTGCTCTTTCCCAGCATCAAGGTCTTTTCTAGTGAGTTGGCTCTTCACATCAGGTGGCCAAAGTATTGGAGCTTCAGCATCAGTCCTTCCAATGAATATTCAGGGTTAATTTCCTTTAGGATTGACTGGTTTGATCTCCTTGCAGTCCAAGGGACTCTAATTCAAAAGCATCAGTTCTTCAGCACTCACCCTTCTTTATGGTCCACCTCTCACATCCATACATGACTACTGGAAAAACCATAGCTTGGACTATATAGACTTTTGTCCGCAACGTGATGTCTTTGTTTTTCAACGTGCTGTGTAGGTTTGTGACAGCTTTTCTTCCAAGGAGATAGCATTTTAATTTCATGGCTGCAGTCACCACCAGCAGTGATTTTGGAGCCTAAAAAAATAAAATCTGTCACTGATTCTGCTTTATCCCATCTATGTGCCTTGAAGTGATGGGACCAGATGCCATGATCTTTGTTTTTTGAATGTTGAGTTTTAAGTCAGCTTTTCACTCTCCTCTTTCACCCTCATCAAGAAGCTCTTTAGTTCCTCTTCACTTTCTGCCATCAGAGTGGTATCAAGTCCATTTCTGAGGCTTTTAATATTTCTCCTGGCAGTGTTGATTCCACAACAAGGCTGTGATCCCTGAAAGGGGTTAGAGAATGAGGCTCACTCAAAACAGTGAAATTTCCCTTGACATCACCCTCCCAGTAGACAAATGTCAGGGATGAGTAGAAACTTTACCAGGAGACATGGCCTCATATAATGCCAGAGATAGAATCTAAGGTATTAGTATCTGGTGCTGTAGTTCAGTCGCTAAGTCATGTCTCACTCTTTTGTGACCCCGTGGACTGTAGGCCACCAGACTTCTCTGTCCATGGGATTTCCCAGGCAAGAATACTGGACTGAGTGGCCCTTTCCTTCCCCAGGGGATCTTCCCAACCCAGGGATCAAACCTGCCTCTTCTGTATTGGTAGGTGTATTCTTTACCAATGAGCCACCAGGGAAGCCCAAGATAGTATCTAGGGGATTTTGGGGGGGGTGTGGGGAGGGTTTTTTCCCTAAAGATAATGAAATGGAAGCCCAAAGAGATGGTGATTTGCCTAAAACATTCAATTCTTCCTCCAAAATTCTTTGCAGTAAATATAGCGCATGTAGTGCTTAGCCTTAGTGCTCTGTTGCTAATGGAAATAAGTTACAGTCCCTAATTACTATTTACTGACGTTGATGAGGACTACAATGGAGGACCAATTAATTAAACATGTATTGATCACTCTTTATTAGTAGGTGTTAGGTAGAGAAGCTTCCCAGGTGCAATGGTAAAGAATCTGCCTGCCAATGCAGGTGGAGATAAGAAACATGGGTTTGATCCCTGGGTCAGGAAGATCCCTTGGAGGAATAAACAGCAACCCACTCCAGTTTTCTTGCTGGAAAATACCATGGACAGAGGAGCCTGGTGGGCTATAGTCCATAGGATTGCAAAGAGTTGAACACAACTGAGCAGCTGAGCACGTGCACACACTAGGCAGATTAATACGAATAAAACAATGTGTAACATCACAGTGCTTACAACCTGATAAGGGAAACGAACACAGATACAGCTGTATTATAGTGTGATGAGAATAATAAATAGGTGAATAAATAGCATAAATAAATAGGCAAAGGAACTCAATGTGCAAAGATGTGATCACTTTGTATGGTGCCCAGAGGTGAAAAGCATGGAAATGATTTTGGGGGGTAAAGATTCTGCATGGCTTTCTGCCCCATATAAGGACTTTGGGGACTTCCCTGGTGGTCCAGAGGCTAATATTCCACACTTCCCATGTGGCACTAGCACTTAACAACCCGCCGGCCAGTGCAGAAGACATAAAAGATGCAGGTTCGATCCCTGGGTCAGGAAGATCCCCTGGAGGAGGAGATAGCAACCTACTCCAGTATTCTTGCCTGAAGAATCCCATAAATAGAGGAGCGAGGGTAACAGTCCACAGGGTCGCAAAGAGTTGGATGCAGCTAAAGTGACTTAGCACACAGCACACTGGTGGTCCACGGGTTAAGACTCTATGTCGTCAATACAAGGGGCATGGCTTTGATCCCTGGTTGGGGATCTAAGATCCCACGTGCTGTGTGGTATAGCTGAAAGAAAAAAGACTTGTATCATGACATAGTCCGTTAGACATAGTCTAATTGGAATTCTCATACATTTCTGGTGAGACTATAAAATGCAACGAATTCTTCAGAACACCATTTCTCAGGAGTTAGTCAAGCTAAACGTATGTGTTGCCTCTTATTTAACCATTTCACTCCTGGGTTTATACCCAAGTGATATGAATACATATGTCCCTCAAAAGACATATACAAAAATGTTTTTAATAGTGTTATTCATTTAGCCCCAAACTGAAACATATTCGTACAATGGAATAATATACATCGGTGATAAAGAATAGACCATTGATACATGCAGTGGCAAGGATTAATCTTACAGAAAACATAAAGTAAAATACAAAAGAGCACACACTGTATATTCTGTTTAGGTGAGCTGGGCACATACACTTGTCTCATAGGAGCCACTGCAAGTCACATGGTCTCAGGCAGGGAAAGAAGATCTTTTCACAGAAGTAGAGACAACTTGGAAAAACAATGCATCTCCTTTAGGAATGTACACAGGCTAAGAGCCCAAGAACCTCTGCTTCAGCTTTGTACCTATAACCTCTAGCTCTGGAATTTTTTTTAATGTAACAGTAATATTCTTAGCATAAAATCTTTCATTAAAATGATGCAAAATGGACAAATTTCATTTTCTTCTCTTAGCCCTTAAATGTTCTGAACTCCACAGGGGAGAGGAGGAGAACCCAAGAAGGTGGGGAGAAAATGCTTTCCTAGATAATCAGCCTTGGTGTAATCAAGAGTTGGCTGAATTCCCTCCTGATCTTTGCTGTATTTAGTAGGTTTTTATGAGAATGGTTGAGCTATTAGGTGACCCCCATCCCTGTGTGCTCATGTTACTCAAGTTTTTTTATGCTCTGCTGATGGAAGAATGAAAATACAAATAGTATTTTAATTTCCTAGGAATCCTCAATACAAAAAGATCTATATAGTAAAGAGAAATTGAATATAATTAACCCATGCAGTCTAGAACTTCTTCAACATTTCGACTTCCAGTTTGTATCCATTGATGTTCAGTGTATTGATAAGCTAGATACTAATTACACCAATCAGTTCAAAGAAAAGTTTTTTGCCTACGTTATCTGGATATTTCTCATTAACTAATCAATATAAATTTGATAATTTACAAAATAAGATATTCACCTTCGGCTTTGGTTTAGAACTGTTCTCTACCTCTCCAGGCATGATCAAAGCATGGTTTCTGAATTGTCTTTTCAAACCAGGGATAAAGCTATGGCCATCCATATCATATTTATTTTTCAATCACTGTTCTTAACAGGGCAAGAGAATGATTCAACGAAGAAAGAAGTAAAACTTGAGGCAGAGTCCCAGAGTTCATCTATGGAAACAGAAGGTATTGGAACCAGAATATATTGTTATCTGAGGATGTGGTGACACTGTCGTCATGACGTCTGTATATACTGGTGTGTGTGAGCAGGGTGCGTGCGTGCTTTTCGGCAGTGATTCCTGGAGAGTGGCTCTCGTGGTCTCCTTAGGTGACCGTTGAAACTTGGAGGGGAAAAAAGAACTTTAACTTTCTGAGCTTTAGTCACTGTTTTCTCGCAGATTCCAACTATAACATCTCTGAGCTTCCTTCTGTCTCATTCCATTTAGAGCTTTCATCAAACCAAGAAGATGCCATGATTGTGGAGCAACCAGAAGTGACCCCACTAACAGACGACCAAGGAGAAAACGAAGGTGGAAAAGGTAGGACTGCTCTTAAATTACCCCGTCAAGAGTAGGGAGTTTCTTTGGATTCCTGCCTAGAATCCCACCATCAGCATTATCCTCGTTCAATTGCAGACTGTCAAGGGGCAACATGAATATTTCTTCAATTCTGAACTTACTTTCGAAAGTAAAATAAAATCCAGAAGTAGTGAAAGAAGATACTTGTAACGGTTTTTCATTCTTTCAAGGAGTATGAGGATGTTTTTATTATCAATTTAGATTCATTTTTTACATTATAGTCTTGAGAAAACCTCTAAGAAACAGATATTATGAACTAGATGGATGAAAGCCTTAGAAAATCTGAAATGGCTTTAAAACAACTAAATTAACCATTTTGTACTGATTTCATTCTGTCATCCTTCATATGGTAGTGATTAAGGAAGCAATTTGTATAAAATGCGAGCATTGTATGAACCTTCTAAATTATAAGTTTGTCCACTAATATTAGGATACAATAATATTGAGTACTGGTAAAAAAAAAAAAATAAGTGAGCATTATAATGATTTCAGAGAACATTAGAGGAATGGTCACTTTGTAAGTTTTAATGTAGCATTTGGGGCAAGAAGCCAATATATTAAAAGTGGACATTAAAAAATATCTTTAAATTTATCAAAGAAATTTATTAAAGAACTTAAAAGGAGCTAAGAATGGGAAGTAAAAAATGAAATAGTTTTGTTTCCTATACTGTATCATAAATCATACCATTCTTAAATATGTGTTTGCAAGGTAGTTACAGAGTAATAACTTGACAGGCCTTGTTTACAGAACACAGTGATCAATTTTGTTTCCAAATGAAAATGCAGACATGATCTCAATTGTAAAATCAGGTCAATAGTAAGTACAGCTTCCAAATTACGAACTCTTTTTTGGCAGCAGCATTGACACAGTTTAATTACCAAGTCATGTTAGTGATTTTGAGACTTTTTTTTTTAAATGCACTGCATTTAGAGCACAATATTCTTCTATGTCTTTTGTCTAATGACCTTTTATCTAATAGCAAACCCTAGTTCAGACTCATGACACCATGTTCCTGGCAGGTCAAATAAATTTTGGAGAATTTATGTCTGACAATGATAATAGAAAATTGATACAACCCTCACTTGAAATACAGATACACGGCCTTGCTCCTTTTGTTACTGTACACAAGTCCATGTGCCCAATTCACAGTGAGGCCAAACGAATGGAAATGCCAGAGTTCTGAGCAAAGAAAGGTTTATTGCAGGAACGTATAAGGAGAACAGGTGGCTTATGCTCAAAAAATCCCAAACTCCCTGAAAAGTTTCAGCAAAGCATTTTCAAAGGCCAGGTAAGGGAGAGGAATCCAAGAGTGTGAAATCTGTCTACAGCAGAAATTATTTACTTTTTATGCTGCATCTCAAGACATGCAAATGAGGAACATCAAACAACTGGTTCATTGTCCTTTTTTTCACTTGGCCTACAAGGGAAAAGTCCGTGCTCAACACACGTTGACTCGTCACCCTTTCCCAGTGGTTTCTCCAGCACGTGGCGTTCCTACTGAAGAGCTCAGTTCTCTCTTGTAGGGATCAATGCCAATCCTCTTCTCCAAAAGGAGGGATGGCACATGAGGAAGAAGTGAGATCAAATTCTACTACTTGCTTGTATCAACTGTGAAGTTGA
This sequence comes from Bison bison bison, assembly GCF_000754665.1. Taxonomy (NCBI): domain Eukaryota; kingdom Metazoa; phylum Chordata; class Mammalia; order Artiodactyla; family Bovidae; genus Bison; species Bison bison. Next base: position 54,327 of record NW_011494768.1, on the reverse strand, counting down.
ATTTCTTTGTTAAGGGACTGCTCTGGTGGTCTTTCAACTTAAAAAATCATTCACATCCTATAAGTTGAGAGTTACGGTTTACTCAATGGGAATTTTCAGGACTTCAAGCCCAGGAGACAGTGCCTTAGAGAACTACTCCAAAGAGGCAAAGTGGGTAGCCGGCTTGTATAGAAGTTTTGCAATAAAGGGCAGGTAGTCTGAACATCAAAAGATTATTGTTAATTAAAGGAAAACCAGATATCTCAAGTTAAGGAATTTAGCGCTTTTCTATGTATGATAAGATACAGGAGTCTGGGCTCACCAAAATCATTCCTTTGATACACACCTCCCCTGTCCAGGGCCAGCATCCTGTATTTTCACATCCCAAGTTTCTTCAGGGCTCACCATGGGGAGTGACTGCAAGGAGTGGCTGCTAGATGGCAGGTATTCTTTTCTTTCTTGAGTTCTGTCAGGGCTCACCAGCTCACTGTTGGCAGTGGCTGAGGTTCCTGATGACCGTGACATCCTTTGTTTACTGATATGACAGGAAATACTCCACTCCTCAGTCCAGTGGTTAAGAGTCCATGCTCCCACTGCAGAGGCTGTGGATTCCATCCCTAGTTGTAGAATCAAGACCCTGCCCCAGCAAAAAAAAAAAAAAATATATATATATATATATATAACTTCTTTGTTACATGTTCTGCCTTGAGTTTGTTCTTGTTCGGTCACTAACTTGTGTCTGGCTCTTTGGACCCATGAACTGCAGCACACCAGGCTTCCCTGTCCTCCACTGTTTCCCTGCGTTTGTTCAAACTCATGTCCATTGAGTCAATGATGCCATCCAACCATCTCATCCTCTGTCTCCCCCTTCACCTCTTGCCCTCAGTCTCCCCCAACATCAGGGTCTTTTCCAATGAGTAGGCTCTTCAGATCAGATGGCCAAAGTATTGGAGCTTCAGCTTCAACATCAGTCCTTCCAATGAATGTTCAGGGTTGATTTCCCTTAGGATGGACTGGTTTGATCTCCTTGCAGTCTAAGGGACTCTCAAGAGCCTTCTCCAGCACCACATTTCAAAAGCATCAATTCTTCAGTGCTCAGCCTTCTTTATGGTCCAACTCTCACATCTGTACATGATTACCGGAAAAACCATACCTTGGACTATATGGAGGTTTGTTGGCAAAGTGATGTCTCTCCTTTTTAATATGCTGTCTAGATTTGTCATAGCTTTCCTTCCAAGGAGCAAGTGTCTTTTAATTTCATGGCTTCAGTCACCATCTGCAGTGATTTTGGAGTCCAAGAAAAGAAAATCTGTCACTGTTTCCACTGTTTCCCCATCTATTTGCCATAAAGTGATGGGACCAGATGCCATGATCTTTGTTTTTTGAATGTTCAGTTTTAAACCAGCTTTTTCACTCTTCTCTTTCACCTTCATCAAGAGGCTGTTTAGCACCTCTTTGCCTTCTGCCATTAAAGTGGTATCATCTGCATGTCTGAGGTTGTTAATATTTCTCCTGGCAATCTTGATTCCAGCTTGTGAGTCATCCAGCCCAGTGCTTCGCATGATGTACTCTGCATGTAAGTTAAATAGACAGAGTGACAGTATACAGCCTTGATGTACTCCTTTCCCAATTTGGAACCAGTCTGTTGTTCCACGTCAGGTTCTAACTGTTGCTTCCTGACCTGCATACAGGTTTCTTACGAGACAGATAAGGTGGTGTGGTATATTTTTGTTTAAATTTGAAATAACTTAAAATTAATCACCTCTATCATCTTATTCCTTGCTTCAAAGTAAGACTTGAAAGCTATTCTGTTGCCTATAAGGAAAATAAAGGACGGAAAAGGAAGTGATAAGGATTGGGGCATAGATTTGGGGTGTGATGCAGTCCATGGGGTCACTAAGAGTCGGACATGACTGGGTGACTTCATTTTCACTTTTCACTTTCATGCATTGGAGAAGGAAACGGCAACCCATTCCAGTGTTCTTGCCTGGAGAATCCCAGGGACGGGGGAGCCTGGTGGGCTGCTGTCTATGGGGTCACACAGAGTCGGACACGACGGAAGCGACTTAGCAGCAGCAGCAGCAGCCTCGGTCCTGCCCCCACCAACAAGCTGGATGAACCTGGGGCAAGTGATTTCAACTTTCAGGGCCTTAGTCTCCTCATCTGTAGAAGGGTGATAAAGTACCCGTCACGTGTGGTTGTGATGAAACTTTAATGAGTTAACACCTGCAAAGCAATTCCAACAATACCTGACACACAGAAAGCATACCTTAAGTGTTTAGTATTTATCATAATTGGATACATTGATGACAAAGTCAAGAGAACCTATTTGGAGTTCCTCAAGTCCATCCCTCTTTTGAAGCTGTAAAAATTCACATAGTCCACATTATCCTTCAACAGCAAATTGTTCTGCCCATTTCATTCTAAGTACCATCTACAGGCTATTTTGGTATACGTGTTTAATCCATAAAGATAGAACAAGATAGAACAATTAATGAAAGGTAAGGAGACATTTCTCTGTATTCAGAATTTTATTGTTTGTCAAAACCTCAATCTTCTGTTTGAGAAATGCTGATTCAACCATAATTTCTATTTTTGTTCTGGGTTTTAAAAAAAAATTTTTATTTATTTGGCTGTGCCAACTCTTAGTTGCAGCAAGTGGGGTCTTTTAGTTGTGGGATCTAGTTCCCTGACCAGGGATTGAACCTGGGCCCCCTACATTGGGAGCACAGAGTCTTGGCCACTGGACCACCAGGGAGGTCCCTAATTTCCATTTTTTGAAAGAAGATGGCATTAATTAATGGTAGAGCCAGAGATTAAAAGTAGCAAATAAATTCAAAGTTGTAGAATGTTCTTTAGCTTTTTTTTGTTTCATATAGTTACTGTAGAATCTTATTTTAAGACATTTTGAGAATATAGTTTGGAATTTTGTGTATATTCATAATGTCTCTAATGGAAAGTTGCAGGTATGCATTAAGAACCTCTCTAATCAGCAAAAAAAAAAAAAAAAGAATATTCTGTTAAATTTCTAGGGGAATTGTTTACAGCCTTAGAAATATTGTTTCTCTTTTGAGAATCTTTCGAAGGAAACAGAAAATAGTTTGAAAGTGCTTCCTTTCAAAACATTCCAGACTAGAAAAAATGTATGTAGAGCCTTTACTCTCATTTTGCGGCATTCTGTAAGATTAGAAAATATACTTAATCTTTAGGATATATCTTTGATGGCTCCCAGGTGTATGGGCACAGATGTTGTAATATTGTTTTGAAGTTAGCTCTACCAAAATATGGGTTTTAAAGAGAAGTGAAAATATTCAGCAGAAGTTCATGCTGATAAAATTGCACAATAGCACAATGGACATGTCCCTAGGAGACCTGAAATACAAAAATTTCAACAGGCATAAAGTGAGGTTTCACATATGGCAGCTTTTCTCATATAGCCACATTGCCTCTCCCTAAATGAGTCCAGTTTCATTCTTTCCCAGCAGGATCTGTGCACATTTGAAATCCAGTAAAATAGCATCATTTAGGTTAATAACCAAATAAGAAAGTAACCCTATAGATCTCCTCTCAAAAGGATCTCTTGTTTTAGCATAAAATATAAATTTAGCCAGCATTAAAATGTTTTTCTGAATATTTTTATTTCTAGTTGAATTTAGAAATATTTAATATAAAATCTTAACTAGATCAACAGAGTATCATTATTTTATCTCATTTTAACTTACATTGCATTATGAGCATATTGGACTTCCTCTCCAAGTATTATATAGAATGCATGCATCTCAATTATTTTTCTTGTATCCATCAGTAAGTACAATAAGGAGTCAGTTCAGTTCAGTTCAGTTGCTCAGTCGTGTCCGACTCTTTATAACCCCATGAATCGCAGCACACCAGGCCTCCAGGTCCATCACCAACTCCCAGAGTTCATTCAGACTCATGTCCATCGAGTCAGTGATGCCATCCAGCCATCTCATCCTCTGTCATCCCCTTCTCCTCCTGCCCCCAATCCCTCCCAGCATCAGAGTCTTTTCCAATGAGTCAACTCTTCACATAAGGTGGCCAAAGTACTGGAGTTTCAGCTTTAGCATCATTCCTTCCAAAGAAATCCCAGGGCTGATCTCCTTAATCCTTTATTTACTTTGGGGTGATCAAAATGTTGATGGAGATTTAAGGTATATTATGGTCCAAGATCTTCTTAGAAAAAGATGAATATTGACAGGCATGCAAGTGAAATATAAAGCAGCAACAAATATAAATTATCACATCCTTTGGCTTATGTCTTGGCCTCTGATGAATAGGACTATGAGACTATATGTGGAGAACCATGGCTTCTGGCTCTGGTTATGTGGTTGCTGGCAATTCTTTACCTTTTATAAATCCCAGTTTCTGGGGTAGTAAAATGACATGCATGAACTCATTAATGCAGGGATGACATTCTCCAATTTTGTAAACTTTCTCAGAAGGCCAGCTCTGAAGAACCACATTCTTCTTCTTCTTCTTCTTTTTTTTTTTAATGAGATCACAGCTTCCATTTATCTTTAATTTTTGGCTGTGCTGGGTCCGTGTTGTGACATGTGGACTTTCTCTAGTTGTGGCACTTGGGCTTCTCTAGCTGCAGTGCAAGGGCCTGTCTGCTGCAGAGCACAAGCTCTAGAGTGAATGGGCTGAGTAGTTGCAATGCACGTGCTTCTCTAGTTGTGGCACATGGACTTAGCTGCTCTGAGGCATATAGGATCTTAGTTCCCTGACCCGGAATTGAACCCGTGTCCCCTGCATTGGAAGGCAGATTCTTAACCACTAAACTATCAGGAAGTCCTGAAGACCCACATTCTTGATGAAACAAGGGGTGATGAGATGGGAGCCAGTGGTCATCAATATACTGAGGAAGCTAAAACTGTAGGTTTTACTCAGTTTTACTCTATTGCATTCTATTGATAAAAATACAGGGGTGTCCTAGACCAGACAAAAAGATCAGCCATATTAACTTATTTTAGTTCAGGGCTTAACCAATCATTGGACAGCTGGTAATTCCCTGGAGATACTTTAAGTGGGATAAAAAGAGCCACTATCTCAAATTAGGTTGACGCACAAACTCTTTCTTAGTTCACATGAGAAATTTTTCTTGGAGTTCTCTGGCCACTGTTTCATCTTTCAGTGAAACACAGTACACCACTTTCTCTTCTGCTCCTACCAGTCAAGTTCCTTAGGGTTTTATTTCGTCTGCAGAATACCGCTACACAGCCCTTGGTGTTTTCCGTTATTGATGGGATTCTTACATCACTGATGGAGCCCTTTCCCCTCTTCTTGAAAATCAGCCTGCACACCAGCAATGAAGCAACACATAAACACACAATGCCTGTGACATTCAAGCGTTCATATTCCAGTCTGTGCTAGCCTACAGAGAATCATGCTTCAGGCACATTTTTGCTTCATGCCCAATATTCTGTGAAATTTCATCTTGATTAACTTACTGGAATTTAATGTTTTCTGAAGGTCTTTGTATCTTTTCAAATGAAGTCAACTTTAGTAATGCTGCTTATTTCACACTGGCAGTACTATGATTTCATTTTCAAGGGCAGTTTCATTTTCAAATGGTTTCTTTTGTTACCAGTCTTATTTCCTAACCATGTTTTGTAGCTAGAATTTGTCAACCAAAATTTTATTTTAGAATCTAAGATAAATGATAATGCTGGTGCCTGTGAAGCTGCGTGCTTCAGATTGGAATTTGAACTAGGACTCAAACCCAAGCAAAACCCTAACTGGGACTTGAAACCAGTCTTTTAATTAGAATCACTGTGACTCTAGTGTCCAGACTTACTGAGACTCATGTTTTCTGTGTCATCACAGAAGGACTTCAAAGACAGGCAAAGTGATCCATAAGAAGTAAACGTGTTAATATAGGATGTTTGTGAACAGTGCAAGTAGGCAGGAAAGGAAGCTCTGCTTGGAGGATTAAATGAGCTACCATTTTATAATTAAGGGAAAATCAAAGTGAAAGTTGCTCAGTTGTGTCCAACTCTGCAATCCCATGGACTGTAGCCTGCCCCATTCCTCTGTCCATGGAATTCTCTCCAAGCAAGAATACTGGAGTGGGTAGCCGTTCCCTTCTCCAGGGGAACTTCCCAACCCAGGGATCGAACCCAGGTCTTCCACATTGCAGGAGGATTTTTACCATCTGAGCCACCAGGGAAGTCCACAAGGTAAAGTGGGAGAAGGAAAAAGTCCACCTCAAATAGAAGTGAGACTTAGCTCAATGGCTCCTCCTTCGTATCAGGCAGGAGGGTGTCTGATCCTATGAGGTCAGACTGGGATTTGTAGCACTTACATCAGTAGAAGAGTGGTAACATTTTTCTTTTGTGGCCTGCGGCATATCTTGTGCTTTTATTTATGGCTTTATAGTTAAGTAGGCCTGCTTTATTCTACAGTGTTCAGGTAGATTTCTTGAGCAATCATGTACGTACAGTGGTCTCCCAAAGTTTCCTAGATTTCCCTTTTTGTCTATAGTCCCCTACTGGAACTTCTACAGCTGCCTGTATAACTATCCTATTCTATGCCTATCACCTATTCAGCTTTTCTGAATTTTTTTTTAAGTATTTAATGAAATTTCTTATATTGGTAAAGTATACTGAATATAAAATTTTTTTTAATTTAAGTAAAGTATTTAAGGCTTCTACATAGTTCTGTGTATGTGACATATACATATAGAATCAGTTCATGCAAATTCCACTATATAAGTAAAGATACAATGTTTTATTCACATTTTACATTTAAAATAATTTTTAGAGTGCAAATTTTCTTCAGGCTTATCCCTCAAACAAAAGTATAACCTATAATTTTGAAGTAGAAACAAAAAATATATTCACTGCTACAATAATAATTTTGGTTCCATAATGGTGTATATATGTGTGTAAATTTAGATTAAACACATGTAAACCTCATATGTAGCTTCTCAAGAAGAAAGTATATATTAGGCCAAGTCCCCCAGCTTGCTATGATCATCTTGTCTTTTAAGAGTTATAAAAAGTTGCCCTAAACCTCCATTTTACATGCCAGAGAGGAAGAACCACAAACCTAAGTGTATGATAGGCTCAAGTGAACATAAGTAGTGGTAGTGTCAGTCGCACAGTCGTGTCCAGGTCTTTGCGACCCTGTGGACTGTAGCCCACCAGGCTCCTCTGTCCATGGGATTCTCCAGGCAAGAATACGGGAGTGGGTTGCCATGCCCTTCTCCAGGGGATCTTCCCACCCCAGAGAGCAAACCCAGGTCTCCTTCATTGCAGGCAGATTCTTTACCATCTGAGCTACATGGAAGCCCAAGCAAACATTAGGATTGAAATTTATAATTATATAAATCTTAGGATCAAAAATTATAATCCTTACTCTATCCCTATCTGGGAAGTTTTGACAGAACTTCTTTTCTACTAACTCTGTAGCATCCAGATTGTTTCTGGATCCCCTTTTTCTTCTTAACTTTGTATCAAGCCTAGGTTGTCTGGTTTTCCTTGCGGCTTATCAAAGTAATTTGCAAAGATAGAAAAGATCTCTTCCTTAAGTGGAATTCTATCTCTAGGTGTTGAACTTTTTATTTCTCTCTGTTGCATTAGAGTTCTGTAACTCTCAGTGCATAAATTACCTTAATTCTTTTTTTTTTCCTTTTCCAAAACAACTTTTTATTGAAATATAGCTGATGTATTAGTTTCAGGTATACAGCAAAGTGATTCAGATATGTGTGTGTGTGTGCATGTAAATATTCTTTCAGATTCTTTTCCACTATAGGTTATTATAAGATATTGAATACAGATATATATATACACACACAGTAGGACCTTGTTTATCTATGTTATATATAGTGGTATTGATCTATTAATCCCAGACTCCTAATTTATCCCTCCCTCCCTCTTTCCCCTTAGGTAACCATAAGCTTGTTTTCTGTGTCCGTGAGTCTCTTTCTGTTTTGTAAGTAAGTTCATCTGTATCATTTTTTTATATTCCATGTATTCAGTTCAGTTCAGTCACTCAGTCGTGTCCGACTCTTTGCGACCCCATGAATTGCAGCATGCCAGGCCTCCCTGTCTACTACCAACTCCCGGAGTTCACTCAGACTCACGTCCATCGAGTCAGTGATGCCATCCAGCCATCTCATCCTCTGTCGTCCCCTTCTCCTCCTGCCCCCAATCCCTCCCAGCATCAGAGTCTTTTCCAATGAGTCAACGCTTCGCACGAGGTGGCCAAAGTACTGGAGTTTCAGCTTCAGCATCACTTCTTCCAAAGAAACCCCAGGGCTGATCTCCTTTAGGATGGACTGGTTGGATCTCCTTGCAGTCCAAGGGACTCTCAAGAGTCTTCTCCAACAGCACAGTTCAAAAGCATCAATTCTTCGGCACTCAGCTTTCTTCACAGTCTAACTCTCACATCCATACATGACCACTGGAAAAACCATAGCCTTGACTAGACAGACATTTGTTGGCAAAGTAATGTCTCTGCTTTTCAATATGCTATCTAGGTTGGTTGTAACTTTCCTTCCAAGGAGTAAACGTCTTTTAATTTCATGGCTGCAATCACCATCTGCAGTGATTTTGGAGCCCAAAAAAATAAAGTCTGACACTGTGTTAGTGATGCCATTTGGTATTTCTCTTTCTCTATCTGACTTACTTCACATGACAACCTCTAGATCCATCCATTTGGCTGCAAATGGCATTAATTCATTCTTTTAGTGGCTGAGTAGTATTCTACTGTATATATGTACCATATCTTTTTATCCATTCACCTGCCAATAGACATTTAAGTTGCTTCCGTGTCTTGGCTATTGTAAATAGTGCTGCCATGAATATTGGGGTGCATGTATGTTTCTGAGTTATATGAAACATCTTTTCCAGATATGTGCTCAGGAGTGGGATCACTGAATCACATAATAAACTCTATTTTTGGTTTTTGAAAGAATCTCTATTATTCTCCATAGTGGTTGCACAAATTTATATTCTCACCAACAGTGTAGGAGGATTCCTTTTTCTGCACACTCTCTTCAGTATTCATCATCTGTAGACTTTTTGATGATGGCCCTTCTGACCAGTGTAAGGTGATACCTCATCCTAGTTTTCATTTGCATTTCTCTAATGCCTTAGCGATGCTGAGCATCTCTGCATGTGCCTATTGGCCATTTGAATGTCTTCTTTGGAGAAATGTCCATTTAAGTCTGCCCATTTTCTGATTGAGTTGTTTGTTTTCTTGATATTGAGCTGTATGAGCTATTTGTCTATTTTGGAAATGAGTTCCTTCTCGGTTTCATTGTTTGCAAATATTTTCCCCTAATCCATAGGATGTCTTTTCATTTTGTTTATGGTTGCCTTCACTGTGCGAAAGCTTTTAAGTTTAATTAGGTCCCATTTGTTTATTTTTGCTTTTATTTCCATTATGCTGGGAAATGGATCAAAAAAATTATCGCTGCAATTTATGTCAAAGAGGACTCTTCCTATGTTTTGCTCTAGGATGGGGGTCTTCAACCCCCAGGGCTATGGACCAGTACCAGTCTGTGGCCTGTTAGGGACCAGGCCACACGGCAGGAGGTGAGTGGTGGGCAGAACCGAAACCATGCTCCCCCTGCTTCCATCTGTGGAAAAATTGTATTCTGTGAGACCAGTCCTTGGTGCCAGAAACACTGGGACCTGCTGCTCTGTGAGTTTTATCCAGGATTGTATTTAGGTATTTAGTTCACTTTGAGTTTTCTTTTCTATATGGTATTAGAGAGTGTGCTCATTTCATTCTTCTACATTTAACTGTCCGGTTTTCCCAGCACCACTTATCGAAGAGATTGTCTTTTTTACATTGTATATTCTTGCCTCCTTTGTCATAGATTAATTGAGTGTAAGTGTGTGGGTTTATTTCTGGGTGTTTTCTCTTGTTCCATTGATCTATGTGTCTGTTTTTGGGCCGGTACCATACTGTTCTGATTACTCTAGCTTTACAGTATAGGCTGAAGTCAGGAAGTCTGATTCCTGCAGCTCTTTTCTTCTTTATGAGGATTTTTTTGGCTCTTCAGGGTCTTTTGTGTTTCCATACAAATTAAAAAATATATTTATTCTAGTTCTGTGAAAAATATCATTGATAATTTGATAGGGGTTGTACTGAGTCTGTAGATGACACTGGGTAGTATGGTCACTTTAACAATATGTATTCTTCCAGCCAGAAACACTGAAGTACCTTCATCCTTAACAGATGTAAAGAGTAGTTCTTATTTGCATATACACATAATATTATTTTACATCTATCAATACTATCGTTAAATATTCCAAAATTAGCCTCCTTTCAAACAGTGGGTATAATTGTTAACATTTGGTGACACATTCATTAGATCTGCCCTCTTCTCTAAGATATTAAATCATGCTAAATTATAATTTTCATGAAGATAAAATCATGGTATCTCCATAATACACATACAGTCAGGAATACTGAATATATCCATACATATACACACACACACATAATTCAGGAATATTGACATTTGAAAGACTGGTTAATATTATATAGGGCAATAAAATGTATTCTTTCTTATTGACCAAACAGAATGCATTTGCACTGCTATGAACAAGTCTCTTTTTCATTATTATAAGTATTCTAAAAGGTAACTCTACCTGTAAAATAGTCTAGTTGTAGAAAGTCAAAGAGGTAACACCTTATAGAATCAAATAATCTGCAGTTCTCTGCCTGCAAACACTAGACCTTCCAAGACTCTCAGCAGTTTCTCCTTAACTCAGGAAATCTGCTGGACTGTGCACTGTGGTCTGGAAAGCCTCTCTAGGTGGTCAGCGGGGACAACCACAGGGCTCACCTCATTTCCTTACTCTCAGGCATCACTGACACCAGATTGTAATATTAATTGGTGCTTTTATTTTCCATGACAATGGAGAAATGTTAGCATACTTTAATTTACCTCATCTCAATAAGTGCCATTATTGCAATATATTTTAACTCTCAGTCTATCTTAACCCCCACAGTATGTTATTCTTATTATAATTATCATTGATTTGTACATCACTGTTCATTTAGACTTATCCAATAATTGCCATTTACCTTGTTTATAATTCCTTCCATCATCTTTGACCATCTGGGATCAATATCCTTCCACTTGAAGAATACAGAAAGGCCATTAGATAACAAGACTAACACATGCAGGTCTCATCTATACATTGAGTGACTGGATAACTAGGGATTATAATAACAGGGATGTGTAAAAATGTTCACTGACACTTTGTTGTAAAGACCAAAATATTGTCAACCCATTTTTTTAGCGTATAACCTTAAAATTAGGTATTAGCTGCTGTATCTGCTTTCAAAGATCACAGAAGTTCAATATCTATTTCCATAAAGAGCTTTTTATATAACAAATAGCCACTGACTATTATATCATATATATAGGGTAAAATATTTATTATACCTGGATTTAGACTTAACCACTTGACTCAATCAGATGAAAGAAATTCTGTACCCTATTGATTGTACAAAAGGTATGTCCATTCTGATTTGGATTTAAAACTTGGTGCTACTTTTCTTTCTGTTTTAGAAGGAAACTCAGTTTCTTTTCATTGCTTTTTATACATCAGGTGCCTTCATTTCAGTGCAGTATGTAAAGAACAGGTGGTGTAAGGAGTACTTTGAATGTTAATTATTTCTTTCATTTATTTCACTGTGAGGATTTACCTTTCAATGTGTTTTTATAATCAAGATGGAAACAGTTAGGGAGCTTGCTGCTTGACTGTTTCACTACATTTATTTTATGGCATCTGCTTCAAATATTTGTTTAAAAAAAAAAGAAGAAAGGGAGTAAGCATTTTAACAATAGCAAAGGGTTTGAGTTGATGGTATGTTATCACTTTATTTCACTCTGAATCTTCAAAGGAAAGGTTGAGATAAATCAGTCATGTTTCTAACTAAGAAATATCATCTCATAGTTACAGCTTACATTTTTTATATAGAAACATGTCTTTTCGTTTTTCAGAAATGTCATAATTTATTAGTCTCAGATTTTAATTGAAAAGAATAGAAAAAAGCGACAAAGAAAGAAGAATGGAAGAGTGAAAACTGGATATTTCGTCTTAAAGATATATTTTAAAGGAGAATGTTTACTTTCCATTCATTGTATTTAGTTTATTTCTTAAATATACACAACTTTTAATTCTTATGTCCTTCTTATAATATTGAACATAGTTCATAAAATAATATTAAGGATCAAGAGGTGTGAAGTTCATGATATATTAAGACACAGACATATAATTCCAACAGAAAGGAACACTTTTCAAAATTAATATAGTCATTTCATGCTATTACATTACTCGTTTTTCCCATTAACAAAATATTATAGACAACCTTAATCAGAAAACAAAACTTGCATAAAATGTAGTAATTATACATAATTAGTAGGATAATAATAGACAAGATATTGACAAACTCATATACGTGTGTATAAGTGAGTGAGAGACAGACAGACAGACAGAACCAGCAAGCATTGAGGGTGAAGGTGTTGTGTTGCTGGCTTGGAGGATGGATGAGGTGGCTGAGTGGCAGAGAATCTGCCTGCCAGTGCAGGGGACACGGGAGACACGAGTTCAATCCCTGAGTCGGGAAGATCCCCTGGAGGAGGAAATGGCAACCCACTCCAATATTCTTGCCTGGAAAACCCCAGGGACAGAGAAGCCTGGCAGGCAACAGTCAGGCTACCTCTTTGGGGTAGCAAAGAGTCGGATAAAACTGAGTATGCAGACACACACATACAGAAGGAGGGCCTGTGAGATGAGGAACAGAGGCAGCCTCTAAAAACTTGAATATGCAAGGGAAAGGATTCTTCCCAGATCCTCCAGAAGGAAGGGAACTCTACAGACATCTTGATTTTAGCCCCATAAAAACCCGTTTCAGACACTGCCTCCAGAACTATAAGACAATAAATTTGTGTTAAGACACAGTCTATGGTAATTTGTTACAACAGGACTGGGGAGCTACTACATTAACCTTCAACATAGTTTGGAAAAAACTTGTTGAGAAATTTAGGCTTTTCTTAATAGATCCCCAACAAAAGGAGAGGCGCCAATATCTTCCCATGCTCTAGTTGGAAGTTGGAAATTACAGTGGTCCCTCCTTCTATAGGGCTTCCCTGATAGCTCAGTTGCTAAAGAATCTTCCTGCAATGCAGGAGACCCCAGTTCAATTCCTGGGTTAGGAGGATCCTCTGGAGACGGGATAGGCTACCCACTCCAGTATTGTTGGTCTTCCCTTGTGGCTCAGCTGGTAAAGAATCCACCTGCAATGGGGGAGACCTGGGTTTGACACCTGGGTTGGGAATATCCCCTGGAGAAGGGAACAGCTACCCACTCCAGTATTATGGCCTTGAGAATTCCATGGACTGTGTAGTCCATAGGGTCACAAAGAGTCAGACACGACTGAGTGACTTTCACTCCTTCTATAATCTATGCTAAATTAGGCAGCGTTTTTAATTATCATGACCTATCCTTTTTTAATGTCAGTCTCTGTTGGTTGCACAACTGGGATTTAATTCTGGTAAATCTAATTACTGTGGCCACAGTAAGTGCCAGTAGAATAGTTATGGATTTCTAAGAGATTAGAAGAAAAGGAATTAAAGGCAGTAAGAAAATGAAAAAGGGAAGGAGAAAGAAAGGTGAATGAGAGAAGAAGGGAGGGAGAAAAGGAAAAGGATGGAAGGAGGAAAAAAGTCTGCTTTCTATTTTCTGACTTGGGAAAAATAATAAAGTAAATACCCGACTAATGCTTTCTGGAAATGAAGGAGATGTAAAATTCATGTCCAACAGACCTTCCAGTTGAGCTCTCCCTTACTGATATCACAAAACGCGAACAGAGAACTCCTTGACCTTAATAGTTTCTAATCGTTTAAAGCCAAGCTGATAGCAAACCTTGTTCAAACATAATGACTCTCAAAACTTAAGCGTGTGCGAGAAGTAGAGTGTTTGTTAAAAAAATGGATTTCTGGCCTCTGCTCCAGGAGATTCCGGTGTAGCAGGTCTAGGTGGGTCTGTGATCTAAACTTCTGTCAATCTCCTCGTGATGGTGACGCTGCTGGTTTGTGGACCACATTTTGAATGGCTCCACTGTTTTGCTGGAAAATTTCACTTTGCTCTCAGGTTCAAAGGGTTGGTTAACAAAATAAGTCACTCGTTATATACAAATAAATAATACAAATATTTGTTAGAGAATTATCTAGCTTACTTTCAATATACTAACATTAAAAGAAAAGAAAAATAGAGCAGAAGATACATCGCCAAATTGGGTTTTGACCAACATCCAGACTTAATATAGCACTGGGAAGTCCCATGTCACAGCACATATGGCGTCCCACTTGGGAAAAGGTCCCAGGCAGGACGTCCAGTCCGTGGGTGAGACTTCAAAGACGCAGTTCAGGGTTCCCACCTATAACCCCAGGATGCAACCTGATATCATCACCAATCTGTGAGCAAAGTACAGCTCTGGTTTCTGGTTAATGCTATTTTGTTCTGTAAATCTTGGAATGTTGCTAAGTCCTGGGAGTAGTTGGCCAGACCTCCTCTAGGAACTTAACAAATTCCAAGATCCACTTCCTATCTATCGTGTTTCTCTCCTGACACTCACAGTAGTAGATATAATGGTCATCTGAATTCACTAAATTAATTTTGGTTCATTTTAGATCACTGATTCCTAAAGTGTACACATTCACTCTTGCCATCTCCTGTTTGACCACTTCTTCCAATTTGCCTTGATTCATGGACCTAACATTCCAGGTTCCTTTGCAATATTGTTCTTTACAGCATCGGACTTTACTTCCATCACCAGTCACATCCACAACTGGGTGTTGTTTTTGCTTTGGCTCCATCCCTTCATTCGTTCTGGAGTTATTTCTCCACTGATCTCCAGTAGCATATTGGGCACCTACCGACCTGGGGAGTTCGTCTTTCAGTGTCCTATCTTTTTGCCTTTTCATACTCTTCATGGGGTTCTCAAGGCAAGAATAATGAAGTGGTTTGCCATTCCCTTATCCAGTGGACCACGTTTTGTCAGAACTCTCTGCCATGACCCATACGTCTAGGGTGGCCCCACATGGCATGGCTCATAGTTGCACTGAGCAAGACAAGGCTGTGGTCCATGTAATCAGATTGGTTAGTTTTCTGTGATTGTGGCTTTCATTCTGTCTGCCTTCTGCTAGAGAAGGATAAGAGGCTTATGGAAGCTTCCTGATGGGAGAGACTGACTGAGGAGGAAACTGGGTCTTGTTCTGATGGGAAGGGCCATGCTCAGTAAATCTTTAATCCAATTTTCTGTTGATGCGCGGGGCTCTGTTCCCTCTCTGTTGTTTGACCTGAGGCCAAACTATGGTGGAGGTAATGAAGATAATGGCACCTCCTTCAACAGGTCCCATGCATGCACTGCTGCACTCAGTGTCCCCAACCCTGCAGTGGGCCATCACTGACCCACATCTCCAAAGGAGACTCCTGGACTCTAAGAATCTGTTAGAAGAAATGGAGTAGCCATCATATTCAACAAAAGAGTCCAAAATGCAGTACTTCGATGCAATCCCAAAAATGACAGAATGATCTCTGTTCATTTCCAAGACAAACCATTCAATATCACAGTAATCTGAGTCTATGCCCCAACCAGTAACGCTGAAGAAGCTGAAGTTGAACAGTTCTATGAAGACCTACAAGACCTTTTCGAACTAACACCCAAAAAAGATGTTCTTTTCATTATAGGGGACTGGAATGCAAAGGTAGGAAGTCAAGAGATAACTGGAGTAACAGGAAAATTTAGCCTTGGAATACAAAACGAAGCAAGTCAAAGGCTAAGAGAGTTTTGCAAGAGAATGCACTGGTCATCACAAACACCCTCTTCCAACAACACAAGAGAAGACTCTATGCATGGACATCACCAGATGGTCAAGACCGAAATAAGATTGATTATATTCTTTGCAGCCAAGGATGGAGAAGCTCTATGAAGTCAGCAAAAGCAAGACTGGGAGCTGACTGTGGCTCAGATCATGAACTCCTTATTGCCAAATTCAGACTTAAATTGAAGAAAGTAGGGAAAACCACCAGACCATTCAGGCATGACCTAAATCAAATCCCTTATGATTATACAGTGGAAGTGAGAAATAGATTTAAGGGACTAGATCTGATAGAGTGCTGGAAGAACTATGGACAGAGATTTGTGACATTGTACAGGAGGCAGATATCAAGACCATCCCCAAGAAAAAGAAATGCAAAAAAGGCAAAATGGCTGTCTGAGGAGGCCTTACAAAGAGCTAAGAAAAGAAAAGACACAAAAGGCAAAGGAGAAAAGATACACCCATTGAATGCAGAGTTCCAAAGAATAGCAAGGAGAGATAAGAAAGCCTTCCTCAGTGATCCATGCAAAGAAATAGAGGAAAACAATAGAATGGGAAAGACTAGAGATCTCTTCAAGAAAATTAGAGACATCAAGGGAACATTCATGCAAAGATGGGCACAACAAAGGACAGAAATGGTATGGACTTAACAGAAGCAGAAGATATTAAGAAGAGGTGGTAAGAATACACAGAAGAAAAATACAAAAAAGATCTTCACAACCCAGATAATCACAACGGAGTGATCACTCATCTAAAGCCAGACATCCTGGAATGTGAAGTCAAGTGGGTCTTAGGAAGTGTCACCTCAAGCACAGCTAGTGGAAGTGATGGAATTCCAGTTGAGCTAATTCAAATCCTAAAAGATGATGCTATGAAAGTGCTGCACTCAATATGCCAGCAAATTTGGAAAAGTCAGCAGTGGCCACAGGACTGGAAAACATTTGTTTTCATTCCAGTCCCACACAACCACACAACTGCATTCAACTCACACGCTAGCAAAGTAATGCTCAAAATTCTCCAAGCCAGGCTTCAATAATACTTGATCTGTGAACTTCCAGATGTTCAAGCTGGATTTAGAAAAGGCAGAGTAACCAGAGATCAAATTGCCAACATCTGTTGGATCATCAAAAAAGCAAGAGAGTTGCAGAAAAACATCTATTTCTGCTTTATTGACTATGCCAAAGCCTTTGACTGTGTGGATCACAATAAACTGAAGAAAATTCTTAAAGAGATGGGAATACCTGACCACCTGACCTGCCTCCTGAGAAATCTGTGTGCAGGTCAAGAAGCAACAGTCAGAACTGGACATGGAAGAACAGACTGGTTCAAAATCGGGAAAGGAGTACATCAAGGCTGTATATTGTCACTGTGCTTATTTAACTTATGTGCAGAGTATATCATGCAAAATGCCGGGCTGGATGAAGCACAAGCTGGAATCAAGATTGCTGGGAGAAATATCAATAACCTCAGA
>NW_011494768.1:12031-36906 GCF_000754665.1 Bison bison bison | reverse complement strand
AGAGAAGAAAAACTAAAGAGCCTCTTGATGAAAATGAAAGAGGAGAGTGAAAAAGTTGGCTTAAAGCTCAACATTCAGAAAACTAAGATCATGGCATCCAGTCCCATCACTTCATGTCAAATAGATGGGGAAACAGTGGAAACAGCGACAGGCTTTATTTTGGGGGGCTCCCAAATCACTTCAGATGGTGATTGCAGCCATGAAATTAAAAGACACTTGCTCTGTGAAAGAACATTTATGACAAACCTAGATAGCATATTCAAAAGCAGAGCCATTATTTTGCCAACAAAAGTCCATCTAGTCAAAGCTATGGTTTTTCCAGTAGTCACGTATGGATGTGAGAACTGGACTATAGAGAAAGCTGAGCACTGAAGAATTGATGCTTTTGAACTGTGGTGTTGGAAAAGACTCTTGAGAGTCCCTTGAACTGCAAGGAGATCCAACCAGTTCATCCTAAAGGAAATCAGTCCTGGATATTCATTGGAAGGAATGATGCTGAAGCTAAAACCCCAATACTTTGGCCACCTGATGCGAAGAACTGAGTCATTTGAAAAGACCATGCTTCTGGGAGAGATTGAAGGCAGGAGGAGATGGGGACGACAGAGGATGAGATGGTTGGATGCCATCACTGACTGAATGGACATGAGTTTGAGTGAGCTCCGGGAGTTGGTGATGGACAGGGAGGCCTTGCATGCTGCAGTCCATGGGGTCGCAAAGAGTCAGACATGACTGAACGACTGAACTAAACTGAACCTGACCCTCAAAGCAGGTGTGGTGACACCCACAGCAGTGGTCAGGGCAGAGTCCAGGTTAAGTCAGAAGCAAGGTCAGAGGCCTGCTCTGCTCTTTTGCCTCTGAAGCCTGAACAAGTCGAGTTCTATTTTATTTCCCTAACAACCACTACTCCAGTATTTCCTATCCAAATTTAGACAATTATTTTTTAAAAACCCATTAAACCTTTCCCTCTGCCTTATTTTTTATTGGAGGGTGGGGTGTTTAAACATGACAGTAGATGATTGGATGGATGAATGAAGGATGATAGGATGGTGGGTAGAGACAGATGTAGATGGATGCTGCTGCTGCTGCTGCTGCTAAGTCACTTCAGTTGTGTCCGACTCTGTGAGACCCCAGAGACGGTAGCCCACTAGGCTCCCCCTTCCCTGGGAGTCTCCAGGCAAGAACACTGGAGTGGGTTGCCATTTCCTTCTCCAATGCATGAAAGTGAGAAATGAAAGTGAAGTCAGTTGTGTCCGAGTCTTAGCGACCCCACGGACTGCAGCCCACCAGGCTCCTCCATCCATGGGATTTTCCAGGCAAGAGTACTGGAGTGGGGTGCCATAGATAGAGAATATACTCCTCAGTAGATCCAGCTCATCTGAATGCTTTGTAAAAGAATGGATTGCTGGATCCTATATCTCAAGCTTGGATTCAGAGGGTCTGTGATGACAAGCAGGCAAGAGTTTGCATTTTTAACAAGTTTCCAACTGATGTTGATGCTGTCGGTCCAGGGACCGTATTTTGAGAACCACTGGCAAAGCTCTTGTTCATTATCTACACCAGCTGTCTCGCATCAGGCTCTGAGAGAGGAGAGGGACTCTTTGCATCATCCTGGACTCCCAGACCTGCAGCTGGGAGACTGGATGGATGAGACCTCTTGTCAAGTCAAACCCCTGTTGGTCTGAGATCAGCTCCTTTCTTCCCACTTGTGCCCTTTTTCTGATCACTGACACAAAACATCCCTCCCACAGGGCAGATCTGGGAGGCAATGTGCCAGAGGGAACATAGAGGCTACGTGCCTAAGCTAGCAAAGTGCAGGAAAGGACTCTATTAGGCAGCAGATGGGGGCACTCCAAGAGCGTCCTGAGAATACATTTGAATGGTGTGCATCTGAAAAATGGGTTCCCTACTAAAGGGGTCATCCTTTCCTGGGTCTGATGAAAAGAAAATAATGAAGAAAATAAAAACATGTTGCTGTTAGTTTCATAGTTTCACCCATGTTCAGACACAGAATCAAGACAAAGTACAATAACAGAAAATGCATTCCCTCTGTAAAATCTGAAGAAGAAAAGAACAAAAATAGGGTTTGGGGCAGAAACTGCTGTTCAATTTCAGGCATTACTGTACACACACACACAGGTAAAAATAAACTTTGATTTAGCAGTCCCCTTTCTGATTTAAGTCAGTTTGTCTTCCAAGATCTAACATTTTCTCAGCTGAATTTGAGGGGATTAGTTATTTAAAAAAAAAAAAAATTAAAGGAGAAAAAAATGGAGCAGGGCTTTTAGAGCAATGTACATAAGCTGTTGCCATATTGAATCAACACCTGGGGCATTGATTTGAAAGCTCAACACAGGCTGCTCACCTGGATTGCCAAGTATAACAGAAGCAACTGTCTGGCTCAGAGCATCGAAAGAGAACACACTTTGCCATGGCTGAGTCAGAAACTGCCTCTGAGGATCACAGATAACCTGGAAGGAAGTACAGAGGTTGGGCTGAAACCTATTTCCCCTTTAGGAGCATCTCTTTCTGTCCTTTCCACAAAATACCTGTGATATCTAGCTAGGAGTGCTTTGCTAAGCCAAGCTGACCTAATTCCCCTTTCTCCCTCAGAAAATGCATCCCTTTCTTGCTGTTGCTGTTTGGCTGTGTTTATTCACTAAGCACTGCCTGGTTGCTTAGCCCTCTAAAGCCTGGTTGCCCTGCCTTACCCACCATTCCAAGCAGTAACAGCCTCACTGACCCAGTAATTAAAGAAATCCTGTGCCTTTCCACTCTGGCTCGCTGCCCTGTGTCTCTTCACCTATTGTTCTGTTAGCAACACCACCAGCAGATGGTTAGAATTTTTTTTTTTTCACCCTTTCAATAGCTTTATATTTTTCCCATCTCATCAAGCATATCTCAGCCAAATGTAATTAGCTTAAGGCTTTTGAGGCCTCACGGGAGATCTGTTAAAGACCTGAGCAATTTCAATAAAGAGCTTGAAAAGGGATCCTGGAAGGCTAGGCATAACCACAGGAGAGCCGCTATTATTTAGAAGCAAAGACCTCTCTCTTCCTCCCTATCTCTCCTTCTTTTGGTGCATTTAGTTCCCAGAATATTCATGAGGGCCCCAGGGCTTTGGAGCTCTATTGTGGACCATTATTGGATAGGTGGGATATCTAAGCTATCTTCTCAAGGTCAGTGGTTCTTTTTAATGGATTTCAATCAAGGAGTGCTTTGGGGTAGCCCTTAAGTTACTCCCAAATGGCTAACAGTTTGTTTGCTAAATTTCTTAGCCGTTTCATTCAATGCTTTATCATTTGGTGGTTGAAAATTGGCTGGTAAACCTTCTTTGTAGTTCTAAGCATTTGCTATGAAGGCTAAATTAACCACAATCCTGATTTGCACCCCGCCTTTGAGTTGTCGACTTAAAAAAAATACTCACAACCTAAATGTTAAGATTTATGTTTTATTTGGTGGGCATTTTTAGGATGGCAAGCCCAGGAGACAGCATCTCAAGTAGCCCTGAGAGAACTGCTCTAAGGAGGCGAGGGGAGGAGCCAGGTTATCTAGAAGTTTTGCAACAAAGGGCAGGTAGTCTGAACATCAAAAAATTATTGCTAATTCAAGAAAAATCAGATATCCCAAGTTAAGGAATTTCGCACTCTTCCGTGTATGGGAAGATACAAGAATCTGGGCTCACTGAACCTATTCCTTTCATATGCAGCTCAGCTATTCTGGGCCAGTCCTGTGTTTTTCCCGCATCCTGAGCTCCCTTGGGCTCCCCATAGAGTGGCTGCAGCCAAATGGCTGTTGGATGGCAGATATTCTCCTCCCTGAGTGCCCTTAGGGCTCAGGAACTCACAGTGAGGTGCTGGAATCGCTGATGGTTGTGACATCCTTGTTTATTGATACGACAGGAAATATTTCATTTCTCAGAGAGATGCTGAACCCCTCTATTTCTAAACAGTCACATGTACCACCACAGTTGACCCCACAGCCCAAGCCCTTTTCCCTCATACTTTGGAGAAAGCAAGTTTTTGAGACCAAATGAAACTCAATTTTTACTGCAGTGGAGTGAAGTAGCACTTAAGCTAAGTGTGTGAAGCACAGATTTTTCGTGGGCTGTTAGGAGAGGCGCCTCCTTGAATCCTGAGATGCGCGTGTTCCCCGAGCACTCATGTGGGATCTCCAAGTCTCAGGTGCTGGGTGCTGGGATGATTAACTGTGGTCTCATATCTGTTTCTCATCACCAAGATTTGGGTAAAAGGGAATCATTCTTTATAAATCCATTAGCATCTTTTTCACATAGAAGGAACTAATGCCAACATTTGATTAGAATGACTTTTTTTTTTAGTCTCAAGCGAACTAATTAGTTTGTTTTTTTTGTTGTTGTTTTTTTTTTTAAGTAGTGATGCATAGCTAGGTACATGTGCTTATACGGGAGATTTTATGTATATGGTTCACCTATGGAGGACAGGACAATCCGGAATTAGGGGGAAGTTTCTTTGCAAACACGGAAAAGTGTGTTCTGAGCAGTGTTATACTGTGGAGTAAGGCTTGCAAACACTTAGGATCACTTAAATGATCTTACTGTTGTCTCCAAAATAGGACCTAACATTTAATGGACTTACAAAAAAATCCGTAAGCTCTTTCACAAGAGTTTTCTGAAGGTAGGACAAATAGGAACTTGATCTTTTATAGATGCTTTTCATAAATGTTAGTTTTGTATAGAAGAAAACTTAATTACAGTAAAGTATTTTATTAGTTGCCTAGAACACAGTAGGGCCAAGAAACTAGACTATCCCGACCAGGGGGACAGTTCTGGATCATGAAACTGATTGTATGGGTACAAAATAAGTAAGAACAAGAGAAAGGAAAAGACATTACTGGTGAGACCTTCATTTTATAGCAAGATACAGAGATGTACAAGGATGTCCAGCAAATATGCAGAAATGCTCTTCTGTTGCAGCTTAGACAACAGCTTTGTCATCAGCCAGAGTGCTGGGGGTGGGATAACCTTGGTCCAGCCCATTTTCCAAAACACTGATGCTTATTCAGAAAACTCTGGGGCCAGCATCTCTATGTCAGAAATTTCCAAAATGATGATATTCGTTTTCCTCCATCTTGAAATTATAGAAATTAAGGGTGTGCAGAGTCAGTGCCTCTGAGGGTCACACATGAAGGCAGAAGACCTGACTTCTGTTGCCTGAGTTGTGGCCCAGCCTTATTTCCACTCTAAGCTGCTGCTGGGGAGAAGAAAATCCCCTCCCTCTACTATTTTACACTCTCGTGGCTAGACTAATAATAAAATTGACACTGGACACAGTAATTGGGAAAAAAAGAGACAAATCTTAATTTGTGTGCTTAGAGACCTCATAGAAAGTGCCTAAGATACGGCCAAAGCAGGCAGCTTTTATGTTTTTTTTAAACAAAGAAACAACACATTTGAGAGGAATTGACAGGACAAAAAATTTAGGTTTGGGTGCTTAATTAGTAGAGAATTAAACAAAGGTTGGCCTTGGGATATTAAAAAAGTAACAATATTTGTTTATATAGGCTTCTCAGCCTGAAATCCCCTATGTCTGGCAAGATGCAGGGAATATACCTTTCATCTGAGAGATTTATTTCCTGCTTTCAAGGAGACAGAGAGGAGGGTCATAGTGACCCTCTTGCAGTGGCCATTTCTTAGTAACTTCACAATAATCAACGTGTCTTTGAGGCACATTTGGGGTTGGCTTGTCCTGGGCCCCAACACTGCTCCAGGAGGTTGTGGCTGATAGCGATGATACTCAAGGAGGTGTCTGCTGCATTTCAACTTAACTCCTTTCTGAAATGGTGAAGTCATCCTCCGGTCAGTCTTGCAGCTGGAATTGACCCTGGAGGCCACCCAGTTTAACCTCCTGCCCTGAGGCACACAGACCCTCTTCCTTCCCAGAAGATGCTGTAAGCTCTGCTACAGGATGCATCTGATGGGAGCTCATGCCCTTAATAGTGGTTCTTCCATCTTCAGCTGACTCTGGGTGCTCATAAATGAACTTGACTTTCCTGTGGCCTCTGCTCACTCTTCCCAGATCTGTCCTGCATGGGGAACCACAGTGAGTCTGGCCCATATGGCAAGAGCACCTTGACTATTTGAAGGCAGTTTGCAGACTCCCCGACCCGTGTCTATTGTTAGCCACTTGGTTTGTTTCGTATTTATTCCAGATACCCCTTGTCTTATGAGCTTTCCAAACCCTTCATCATCTTGGCTGTGTCCCTCTAAGCAAGCTAGATTTTCCAATCTTCTTTCTCAAAACATGAGTATAGAATTGCACACAGTGGTCCCGACCTTCATTTGTCAAATCAAAGCCTAGAGATTTATTTTTTTTAAGAAATTGCTTCAAGCCCTGGCAACTCTGTATGAATATCTCTCCCTGGGTGATGAAAGATCCCAGCCTGATTCTGCAGCCTGACTCCCTGAGCTCGTAGGCAAGCTGTTCTCTAATGAGCCAGGAACAAGTTATCTATCCTGGACTTGCTTTCTCCATCTGGGAATGGGGCTAAAAATAGCACCCACCTCAGAGGATAGTTTTATAAAGATCATAGGATTTCATATGTATGAAGTTCTAGCAGTAGTGCCAGACACACAGTCAACTCTCTATGTTATTATTATTGTTATCATTATTCTGAACAAAAGCCCATACTCCAAGCCAAGGAAAATCCTCACCTTTTTGTGATGAGCAGTGAGAAATCTGAAAACTACAGAAACAGGGATCAAATACTGCCATCCTCCCTGTACCGACTTGGCTAATCTACTGCCTTGGTTGCTACAAGCACGATGTGGAGCCACGGGGGCACCCAGAGAGACACCCAGCTCCTCTCATCCTCCCAACGTGCGCCCCATTAGAAGTTCAGTAGTGTTCCTTTAGCTGCCAACACCTTTGATAGTAAGAGGCCTAATGAAAGGGATGCAGCTGATCAAGAAAAACACCCCGCAGCCCTTGGCTTCTGGCAGAGGTGCTGTGTCATGAGAATACATCTGTCACAGCTGCTTCTGTCCCCAAGCAGACTTGACAGGGCTGTGCAAACACCTCCAGAGTCTGGCAAAGCTGGGCCTGCAAAAGTAACGAACAAAGCATTCATTGCGGGTAGATCTGTGTGCTCCCTGAGACGTTATTTTTACTCGGCCAAATAATAAACTCTGCAGCTTAAGTAACATGACCATCAGAGTCATGGTGTACATTTGTACAGAAACATGGGAAACTGTACTGTATAGAAGCACAGGAGCATGGAAATTATGATCCCTTGGCTAGGAGATGTAAAGACTTAGAAAGTATTGTAAATTCCATTTCCTTATTTGTGATCCTTGTTCTGAGGTTTTATCTTTCCTAGAACTTCTTCCAGTTATTACCACTGGGCTCAAACATGTTATCAAGCAGGAGACGGAAACAACATCCCCCACCTCACTCTGTATCATTCCCTCCAACACCCGCCCTGTAGAGAAACTCAAAAACCCCAAGGAGCTACCCTCGCAGAAGTGCTGAATTGAGGACAAATAGAAATTTGGATTCCGGCAAATCAGTAACTGTAAGGAATTACGGAGAGACACACTAGTAACTCTTTTTAATCCTTCTAGGTCATTCCCAGTGGGATCAATCTTATAATGGCAGAAGTCCCATTTTTCCCTCTGCTGTACTTGATTTTAAGTTGTCAGGGTTGAGGTCCTTGCTTAATATAAGCTACATTATCATTGGCATCTTTATTAAGATGATTAACCATTATGAAAATCTCACCTTAGAAAAAGACAAGATAGAGCACCAGATGAGCTGGTAGGTCCCGATGCGTGTGGGCCACCGAGCAGCGCCACTCAGCCTCACTGCAGAGAGCTGACCTCCAGACTCCCCGCTCTGAAGGGCTCCTACGGAACCCGCATCTTGTGATATTTTGTGCTGGAGACTCTGCACCCACTGGCACTCACTTCTTATCTCAGCATATGCCAGGGATCATAGCTGCCACGACCAGCGGTCAGAACATAAAAAAAATGGTCCTTTGTCTTCCTACCATTTTATCTTATTTTCCCTCGTGAATTTATATTTTGTACCAGCCATATTGTAACAATAAAAGCAGTTCTAGAAAATGGGGGAAATAGCACTATGATATCACAACCTTATTTTAGCAAACTGTTCTGGGCTTCAGCCTCTTTAAAGTGTGTGTTCAACCACCGGGAGGTTCCTAAAAGGCTTCATGGGCAGCTCACTCTGTATCACCTGATGTGCAGCTCCTGGGTTTTGGTTCTTGGGGTTTTTAAGAGCTTGGGGTATGAGAATCATGTTGAGACACTTATCACCCACCCCCCCACCTTTGGTGAGGAGAGACTAGCAGCCCCTGACCATCACTTTCTCCCAATCACATTTCGACCCCTGTGAATCCATCTTCATCATGCCTTGGATTCTGGTAAATCAGTAACTGGAATAAAAGTGGCCTGATGAGGGAACAGAGGCTTGAGAACCCGGAGACTGGTACTGTACCCTCTCAACACACAGTTGTATAGGGTCTTATCAAAGCCAGACCTTTCTCTCCAAATGTCATTTTTCTATTTTCAAAACCAAGCCAGTCCTTTTCAAATGGCAGAAATGCCTTTCAAACACTTCACGAGGTTCCCGGAACAAACTGAACCCATTAGACTTGGCGCTTTGAGTATCTTACCCTGAATGGGAAACAAGATGGCTTGGCTGGACCCGCGCTGGGGCCGTGTGGGCAGAGCAGAAATGTTTGGCGTCACGGGAAGAGCTGTGACCTGGGAATCTGAAGTGTGTCTGAATCCAGATTCTGGCAGTCTGTTCCCTCTTGAGTGGGGGGTGCGTAGGGGTGTGGAGGGGTGAGACCCAGCACTCGGGATGTGACACCTGCTGAAGCTTCTGTCAGAATTTGCCGACGAGATGAATTGGTACTCTCTACATGTGGTCAGAGTTTGTGAGGCCAAATCAGTAACCACTCGCCTAGAATGAGCCAGTTAGCCATATATTTGGCTGGAACTGGCTTCTACCTGCTGTTTCTGATGTAGATACAAAGTCCTAAGTGTCCAGAGTTGAACCATAGGTTGAAATACAGCAGATTCCAGTGATTCTGAGCAGTACAACTAGGTTTTCTGGTTGAAAACCAGACTAGACTCAAAGGTTTTCCTAGGAGCAGATGCTAATATAGGATTTCTTAAGGGAAATGGCTGTGGCCTGTGTGAGAGCAAAGGAGGAGGGGGCTGGTGAAGGCTGGGAGAGCTCTAGGACCACCTGTAAATGTGAGCCCTGGGAGAAGCAGACAGGGAAGGAAAGTTGGGAGGCGTGCAGTGGCAGGAAGCTTTGGCAAAGTTATCTGGGAGTCCTTGAGGCAAATTCGGCCAAGAAGAGAACTGCCTTAGTCCCCTCGGTCGTTGGCTGGGAGCACAGAGCCTGCAGGAGCATGGCCCCAGAACAAATGCAGGGACGGGTTCCAGAGCCCAGGGACCGGGGCCCAGCCTCTGGTCAGTTACTCTGCTCCCTGTAATTGGGCATCTGCAAGGTACATGCTTGTGGCTGCCACAGAGTTCTAGAAACTCGGGACTAAGGAAATTGCTCTACCCAATAAATTACTTAGGTATACAGTGTGAACGTGCAGCTAATTCTCAAAATCCCATTTTTCTCCTAGTTGATTATAAAATGGATGAACCAAGATTTCAACATCCAAAATAACTGAAATGTCTTTCAAAACAATCACCTTGGAGAGTTCTGTGCTGTTACAGAGGACTCTGAAGTCAACCCTAACTGTAGTCACACCAGCACAGTTACTCAACACTCTGAATATGCCTGCAGCAAGACCCAGGTTCTGCAGAGAATTCCTCCCAGAGACACCCTGGGGGAGCCTGGCGTGCCGAGCTTACCCTGCGTGGACTCTAAGGACCGAAGGTCACAAGATCTCTGAAGCAGCCCCTCCCTTTACATCCTTCTCTCCCCCCACCCCTTTCCTCACACACCACATAGAATGTGGGGAGCTTGTGGTCCCTTTTCTCTGACCCCCAAGTTCCCAAAGTAGTTGTTAGCTTTGCTGACTTAAGTCTCTCCTCTGCATGCTCTGTCCTTCTGAAATGGATCTAGAATGTCCATGGGAACAACTGCCCAGTTCCCTGCCCTTATAATTATGAAGCACTTCACTTACATTCCGGTGTTTCAATGCCAGTGATCCCTGCCTTTTGAGGACCAGAACATCAGAAATACTGGCTAAGTTGTCCCAGTCTTGGCACCTCATTCTGGAACATGCTGTCAACAACCCATGCTCTTAGCAGCCAAGTGACCTTTGACCATCAGAGATCTGGAAAACATATTCATGTTCTCAAGTCGCCAGAGATGATGCTTAAGGTGTGCCAGAGAAATAGTGGCGCCTATGGAAATGCTCTTGGGAACAAACTGTGCCAGATACTTCATATCACCTACGTGCTTTATCATCTTTGCACCTGTGTGGAAACACATGCATTTGGTTATGGCCAAAGTATAATAATATCCAGAGAATAGGAAATGAAAAGGAAGTATAAAGACTTCGCTGCCATATCATAGCTGATACATTTTGAATTGAATACACTTATATGGACTTCTTTTTTTTTTTTGGCTGCTCTGGATCTTTGTTGCTTTGCATGGGCTTTCTCTAGCTGCAGCAAGCAGGGGCTCCTCTTTGTCGTGGGCTCCTCACTGCGGTGGCTTCTCTTGTGGAGCGCAGGTCCCAGGGGCATGGGCTGCAGTGGTTGTGGCACACAGGCTTAGTTGTCCCATGGCACGTGAAATCTTCCTGGACCAGGATTGAACCTGTGTCCCCTGCGTTGGCAGGCAGATTCTTATTCACTGTGCCGCCAGGGAAGTCCTGTATGGACTTTTTTTTAATGCATGATGTAAATTGTAGCAATATGGGTTTTCCCCTGTATTGTCAAGTTGAATCAAATAGGGAACACAATGTTATTAATGGTTTTCACATGGAAACAGTAGTAAAATTCATCCCTGATCATTCCTCTACTCTGAAGACTACTCATGGCTATTACTTGCTTATTTTGGGTCTAATATGATGCAGACTGGAATGTGGTACCATTTTAATCAATTTGACTTTGAGGCTGCAAACATTCCCTATTGAGTGACCGTGGTGCGATGACATTGATTGTGTTGAGACGATCCATGGCTCCAGTGCTCCTCTTGATCTACCTGGAAATTATAGGTATCATTTCTGTAAAATGGTCAACAGTTTACACTTGCTGATTCAGAAATGCAAATGAAAGCTATGATAATCTATCTGTAAATTGGATAATACTGGTAAATACACTAATCCTTAAAACTCTACCCCCTATTGTAGCAAAGAAAGAAAATTAATGTTTTTGTTTTATTCCAGTGTAGTTGATTTACAATGTGACAATTTCTACTATAGAGCAAAGTGATTCAGTTATATATACATGCACATCTTTTCACATTCTTTTCCTTTACAGTTTATCACAGGGTATTGAATATAGTTCCCCACGCTATATCAGTTCAGTTCAGTTCAGTCGCTCAGTCGTGTCTGACTCTTTGCGACCCCATGAACCGCAGCACGCCAGGCCTCCCTGTCCATCACCAACTCCCAGAGTTCACTCAGACTCACGTCCATTGAGTCAGTGATGCCATCCAGCCATCTCATCCTCTGTCGTCTCCTTCTCCTCCTGCCCCCAATCCCTCCCAGCATTAAAGTCTTTTCCAGTGAGTCAACTCTTTGCATGAGGTGGCCAAAGTACTAGAGTTTCAGCTTTAGCATCAGTCCTTTCAATGAACACTCAGGACTGATCTGCTTCAGAATGGACTGGTTGGATCTCCTTGCAGTCCAAGGGACTCTCAAGAGTCTTCTCCAACACCACAGTTCAAAAGCATCAATTCTTTGGTGTTCAGCTTTCTTCACAGTCCAACTCTCACATCCATACATGACCACAGGAAAAACCATAGCCTTGACTAGACGGACCTTTGTTGGCAAAGTAATGTCTCTGCTTTTCAGTATGCTATCTAGGTTGGTCATAAATTTTATAGTAGGACCTATTGTTTATTCATTCTCTTTGTAATAGTTTGCATCTGTTAAGCTCAAATTCCGAATCCATCTCTCCCACCCACCCCTGCTTGCAACCACAGGTCTGTTCTCTATCTCTGTTTGTCTGTGTCTCTTTTGTAGATATGTTCATTTGTGTCATATTCTATATTGCACATATAAGTGATACCATTTATTTGAGAAGGAGAGAGACAAATTCTGGCGTTTGTTTTTCTCTTTCTGACTTAGTGTGATAACCTCCAGGTCCATGCATGTTGCTGCGAATGGCATTATGTCATTCCTTTCTACGGCTGAATAGTGTTCCCTTGTGTATACCTACCATATCTTCTGTATCCATTCATTTGTCAGTGGACATTCAGGTTGTTCCTGTGTCTTGGTTATTGTGACTAGTGCTGCTATGAACATAGGGGTGCACGTGTCTATTTGAATTATATTTTTGTATATCCCAGGAGTGCAATTCCTGGATCATATGGCAAATCTCTTTTTTGTTTTTCTGAGGAAATTCCATACTGTTTTTCATAGTGGCTGTCCCAAATTACATTCTTACCAACGGTGTAGGAGGGCTCCGTTTTCTCTGAACCCTCTTCAGCATTTATAACTTGTAGATTTTTTAATGATGGTCATTCTGAAAGGTATGAGGCGGTCCTTCATGGTAGTTTTGATTTGCAGTTCTCTAATAACTAGCAATGTTGAACATCTTTTCATGTGCCTGTTGGCCATCTGCAAGTCTTCTTTATAGAAACGTCTGTTTAGGTATTCTGCCTGTTTTTCAACTGAGTCATTTGTTATTTCGTTCATTGAGTTACATGTTTTGGAAATTAAGTACTTGTCAGTCACACCATTTGTAAATATTTTATCTCAGTATATAGTATATCTTTTCATTTTGTTTATGATTTCCTTTGCTGTACAAAAGCTGCTAAGTTTGATTAGGTTCCATTTGTTCCTTTTTGCTTTTACTTCTATTGCCTTGAGAAACTGACCCAAGAAAACATTGGTACAGTTTATATCAGATAATGTTTTGTCTATGTTCTCTTCCAGTTTTATGATGTCATGTCTTATGTTTAAGTCTTTAGACCATTTTGGGTTTATTTTTGTGTATGGTGCGCGGATGTATTCCAGTTCTAACTTCATTAATTTATATGCAGCTGTCCAACGTTACCAACACCACTTGCTGAAAAGACTTTCTTTTCTCCATCGTATATTCTTGTCTCCTTTGTTGAAAATTAATCGACCACAGCATGTGGGTTTATTTATGGACTGTCTGTTCCGTTCCATTTATCTATATGTCTGTTTCTGTGCCAGTATCAGCTGCTTTGATTACTGTCACTCTGCAGTATTGTCTGAAGTCTGGGAGGGTTATGCCTCTTGCTTTATTCCTTTCCCTCAGGATTACTTTGGCAATTCTAGGTCTTCTATGGTTCCATACAAATGTTAGGATTATTTGTTCTAGTTCTGTGAAAAATATCATGAGTAATTTGGTAAGGATCACGTTAAATCTGTAGATTGCTTTGAGTAGTATGGCAACTTTAACTATATTAATTCTTCCAACCCAAGAGCATGAGATATCTTTCCATTTCTTTGAATCCTATTCAATTTCAAAAGGAAGTTAACTTTGATCCACCAATTTAAAGTATCTTTGGAGAATGTAATCCCTTTCATGCATATTTTCAGTCTTCCATGTTTTCTCCCCTTTTCTTGTCCCTTGGCTTCTTGGCAATGCCCCCTGCTGCTATCTAACACCAAACTCTGGTCTGTTCTCTCTAACCAAATCTAGGCTTGGTGATTCTCCATAACACCATTCCCAGACCTTCACTTGTGACTAGTGTGACTTGTAGACTTTTCCCATGCCTGGTAGTTCATCGTGCACTTTTCAGTTACAGGATCTAGGCTCCACATCACACAACTCCAGGGGGCAGAACTGACATCAATGCCCCTTGCAAATGTGCCAAAATACGCCACATCACTCATCTTCACGTGGCGGTCGTGCTCTGGGTGGCTTGCTCCCCACTGTGGTGACTGCCCAGGTAAACTCACAGTCAGCTCCATCAGTATTCTGGACACCTTACCTGAAGGGTATATGGGAACATTAAGTCATGAAGAGATTCTGGAGAGCTAAACCTAATCAGACAGAGGCACCATCTTTTCTCAGCTTCTGCAGAAGGCTGGCGGAGGAGACCTCCTAGGACATATGTTCCAAATCCTAAATGAGAAACAGAACCAAAGCCCCTCATCAGTTTTCCCCCTTCCCCCTCAACCTGTCTACATGCCTCCTGTCTCTGGGTCTTTAGCCTTTTGCCCCTGTTCGAAAGAGAGTGTCATAAGGGGTAGACATTCATTTATGTTCCTTTCTAACCAGTACTTCCTCTCAACTTTAATTGAAAATGAGAATTACCTGAGGGTCTTTCAAAAGTCCCGATTCCTGGGCCATATTCCAGACCAGTTGTACTGGATGCTCTTGGGATGGCACCAGGCATCGATATTTTGTGAAGCTCCGTGTATGATTCCAGTGTCACCACGGTTGGGAAACCCTGCTCTGTGTTCTCCCTCCTTCCAGGGGTGGTGTTGGCCATTCCACTTTCTAGTGGCTAAAACAGTCATTGACTGTTAGAAATGCGATGTGAAGGGAAAAGGAATGAAGCATGATCAGAATAATATTTTTAATATATATTATCTGCTTTCAGCCTCTCTCATAAAAATGTAATTTCTTAATTTTAACACTTATAACCAATTATTTCAGTTTATTATGATTATAGTACAGAATATAGTATTATTCTTGACCATGTAAGAGAAAATGTATGGCTGCTGCTGCTGCTGCTAAGTCGCTTCAGTCGTGTCCGACTCTGTGTGACCCCATAGACAGCAGCCCCCCAGGCTCCGCTGTCCCTGGGATTCTCCAGGCAAGAACACTGGAGTGGGTTGCCATTTCCTTCTCCAATGCATGAAAGTGAAAAGTGAAAGTGAAGTCGCTCAGTCATGTCCAACTCAGCGACCCCATGGACTGCAGCCTACCAGCTCCTCCATCCATGGGATTGAGGAGTACTGGAGTACTGGAGTTGAGTACAAGAGTACTGGAGTAGGGTGCCATCGCCTTCTCCGAAATGTATGGCAGAGGGGTCTAAAGTATAAAGGGAGTAAGGAAAACTAGAGGGAAGGGTTTGTACATTTTAGGTGCATTAGTTAAAGATTCAAAAGTAACCAGTGGAAAAGCTAGAAAATCATTTTAGCCATCAAACCCAGGCAAAACAGAGGTACCATAAGTGATACATCACCACTGATCATTGCATGAGTCAATAGCGATCATCTAAGGATAGATAGAAACAGCAGCTTAGTTCCATGCTATTTAGAGGTAAAAGGCTGACCACCCAGTGTAAAGGCTGTCTCTTAGGGGTGGGTCTGGAATAGAGGACAGTTGAGAATGTCTGAAGTTTCACCTTGCACTTACATTGAACAAAGATGACCGATTAAAACTAAATTCATAAAGAAACTGGTACTCCATACTGTGGTGTGTATCAAGGGATAGGTTGGGAGAATCTCCCCAGTCGGTGCTGACTGCAGCTGAGCACCTGTGTAGGTTGAATGCTAGAGCCCCCCTCCCCTTTCTCGCAGCAGCGCTACCTGCCTGGGTGGTGGTGCACTGATTCTCCACGGCCAGATCTTTTGCATTTAGTTAGTAAATGGCCCACCACAGAATTGAGACATGTATAATCTTTTACATTTACACTTCCTGGAGAGATTTAGAGGAAGTGACATTTACAAAGAATCTGCAGGGTAACACTCCTAATTCACCCCTTTGCAGATTCTTCTGAACACAACTATAAGCAATAGCATGTTTTTAGGGCCAGAGGTTTTAGCAGATGGCTTTGGACTATGTGTCACATGCCTTTAGGTGCCTTTAGATGTTCAGGGAAATACCTGTTGAGATAGACCACAGGTAAATAGAGCACTGAATTAAACAGAAGAGCTCTGAGGTCTCTTCCAGGCTGTACCTGCCATCAGCAGGTTCTGCATCCTCAACTTTGTCCCTTAACTTCTGGAAGGTCTGCAGAATGAGAGCCCTCAACTCAAGTTCTCAATTCCTTTCCCACCTAATGCTTTGCACATCAAGAGTTTCCTCTAGAATTGCTGTTGTTGAGTCATGTCCAACTCTTTTGCACCCCACAGACTCTGTCCATGGGGTTTAACAGGCAAGAATACGGCAGTATCAATGTCTGTCTCTGGGCTATCTTGAATGTTTCTCTACAACCTCTGCTGCTACTGCTAAGTCACTTCTGTCGTGTCCGACTCTGTGTGATCCCATAGACGGCAGCCCACCAGGCTCCGCCATCCCTAGGATTCTCCAGGCAAGAACACTGGAGTGGGTTGCCATTTCCTTCTCCAATGCATGAAAGTGAAAAGTGAAAGTGAAGTCCCTCCCTCAGTCGTGTCCGACTCTTAGCGACCCCATGGACTGCAGCCCACCAGGCTCCTCCGTCCATGGGATTTTCCATGCAAGAGTACTGGAGTGGGGTGCTATTGCCTTCTCCCTACAACCTCTATTGAGCTTTACAATATGAACGTGCCTATTATGCAGGTCAGCAACGTGCCTTGTCTTTAAACAGATGGGATTCAAATTCCAGCTCCATCACTTTTTAGCTGGATGACCCTGAACAAGTTTCCTAACTTCTTCCAGCCCCAGTTGCTCACCTATAAAATGGAAATCAAATGTTTACTACTATTAGAATCTGATACTTTCTAGTCCAAAAAAATTCTCAGCAAATGACAACTTGTTATACAGAAGAAGCTAGCACTAAGAACCTAATACGTGCTCCCTAGGTTGTAAGACAGGTTGTCATAATCTCACAAAAAGGAGTCCAGCGTGAGTTTGCAGATAACTAGGTCAGATTTTCCCACTTCGCTCATTTGCAAAGCAACAAGCCTTCTGTTCTTACACAGAGCCTGTGTGCTGGGAGAAACGTTCATCACCATCTGGGTTCAATAGTAGCCAAGAAAAATAATGGGATAGTAGGTGAAATATCCTCAGGCTGCACCCCTTTACCATCGCCAGCCATTTTCCTTTTTGGGGGCGTGTATGTGTTGAGGGGGAGATACACATGTTACTGTGGATGCTATACAGAAGTTCAGGATCCCAATAGACTATACAGAGGTTCCAGTTACAGCTTTTTTTTCTTTAATTGAAGCGTAGCTGATTTACGGTGTTGTGTTAGTTTCAGGTATAGGGCAAATTGATTCAGATTTTATATATAAATATTCTTTTTCAGATTCTTTTTGGTTATAGGTTATTGCAGATATCGAATGTAGTTCCCTGTGCTATACAGGAGGTCCTTGTTGTTTATCTGTGTATCCGTTCATCCCAAACTCCTAATTTATCCCTCTCCCACTCCCTGCCCATTTGGTAACCATAAGTTTGTTTTCTCTGGCTGTGAGTCTATTTCTGTATTGTAAATAAGGTCATTTGTATCATTTTTCAAAGTCTACATATTAGTGATACATGATATTTATCTCTCCCTGTCTGACTTACTTTACTTACTATTGATATAATCTCTAGGCCCTTCCATGTTGCTACAAGTAGCATTATTTCATTCTCTTTATGGCTAAGTAGTATTCCATTGTATGTATGTATGTGTATATATATATTTATATATGCTGTCACTGCTGCTGAGTCGCTTCAGTCGTGTCCGACTTTGTGCGACCCCATAGACGGCAGCCCACCAGGCTCCCCCATCCCTGGGATTCTCCAGGCAAGAACCCTGGAGTGGGTTGCCATTTCCTCCTCCAATGCATGGAAGTGAAAAGGGAAAGTGAAGTTGTTCAGTTGTGTCCGGTTCTTAGCGACCCCATGGACTGCAGCCTACCAGGTTCCTCCGCCCATGGGATTTTCCAGGCAAGAGTACTGGAGTGGGTTGCCATTGCCTTCTCCAATATATATCTGTAGAAAACTCTAATTTGAAAAGATGTATGCACCCCAATAGATGTGTGCACCCCAATGTTCATAGCAGCACTGTTTACGATAGCCAAGACATGGAAGCTGATGGAAGAATTCTGCTGATGGACATTTATGTTGCTTCCATGTCTTGGCTATTGTAAACAGTGCTGCTATGAACACTGGGGTGCACGCATCTATTGGGGTGCATACATCTTTTCAAATTAGAGTTTTCTACAGATATATGTCCAGGAGTGGGATTGCTGGATCATATGGTACTTCTGTTTCTAGATTTTGAAGGAGCCTCCCTACTGTTTTCCATAATGGCTGTACCAGTTTACATTCCCACCAACAGTGTAGGAGGGTCCCCTTTTTGTCCACACTCTTTCCAGCATTTATTACTTGTAGACTTTTTGATGTTGACCATTCTCACCTATGTGAGGTGATACTTCGTTGTAGTTTTGACTTGCATTTCTCTGATAATTAGCAGTGTTGAGCATGTTTTCATGTGCCTGTTGGTCTGTTTATTGTGTGTCTATTTATATAGAACTTCTGCCCATTTTTTGATCCTGGCCATTTTCAGTAGCCTAAATGTCTACTGTAGTGTTCAGTACACTTGACCTTCTTAGAGCAAAAGGTCTCCCTTTGGCCGGATAAGGACTCCACTATTACTTCCCAAGGTAACAATAGTCACCATCTCAAGGTTCTTGACTCGATCATGTTCTGTCTTTGTTGCGGCTAGAACATTCTGATAATCCATTAAAGTGAGTTCTGTATTCTCATCTTTGTCCTGTAGAAAGGTGAAGGACAGGCAAAGAAAAGCAGGAAAAGAGGACTGTATCCAAATGGCATTGATTTATTTGCTGCCAGGCATCACTTATTCTTCACAGTTTCCTATTTTTAATATGGAAGCAATAATTCTGCAGTCTTTCAAGGGATTTTTTTTTAACTTATGTTTATATGTTTTGGGGCCTTGTAAACTAAGAAGGAAGTATATAATAGGAATAATGATGATAAAATATATTTAAGAGTAAACTCGAAACAAGAAATGTATATAAATGAAAATTGTATTTACTTTTTGCTTTGTTTTATACATGAAAACTGTAAATACTATGGAGGATTCATAAGAAAGGCTACTTTGGTAATGAAGATTTATTTTAAAGATGGCCTCAATTGATCTTGGAGAAGGCAATGGCAACCCACTCCAGTGTTCTTGCCTGGAGAATCCCAGGGACAGAGGAGCCTAGTGAGCTGCCGTCTATGGGGTCGCACAGAGTCGGACACGAATGAAGCAACTTAGCAGCAGCAGCAGCAAATTGATCTTACTCCCAATAAAAGTACTCATTGTAGAACAACAGAAACTAATTATGAAATTCGTACAGAAAAATGAGCATTCAACATTTATTTTCATGCAGGACAATTCTCTAAATGAGCTCATTCAACAGGTAGTTCTTTTTGCGTAAAGTGGATGAACAGAGCTATAATGTGACTTAAAACATGGACAGTTGAATTAAATCCATTAGTTCAGTAATAAGCAATTGGGTATGGACTCTCTCCCAATTCTCCAGGGTCACCACTTTTATTTTCTACAGAGATGAAAAAAATTGTAAAATCTTGTGTGGGCACTTAAACTACTCAGAATTTTACTTCTGGAAGAGTCCTGTAGTATTTCAGCTTGGTGTATACTTAACACATGGTATTTCAGTTGGATTGTCTGCTTAATTTCACTGGTCAAATCACCAATAAGAAACTGTGACAAAATGATTGAATGAAAACAAAGAATCAGTTATCTAAACATAAATGGGTTCTTCCTTCTTAGTTTTGCAAGGCCCTTGTTCTCTCCATTTGTTGCTATTTCCCATGAACTCTAGATTTATCTAATAAACCTTTTCACTTAGATTTGTCATTGGCAACTACAGCTTAACCTCTTCAAAACTGAGCTTTCAATATCTGCTCCCTCATCTCCAATTCTTACAGACTTCCCCATCTGAGCAAATGACATTTGTTCCTCATCCTTAGATACAAAATCTTGAAGTTATCCTTGACTCTTCTCTTTTTATCAAGCTACTTACCCAGTTGATCACCAAATCTTATTATCCTGTTTTCCAAATAAACACAGATGGGGTAATATCTCCCATCTCTCCTTTTCCTCCCCAAAGCTACCCACCTCATTCATCACCATAACTATTTGATTCTCTGTCTCCTTATAGTCATTGTCTCGTTGAAGTGATCCTTTTACAAAATGAGAATATAATGCCCACTCTTCCTCAAACCCCACCCCCCACCGTGACTCCTAGTATAATCTAACATTCATACAGTGGCCCTCACGATCCCGATCTACTTCCATCACGTCCTGGCTCTCCCCTCCCTACCCCAGGGTTTTTCCTCTGCTGTCAGCTTCTCTTCCTTCACTCATGTCTTTGTTTTTCTTCAAACCTTATAAGCATACTCTTGCATCAAGGCCTTTGCACTCACTTCTCCTTTACCTGAAATGTTCACCTCCATGCACACCCAGATATGAGCACCATGACTGCAGGAACTTTTTCTGCTACAAAGCCACTGAACCCCGAGGACCCAGAGCAGTGCCTGACGTTTGGGTGGTGTACCATACATGATTACTGAGAACCTGAATAAACCATACTTAAGTAGCAACCATTGTTTGGCGGTGTTGTAAAGAATATTTCATGGCACCATGCAGTCTCTGCAGAGCCAGTGGGATTCCTAAAATAAGATAATCCTGCTTGGGTACTGCATTCTTGCATTAAAATAGACTCTCCACCCCTGATAATCTCTCTAAAAGCACCCCCTTCCCATCTCTGCTCTCAGTGCTATCTAGCCACATTGGCCTTCTCTCTGCTCCTGGAACAGGCCAAGCATGTCTGAACCTTCGGGTCATTTTGCTGGATGTGCTCTTGGCGGGAAGCATCTGTTCCTGCATCTTTGGGTGAGTCCTCACTCAGGTCTCATTTTGAAACTCCCCTCTTGGTGAGACCTTCCCCAGTCACTCAAAACAACTAACTCCCCTTTGCTTATCTCTGTCACACCACACTTTTATTTGCCTCAAAACAAAAGATAACAGAGACTTTACCTATTTTCCCCACTGTATTGCCAGAGGTGCCCATCACATGACACTCACAAAATATTTGGAGGATTGATAAATATCATTTGTCTAGTTGCTGAAGATCATAAGATCCATGCCTCCAAGACAGCTCTAGCCACAAGGTGCTGAAATGATGTATCTGTGACTTTGTCTTGCACACTCTGTGAGACCCCCTGGAACAGACACACTGTTTAATTTGTAGTCACTTCCCTGCCACTGCCCACACTTCCAGGTACCTCGTGGTACTCCACAGATGTTTGCCAAACCAACATGAAGCTCCAGAGAGGTGATACAGCCTCTTCACCAAGTTAATTTCACTTGAAGGAGAGAGAATATGAATCAGAGATGGTAAACTATTAAAAAGTGAATGCTATGAGATGGCCAAGGGAAGCCATATGAGGAAGAGTATACAGAAGAGATAAGACATGGAAAAATTAAATGCTTGTAATCAGTTCTTATGGGGAGAAGAAATACAACGGTGAGATCATCAATTGAGGTGCTCATTGCAGAGCAATGCCAAGGCTTCTGGTACTATAAAACTACATGGTCTTATTTTCTTGGCAAAAAAATAATATTATTGATGTGCTGTGTTTAACAGTTCCTTTGAATAAGTCAATTTTTTATTACCCAAGGACACTCCTTATAGTAGTTGTTCTAAACTTTCCCCATTATTTTTTTCTTCTATTTTTTGTCTCCAAATCCTTTCTCCTCACAGATGGCTCTATCTTTTACTTTGTGGAGAAAGTCAAGGTCATTGAAGGGGAAGTCACCCCACCTTCTGTCTTCTCCACCAAAAATATCTTGGATCCAACACATGCCCCCTCCTCGTTCTCTTCTGTCTTGGCACAATAGCTACTTTTTCTTCTTTCCAAAAATTAACATTAACATTATATCTGGATCACGTTCCCTTTAATTTTGTCAAACAACGCCTTGTCTTTTCAACTATTTCCAGTTTCCCAGCATCGTGCATACCTTTCTTCCCACTAGTTCCTTCCCTTTGGACTTCAGACACGCACAGGTGTTCTGTGTCTTAGAAAACTAGCAGTTGCTGTTGTTGCCACCATCACCCAGCTGCATTAATGATAAACATATATACAAATATTTAATAAATTATAAGAGGAAAGTAAAGGGATATAGGATGGGCAGTTAGCCAGGGTTTTGTCTGAGTAGCCACGCTGGTGGAAGAGATGTCTCAGCTGAGTTGGTAGCTGCCTTGGGGAGGGGGTGGTGAGTGTCGCTGGGAAGGAGAAGCTCATGCAAAGGACTGTGGGAGAAGACAATATGGCGCCCACCTCCAACCTCCCACATTCACTGGGCACCGTCAGGATGTCTACTAATTACTTCTTGCACGCCCTCTTTCATGTGAAGCTTCACATCCTGTGAGGATATTAGGCAGAACTCCTGGCCGTCTTAAGAGCTGATGGTGTAGTGGAGGAAAAGCCGAATGAGTGATCCAGGTAAACTCCACTGTGAAAGGGAGGGGTGATGGCTGAGCTGAGTCTAACAAAGGAGGGAAGGGAAGCTCAGCCTCAAAACCGCACACACCCTTCATCCAGTTCTGACAGAAATGACCACTCTGCCAGATGGACACGGGGCTGGCAGCCACACACATTTCCACTTTGTCTGCTGTGTCCCTTCTACCAGTGCCTTCTGGACTCCTGCTAGTAGGCTAACTGCATAAACAGACCACTTCAAAATCTAGGTAACTTCACAG
The DNA here is from genome assembly GCF_000754665.1 of Bison bison bison. NCBI lineage: Eukaryota > Metazoa > Chordata > Mammalia > Artiodactyla > Bovidae > Bison > Bison bison. Next base: position 14,133 of record NW_011494768.1, on the reverse strand, counting down.
GAGAAAAGAGTATCTCCAACATCCCCTCACACTCCAAGGCAGTTCCAAGGAGGCGAAGGACTGCTGCACACAGTCGCTCGGGACCCTAGGACAGCACCCTCCTGTACATCATAGCTCTGCACTGCTTAGGTCCTCAGGATCCAAAATGTACCTCTTAGACCTACAAGGTCAGCACCACCTGTTAACTTGTTAAAAATGTAAATTCAGAGCCTACTGAAACAGAGGCTCTGGCTCTAGGATACAAAACACATATTTACCAAGCTAGCAGATGCAGGCAGGGAGCGTGCAGGGTCACACAGAAGGGTGTTTAAGTGCCAGCTGGGAAGTAGCACATCCCGCTTCTTCCCACGGCCCGTCGGCTGTGACCCAGTCCTGATGCCCTGCCTTCCTGTTCAAGAAGCTGAGATGTGTAGTCCGGCTCTGCACCCGGGAAGAAAAGTCCTCCCTTCATAAATGGTCTTCCCACTTCTAGTGTCTCCCTTAAATTCATCTCCCATCAGCAGTCAGACTAATGTTCCTAAAAGGTGAAACTATTATTACCCTCCCAGTTTAAAACCTTCATGGTCTCACAGCCTTTCAAATGACACTTCTTAGCCCTCCAAGGCCTGGTCCCTGTTGCCTTTCTAGCTTCACGGTCTGCCATCCTCCCTGGACGTCTAGATCTCTCAACCACTGGTCCCTTTCCCGGCCACCTGCCCTCTTCTCTGGGCCTTTGCGCCTGCTGCTCCCCCCCATCTTCCTCTCTTCCTGGCCACTCCCATCCATCCTTCAGGGTTCAGCCGGGTTGTGACTTTGTCCAGAAACATCTCCCTGAAGCCCCTGCCTGGCCCTCCCTCAACACTGGGTTAGATGCTTCTCCTAACCCTGAATAATTCTTACCACCTTGAATTTCAATCACAGAAGTCACTGGAGGACAGAGACTGTGTTACATGATGTTGGTCTTGTTGCCCATCAGGAGCCTGGCATGGAGTAGGTGCTAAGTAATGAATTCAAAGAGGCTTACATGTGTGTGTGCTCAGTCATGCCTGACTCTTTGGACTCCATGGACTGTAGCCTGCCAGGCTCCTCTGTCCATGGGATTTCCCAGGCAAGAATACTGGACTGGATTGCCATTTCCTGCACTAGGGGATTAGTGGGTGCTCAGTGGCTACTTGTAGATGAGAATGTTGATTGGTTGTATCGTACTGTGGCCAGAATCTGCTATGCTGGTTTAGTATGCTCAGTCTTTCTCAGATAAACACTGTACCTAAACCGCAGCCAAGAGCTTCCTGAAAATCAACTCAAAGCCACACTGTCACACTCTGATCACTATCAGCCCATTGTTGTGGGTTTTTAAAATTAATTTATTAATTTTAATTGGAGGCTAATTACTTTACAATATTGTGGTGGTTTTTGCCATACACTGACATGACTCAGCCTCGGGTGTACATGTGTTCCCCATCCTGAATTCCCCTCCCACATCCCCATATCCCATCCCTCAAGGGTTGTCCCAGTGCACCGGCTTTGAGTGCCCTGTTTCATACATCGAACTTGGACTGGCGATCTGTACACAAAAATCTTCATATCTTCATCCATGTGAATTTGCATGTGTGATTTACATAATAAATAGAATAAGGAAACTCAGTATTTGAAAGATAATCAAATTATATTGTTTAGAAAACAGAAAAAATAAAGCTGACTGGTGCTGGTAGGACAGCACAGATCTCTCGGCAGCTGAATTCTTGGATGAATCAGTCCTCTATTCTTATAACGCTTTGCTGTGGCTCACTCTGATGGACTAATTCTGGATTGAAAATGATGAACTCAGAAGACATTCTCTTTTTTAAAAAAACACTTTATTGAAGTATAGTGGATTTACAATGCTACTTTCTGTTGTACAGCAAAGTGATTCAGTCATATGTGTATATACGTTCTTTTTTAAAAATAATTCTTACTGGAGTATAGTTGACTTAGTATACATTCATTTCCATAGTCTTTCCCAATATGGTTTATTGTAGGATACTGAATATAGTTCCCAGTGCTATACAGTAGGGCCTTGCTGTGTATCCATCCTGTGTATAACATTTTACATCTGCTAATCCCAAACTCCCAGTACCTCCGTC
>NW_011494768.1:8065-10361 GCF_000754665.1 Bison bison bison | reverse complement strand
AGGTCATGTCCGACCCTTTGTGACCCCATGGGCTGCAGCACGCCAGGCTTCCCTGTCCATCACCATCTCCTGGAGCTTGCTCAAATTCATGTCCATCGAGTCGGTGATGCCATCCAACCATCTCATCCTCTGCCATCCCCTTCTCCTCCCACCTTCAATCTTTCCCAGCATCAGGGTCTTTTCCAGTGAGTCAGCTCTTCTCATCAGGTGGCCAAAGTACTGGAGTTTCAGCTTCAGCATCTCTACTGAATGCTAAGTCTATAAGCATGACCCCAAAGCACTCAAAGACCAGCCTTGTGAGTTGGGTTCTTCCTGAAGTATACACATAGATGGAGTTAGGAATAAAGATTTGTTGAGGAAGAAGGCATGAGAAACTCAAGGAAAGGGAGCAGAATGGTGTAGGAAGAGCAGAGGGGAAGTGGCAGAGCCATCACTTCCCTGGAGTTGCATAGCAAGGAGGTGGCAAAGCCAGGTCTGAGATCCCACGAATCTCCAGAATGCAGGCATAGGACCACAGTGCACACTGCCTGGTCTGCTCCAGCTCTGACAGACCGTGTGTTACTATCATTCAAATCATAGCTGCCACACTTATTCATTATGGGCCCAATGCCCCACTAAGCACCTTCTGATGTGCGTGACCTATTTGTGAGGTAAGCGTTCCTTTCTGCCTTTTACATATTTAGAAACCTGAGTTGCAGTGAAGTTAAATGACAGGCACAGAATCATTCCACAAATAAGCAGCAGAATGAGAATTCACACTTCAGATTCACGCTCTCCACCCTGAGGCCATGGTCCTTTATGTTCCCATTGCCTTTGAGTTAGGACAGAGTTTCATTCATCTTTGTAATCACATAACCTAAAAAATTATAGGCATTGAATAAAAATTTGCTGAATGAAGAATGTGCTTTTCCAGAATCTCTGGAATTGTAAAATGTAGTCATTTTTTTTTAAAGGCATGTTATCAAGATAAGGCTATTCCTAATGCTTATTTTCACTTTTTAAAAATACTAGTTATAGCTTTTGTGCTAAGAATAAAATTTCTAGTAGTCAATACATTAAACACACATACTGGAAGAGGCTTGAGAACCTTAAAGATGCTATTTTAGTGAAAATTAGTCGATAAACAGATGATCCTCAAACTTCCATGCACACATAAGTCACTGAGGAAGCTTATTAACATGCAGATTACCGAGCCCCACCAACCATAGATTCTTATTCAATAGATTTTACAAGAAGCCTCCAAATCTGCATTTTGTAGTAATCTCTAAGTGAGTCCAGAGCAGGTGGTTCCACAGACCACATCTTGACAAACTCAAGCGAGTCACTGGAACTTTCCATCGGCTAATTAACCTCTGTGTCACATAAGAAATCTTAAAAAACCTAACAGTAAAATTGCAACTGGAATAAAACTGTTTGACCTCTGTTATTTGCTATAATGATTTTTAGAACTGATGATGAGACCTGAGACCCATATCATAATCTGTGTAGGTGCCAATTTAGCTTGATTGGATCAGGTGGACAGAACACTTCACAATCATTTAAATCTTTAGACTGATTCTGGGGAGAAGAACTAATGACTCAATCTGTGCAATTTCAATTGTTTATGTCACCCCAGCAGACTTTTATCTTTCCATCAATGTTATGTCATTGAAATTAAAGCACCTGCAATTATAAGAATTACTCTTCTATTAAATCTTACCAAGAAAGAAAAGTCCCCAAATGGAGAACTCAATATAGGGCAACAAAGAGCTACACCCTTGGGTGAACGTAAAGGAGAAATAAAGCCAGAGCCTTAGTCTGTGCTCTGTGAAAAGCAGGTCTAAGTCAGACCTTTCATGGAGGTGGTTTATTTGGGGAAATGGCCCCAGGAAGCACGAGGGGAAATGATTGAAAGGAAGGGAACCAGAGAAACATGGGTCATGAGCCAAGGACGCTGTGAGCAAATGGACCCAGGCCCCCTTGGGCCCTTTGAAGACCCATGTGGAACACAGGATGGAACTGAGAGGAGCTGGGTGTCAGCCAATGACTCCCCTCCCTCACCGGATGAGGGCCGCCCCTGGGGGCGTTAGAGCCCCAGCACTTTTTTGTTGTTGCTCAGTCCCTAAGCCATGTCTGACTCTTTGAGTCCCCATAGACTGCAGCACGCCAAGCTTCCCTGTCCTTCACTATCTCCTGGAGTTTGCTCAAACCCATGTCCATTGAGTCAGTGATGCCATCCAACCATCCCATCCTCTGTCGTCCCCTTCTCCTCCTGCCCTTGATCTTTCCCAGCATCAGGGTCTTTTCCAATGAGTCA
>NW_011494768.1:3143-5644 GCF_000754665.1 Bison bison bison | reverse complement strand
AAAAAAAAAAAAAAAGGATTAAGATTTCTTTGCCTGAAAGGAAAATTCTGGATGTTATTTTTTTTTTCCTTTATGGAAGAGTTTCCTGAATTGTCTCCTAGAACAAGAGATTAAACGTCAAGAGATAAAGCAGGTGCAAGGCACATTATTTAGTGCTGTCAGAGCCCATTCTCTCACTGGAGGTGCTGTTTCCACACGAAAAATGAAAGTGGCCTGATACCTACAGGAGCATCTGTGACAGTCTGAGAAAAGAGGCAGAGGGCTAGGGATCCCTCAGTTGTCAGAATTCTGGAACAAGCAAGAGATTACTAACTATGGGAAAGACCAGGGTGCCTATAGAGATGTCAGCCAAGACAAACGCAAAATGCAGCCATCAGAAGTCAATCAAGCAATGAAGCAACAGGCCAGTTAAGATGCTCAGCACCCAGGGGCTCAGGAAGGGGACTGAGCGCCCCAGTGATGTCAGTCCCAAGAAGCTGGTGCTACAGCACAAACCCGGGAAGAGCCCTGGGACCCAGAGCATGACATCATTACAAAGCTAACCTCTGTTGACTGACCACCCACTTTCCTGCTGGGCCCCCAGATCCCCGGGTGCCCAAGGAAGCCTCTATGCTGCCTCATGCTTAGAATCTTTACCATGGATTCCAAACCAAACCATTATACACTTCTAACTGCATGTAGGAAGTTCAGAGTGACATGAACCTGGTTTTCCAGATTAAAGAGGCCATGGCATGAACCCATCTTCAAAGGGAAAATGAAACCCCCAAGCCTGGACTCCAGAATATCTGGCAGGGGAGTATGGTCTCTGTAGAGGGCCCTGCAGATTCTGTAGTGGGATGACCTCTGCATGTCACATTCCTACTGATCCTGCTGCCACTGACCACAGGGAAGTCCCTGCCATTCAACAGGACTCCCTCTCTTCACTGTGACCAAGTCTGTGCTCCTCTCCCTCCCCCAAGCCATCTTAAGGACATGAAAGACATTCTTCAAGTCCACTGCTTTCAAATGGATGAGAGGTGACCAAGCAGACCTCTGAAAGAAGATTCTAGGCCTTGCCCAAATTCCAGTCCCATTTCACCTGACTCTGCATGGCTCTCTCGCCACTGTTACTATATTGATGAAGTGACAATAGCCCCAGAATGAACTCGGAAGAACAACCTCGTCACTCACTAGATGGCCTGGGGGCAGCCATGCCTCTTTTCTGGTTGCAAAGGGTTTTGTTGAACTGGAATATGGTCAAGGATCTCCTTTATTTCTTGGGGAAAACAGTCTGGTTCAGACAGCAAAAGACAAAATAGAACTAGGATCTAAAAGCGGATTAAAACCCCTAGGAAGAGGGGGTTGGAAAACATAACAGCAGCTTCAGGCAGGTAACTTCAAATTCTCTTTGATAAAAGGCAGCTGGTTGAGTTTACCTGCAGTTTTAGTTACATGTTTAGTGAATGTGCTTAGACAGTCCTTTAGGGGGATGTGTGTGTGTATATACTGTGGAAAATTCTGAAAGAGATGGGAATACCAGACCACCTGACCTGCCTCTTGAGAAACCTATATGCAGGTCAGGAAGCAGCAGTTAGAACTGGACAATGAACAACAGACTGGTTCCAAATAGGAAAAGGAGTACGCCAAGGCTGTATATTGTCACCCTGCTTATTTAACTTCTATTCAGAGTACATCATGAGAAACGCTGGGCTAGAAGAAGCACAAGCTGGAATCAAGATTGCCAGGAGAAATATCAATAACCTCAGATATGCAGATGACACCACCCTTATGGCAGAAAGTGAAGAGGAACTAAAAAGCCTCTTGATGAAAGTAAAAGAGGACAGTGAAAACGTTGGCTTAAAGCTCAACATTCAGAAAACTAAGATCATGGCATCCGGTCCCATCACTTCATGGGGAAACAGTGGAAACAGTGTCAGAGTTTATTTTAGGGGGCTCCAAAATCACAGCAGATTGTGATTGCAGCCATGAAATTAAAAGACGCTTACTCCTTGGAAGGAGGGTTATGACCAACCTAGATAGCATATTCAAAAGCAGAGACATTACTTTGCCAACAAAGCTCTGTCTAGTCAAGGCTATGGTTTTTCCTGTGGTCAGGTATGGATGTAAGAGTTCAACTGTGAAGAAGGCTGAGTGCCAAAGAATTGATGCTTTTGAACTGTGGTGTTGGAGAAGACTCTTGAGAGTCCCTTGGACTGCAAGGAGATCCAACCAGTCCATTCTGAAGGAGATCAGCCCTGGGATTTCTTTGGAAGGAATGATGCTAAAGCTGAAACTCCAGTACTTCAGCCACCTCATGCGAAGAGTTGACTCATTGGAAAAGACTCTGATGCTGGGAGGAGCAGGAGGAGAAGGGGATAACAGGGGATGACAGAGGATGAGATGGCTGGATGGCACCACTGACTTGATGGACGTGAGTCTGGGTGAACTCCGGGAGTTGGTGATGGACCGGGAGGCCTGGCGTGCTGCGATTCATGTGGTCGCAAAGAGTCAGACACGACTGA
>NW_011494768.1:0-532 GCF_000754665.1 Bison bison bison | reverse complement strand
CCTGCAATGCAGGAGACCCTGGTTCAATTCCTGGGTCAGGAAGATCCCCTGGAGAAGGGATAGGCTACCCTCTCCAGTATTCTTGGGCTTCCCTTGTGGTTCAGTTGGTAAAGAATCCACCTGCAATGTGGGCAGACCTGGGTTCAGTCCCTGGGCTGGGAAGATCCCCTGGAGAGGGGAAAGGCTACCCACTCCAGTATTCTGGCCTGGAGAACTCCATGGACTATACAGTACATGGGGTTGCAAAGAGTCAGACACGACTGAGTGACCTTCACTTTCACCTCACTTTCATAGTTGATTTAGATTTAGATTTGGTAGTTGATTTACTTTCTGCTGTATCAGTTATACATATAGCCACTGTTTTAGGTTCTGCTCCCTTATAAGTCATTATAGAGTATTGAGTTCCTTGTGCTATATAGTAGGTCCTTATCAGTAATCTATTTTATATATAGTAGTGTTTATATTGGAGAAGGCAATGGCACCGCACTCCAGTACTCTTGCCTGGAAAATCCCATGGACGGAGGAGCCTGGT
>NW_011494767.1:1129323-1129776 GCF_000754665.1 Bison bison bison | reverse complement strand
AGATCAAATTAGTCAATCCTAAAAGAAATCAATACTGACTGTTCATTAGAAGGACTGATGCTGAAGCTAAAGCTCGAATATTTTGGCCACCCAAAGAGAAGAGCTACTCATTAGAAAAGATTCTGATGCTGGAAAAGACTGAAGGCAGGAGGAGAAGGGGATGACAGAGGATGAGATGGTTGGATGGTATCACTGACTCAATAGACATGAGTTTGAGTAAGTGCTGGGAGATGGTAAAAGGACAGAGAAGCCTGGCGTACTGCAGTCCATGGGGTCACAAAGAGTCAGACAGGACTGAGCGACTGAACAACAACATTAAGAGTCACTACCCTCTCAAGTCTCAGTTTTCTCCTCTATGACATGGAAGTCAGTCATTAATTCACCTTTTTACTTAACAAGATTATAATAACAATCAAGTCTAGTGAGATCATGGACATTAAAAAAAAAAAAAAA
>NW_011494767.1:1123095-1125377 GCF_000754665.1 Bison bison bison | reverse complement strand
AAGGAGATCAGTCCTGGGTGTTCATTGGTAGGACTGATGTTGAAGCTGAAACTCCAATACTTTGGCCACCTGATGTGAAGAGCTGACTCCTTTGAAAAGACCCTGATGCTGGGAAATATTGAGGGCAGGAGGAGAAGGGGACAACAGAGGATGAGATGGTTGGATGGCATCACCGACTGAATGGATATGGGTTTGGATGAACTCTGGGAGTTGGTGATGGACAGGGAGGCCTGGCGTGCTGCAGTTCATAGGGTTGCAAAGAGTCAGACATGACTGAGCAACTGAACTGAACTGAAAAGAATGATCATTTTTTAATATAAAGGGCTATTCTGGTACTGCATCTACATCTTTATATAGCCAAAGAATAGAAAGAAATTATGTCCTTGAGTTGAACACAAATTTCAGTGGAATTCATGTTTGTATGCAATTCAGCTTCAGAGTTATCTCCCTTGTGGCTTATAACATATTATGTTGCAAAATGATATGTTTAACAAAAATGTCTCTATTGCCTCAGACACAAGTGTGGCTGCAACACAGAGTAAAAATTGAACAAGGACAAATTTTTGTTCGCAGAATGTAAACTTCTTTTGAGGATTCATTCATTCATTCATTCAAAAACTATTGAGCATTAATGTAATACAAATGCTGTATTAGGCACTGAAATACATGAATGAAAAGACTTAAAGCCTTCCCTCAAGGGGCTTCAAGTATGAAATTGGAATACAAAAACATAATTGTTTACTGGGATATGGACTAGTGAAGTAGAAACATAGGAAAACAAATACCTAAGTGTACGGTGAAAGTAGTCAAAGTGGGTTTTGCAAAAGTATTATTCCAGATCTAAAGAGGGTGTAACACCATCACACACACACACACACACAAAAACAATAGGTATATTTGTGGATTAATTACCAAGCACTATATCAAGAGCTTAATATTAAATATAGTTTCAAATTATTGCTAACCAATTAAAGAAGTTATTATTGGTCCTATTTTATTCAGTTCAGTTCAGTTCAGTCGTTCAGTCGTGTCTGACTCTTTGTGATCCCATGAATTTCAGCACACCAGGCCTCCCTGTATAAATGCAAAAGTTGGAGCATTAAGGAAGTAAAAGAACTTGTCCAAGGCATCACAGTTATTAAGTTATAAAACCAGGACTTAAGTCAAGATTTAATGACTCTAAACTTCATTCCTGTAACCAAGGGGATTTTATCCTCAGTGACTTCAAAGGACACTTACTATGATCAAATGAAGTCAGAGATGAAAAAGCATGTGAGACTATCACAGATGTATTGTGCAGAGGACTAGTGCTGTCATATGCTGTCCCTTAATTTCCACTCCCAAATGCCTTTCTGACACTTTCAACCAGAAGACACCAAATCCAGACCCCAATGGACCATTCATTATTGCATTTCTTGGTGAGTCAGGCACAACATCTGGAGCTAAAAGGAACCATAGTATCAGATAGTCCGGAAGCTTATAAATTTTAATTTTTAGCCATGAAATACTTATTCTTAGCAAATATTTGGAAAGATTTCCAAACAAAACATAAAGCTGACAAGATCATATCTGTTCTTTGATGACTTCTACTGCCTAACTGAAAAGCAATATCTCACCAGAAATTTAAGTGACTTTTCCCCTTGACAGTCAGTTCAGTTCAGTAGCTCAATCATGTCAGACTCTGTGCAACCCCATAGATTTCAGCACACCAGGCCTCCCTGTTCATTACCAAAATTTGGAGCTAACTCAAACTCATGTCCATCGAGTCAATGATGGCATCCAACCATCTCATTCTCTGTTGTATCCTTCTCCTCCCACCTTCAATCATTCATAGCATCACGGTCTTTTCCAAAGAGTCAGTTTTTCATGTCAGGTGGCCAAAGTATTAGAGTTTCAGCTTCAATATCAGTCTTTCCAATGAATATGCAGGACTGTATTCTTTTAGGATGGACTGGTTGGATCTCCTTGCAGTCCAAGAGACTCTCAAGAGTCATCCCAAGATCACAGTTCATAAACATCAATTCTTTGGTGCTCAGATTTCTTTATAGTCCAACTCTCATAGCCACCAGGACTTTCCTGGTGGCTCAGATGGTAAAGCATCTGCCTATAGCGTGAGAGACCCGGGTTCAATCCCTGGGTTGGGAAGATCTCCTAGAGAAGGAAATGGCAACCCACTCCAGTATTCTTGCCTGGAAAATCTTGTGGATGGAGGAGCCTGGTAGGCTGCAGTCCATGGGGTCACAAAGAGTTGGACATGACTGAGCGACTTCACTTTCACTATC
>NW_011494767.1:1118758-1120677 GCF_000754665.1 Bison bison bison | reverse complement strand
TGACAACTTCCAATTTGCCTTGATTCATGGACCTAACATTCCAGGTTCCTATGCAATATTGCTCTTTATAGCATCAGACTTTACTTCCATCACCAGTTACATCCACAACTGAGTGTTGTTTTTGCTTTGGCTCTGTCTCTTCATTCTTTCAGGAGTTATTTCTCCACTGATCTCCAGTAGCATATTGGGCACCTACCGACCTGGGGAGTTCATCTTTCAGTGTCCTAACTTTTTGCCTTTTCATGCTGTTCATGGCGTTCTCAAGGCAAGAATACTGAAGTGGTTGTCATTCCCTTCTCCAGTGGACCATGTTCAGAAATCTCCACCATATCCCGCCCATCTTGGATGGCTCATAGGTTCACTGAGTTAGACAAGCCTGTGGTCCATGTGATCAGTTTGGCTAGTTTTCTGTGATTGCTGTTTTATTCAGTCTTCCCTCTGATAGATAAGGATAAGAGGCTTATGGATGTTTCCTGATGTGAGAGACTACAGGGAAACTGGGTCTTGTTCTGGTGGGAGGGGCCATGCTCAGTACATCTTTAATTGAATTTTCTATTGATGGGCAGGGCTGTGTTCCCTTCCTGTTGTTTGACCTGAGGCCAAACTATGGTGGAGGTAATGAAGATAATGGTGTCCTCCTTCAAAATGTCCCATTCAGGCACTGCTACACTCAGTGCCCCTGAACCTGCAGCAGACCACCATCAACCCATGCCTTCACTGGATACTCCTGGACTCTCACTGGCAAGTCTGGGTTACTCTCTTGAGGGATCACTGCTCCTTTCTCCTAGGTCCTGGTGCACACAAGGTTCTGTTTGTGCTCTCTAAGAGTCTGTTTCCCCAGTCCTGTGTAAGTTCTGGCAGCTCTATGGTGGGTTAATGGTGACCTCCTCCAAGAGGGCTTATGCCAAACCCATGTCTGCTGCATGCAGAGCCCCTGCCCTACAGCAGGCCACCACTGACCTATACCTTTGCCAGAGACACTCAAACACAGTTCTGGCTCAGTGTCTCTGGGGTCTCTGGGTACTGGTGTTCACAAGGTTTGTTTGAGCCCTCTGAGTGTTCTGGTGCATAAGGGGTTTAATTCTAAATGCAATTTCGCTCCTCCTACCATCTTTCTGGGGCTTCTCCTTTGAATTGGAATGTGGGATATCTTTTTTTGATGGGATCCAACATTCTCCAGTTGATGGCTGTTCAGCAGTGAGCTGTAGTTTTGGAGTTCTTGCAGGAGAAGATGAGTACATGTCCTTTTACTCTGCCCTCTTATGCCAACTTCCTCTTGGCAGTGGCTGCTTACTCTTCTGTACATTATAGATGTGGATATGGGATATAATGATGCAGAGTACATTATGAGAAACTCTGGGCTGGAAGAAACACAAGCTGGAATCAAGATTGCCAGGAGAAATGTCAATAACCTCAAATATGCAGATGACACCACCCTTATGGCAGAAAGTGAAGAAGAACTAAAGAGCCTTTTAATGAAAGTGAAAGAGGTGAGTGAAAAAAATTGGCTTAAAGCTCAACATTCAGAAAACTAAGATCATGGCATCCAGTCCTGTCTCTTCATGGCAAATATATGGGGAAACAGTGGCTGACTTTATTTTTCCGGGCTACAAAATAACTGCAGATGGTGATTGCAGCCATGAAATTAAAAGACACTTATTCCTTGGAAGGAAAGTTATGACCAACCTAGACAGCATATTCAAAAGCAGAGACATTACTTTGCCAACAAAGGTCTGTCTAGTCAAGGCTATGGTTTTTTCTGTGGTCATGTATGGATGTGAGAGTTGGACTATAAAGAAAGCTGAGCACAGAAGAACTGATGCCTTTGAACTGTGGTGTTGGAAAAGACTTTTGAGAGTCCCTTGGACTGTAAAGAGATCCAACCAGTCCATCCTAAAGGAAATCAGTCCTGGGTGTTC
>NW_011494767.1:1113197-1115949 GCF_000754665.1 Bison bison bison | reverse complement strand
AAAAAAAAAAAAAAAAAAATTTAGATCAGTTCAATAGTGCAGTTAATAGGAGGTCCAAAATAGAAAACTGGAAAAAAAAATTAGAAATTAACATTAAAAATCTCAAGCAGTTTCCCAGAATTGACAGACACCATTTTCAAATTGGCATAAAATGCCAATGTCCATTCAATGCCCATCAACAATGCCTTTTAAAACACGTGACAAATACAAGGGTTCAAAAATTGTAACACAATGGATTTCTAAATGTAAGCATTATGGGTTGGAAGACAATGTAGTTTTCAAATTCTGAGTAAAAAAAAGATTGTATTTCCAATCTGCAATTTTATGCAGAACATCAATTAAGGGTGAGGGTAGAAGAAAAGCACTTGTATACAGACAAAATGGGCTCCCTTTCTCAGAGTGGTACAGAAAGATAATGTATTAGTTAATCTTTGCTACATAAAAAGTATTACCACAAACTTAGTGGCTTTAACATTCATGAACTAATGAATAATCAACATTCATTAATAATTAACACTCATTAATTATGCCACAATTTGTGAGTTAGGAGTCCAGGCACAGCTTAGTTGGGTCCTCTGTGTGGCTGCCATCAAGGTCTTGGCCAACTAAATGATTTCTCCCCTGGAGGATTACTGGAGATGAATCTACTGCCAAGTTCATGTTTTGTTGGCAGCCCGAAGTTTATTACAAGATGCCAAACTGAGGGCATTAGTTTCTTATCGACTTTTTGCCAGAGGCTGCCCTCAGTTCATTATCATAGAGCTTTCCTCATGGGTCAGCTCACAACAGACAGCTCTTTTCTTTAAAGTTAGCAAAGGAGAGAGTAGGCAACTTTTTTGGAGATAAATTTTTATTTAGTTTGAGCTCCTGCTGAAATAGCTGAGGGACAGCACCCTTAATCTTCTTAGAAGCCCCAAGGTTTGATTGAGAGATTCCACAAAACATACTTTTATTTTCTTTCAATGTTTCCCTATGTGACTGAACACTAATACTCTGATATTTCTGGAGTTGTAACAAAGGACTAAGTGACTAAACACAGCACAGGACAGCACTGTAGTTTTATGTTTAGATTTTTGAGAAATCTCCATTCTTTGCAATCCCATGGACTGTAGCCTGCAAGGCTCCTCTGTCCACGGGAATTCTCCAGGCAAAAACACTGGAGTGGTGTGCCATGCCCTCCTCCAGAAGATCTTCGCAACCCAGGGATTGAACCGAAGTCTCCCACACTGCAGGCAGATTCTTTATCATCTGAGCCACCAGGGAAGCCCAAGAATATTGGAGTGGGTAGCCTAGCCTTTCTCCAGGATATCTGCCTGACCCAGGAATTGAACTGGGGTCTCCTGCATTGCAGATGAATTCTTTAACTGAGCTGCCAGGGAAGCCCAGACCTACCATGTAACCCAGCAATTCCACTCCAGGGTGCTGCTAAGTCACTTCAGTCGTGCCCGACTCTGTGCGACCCCATAGATGGCAGCCCACTAGGCTCCTCTGTCCCTAGGATTCTCTAGGCAAGAATACTGGAGTGGGTTGCCATTTCCTTCTCCAATGCATGAAAGTGAAAAGTGAAAGTGAAGTCGCTCAGTCGTGCCCGACTCTTAGCGACCCCATGGTCTGGAGCCTACCAGGCTCCTCCGTCCATGGGATTTTCCAGGCAAGAGTACTGGAGTCGGGTGCCATTGCCTTCTCCGAATTAGAGTATATATCTGAGAAAACAAAAACACTAGTTTGAAAAAATACATGATGAGAGGGAAGAGAGGAGGGACAACATAGTGGTGGGAAAAAAAGGATAATTATGGGATTATATAAAATCACATTGCAAAATTACCGAAAATTGTAAAGCACTACAGAATTTAAAAAATCTTTCATTCAATGAAAAAAAGGCATGAGATTTCAGAAAGCGTTCCAGTGCATGTAGTACATGCCTGTGTGCTAAGTCACTTCAGTAGTGTCTGACTCTGTGTGACCCTATGAACTGTAGCCTGTCAGGCTCCTCTGTCCATGGGATTCTTCAGGCAAGAATACTGGAGTGCATTGCCCAGTATCCAGGGGATCTTGCCCACCCAGGGATCAAACCCTCATGTTTTATGTCTCCTGCATTGGCGGTCAGGTTCTTTAACATTAGTGCCACCTGGGAAGTCCATGTGCATGTAGCATGCTGGGCAAAGAATTCAATTTAAAATTACACTCCTATGACCTGAGCCAGAAGAGAGAGAGTACAAGTAGGATTCTTTGACTCAAGAGGTTATTCACAGGCCTTATCTATAATTCATCAGATAATGGGTCAATTAAAAACAAACCTTCAATCCAAACACAGTCATATTGGGAAGCATACCATTAATTTTCTCTGTCCCTGACTCAATGAGTTCAGAAATCTATGGGCTCTGGTAGTGTGTGGGCCTTGGCTTATTGATAGAGTTCATTGTTTAATCTAATTCTAGAGTACTGGAGAAGTTATACGTGTAAAAAAAAAAAATCACATTTTCATTGTGTTCCATTATAACAAAGTATTTGGTAAAAGGAACTGTCAGCAAATATAACATGCACATAATGAGAGTGAAATATTTAAACAGCACAAACTTGGGCTTCTAGATTTGAATTAAAAGGAAGACTCTGACAACATGACAAAGAGATAAATAACCACTTATTTCTGTTCACCTGGGGAGTCTTTATGGAGGTGGCACTCAACTTGGAAAGAGGCATTTTTCAAAAGAAATGTCAAGAACATTTTAAAGCAATCCCTTCAGAAATAGTA
>NW_011494767.1:1112431-1113097 GCF_000754665.1 Bison bison bison | reverse complement strand
ATATATATATATATATATATACATACATACATACACATACTTACAGACATATACACACACACTGGAAGGGATAAATCCCAATGGCAATTGCAGTTAAAATTCCAAAGCCCAGAGTGGGCAGGCCATGTAAGCAGAACTCACAAAAAATGCAATTCAAAAGGTGAGTTTCTACCTTAATGTGTTACTTTGATTAAAAACTCAGAACATATGCACTAGAGTTGAGGAGACCATAGATTCACCCTGTGATGATATCATTTGAGATCCAATTTCAGAGTGTGAATAGCTTCCCAGCCCATAACCACCACTACTTGTCAATATGAGAAATCATGCAAGGTCTTAATCTCTGACATACCAATTGAGCATGAACCAGGAGAGATTATAATGGCCTTGAACAAAGTCAGATCAAACCTACCCAACCAAGCAACAGTGACAGCAGTTCTAATTAAAGGCCTTTTGGAGATAAGAGTTATGGCTGTCTGAAAAGCATGGGGGTAAAGGGACAGGTTGGAGAAGGCAATGGCACTCCACTCTGGTACTCTTGCCTGGAAAATCCCATGGATGGGTGAGCCTGGTAGGCTGCAGTCCATGGGGTCGCAAAGAGTCGGACACAACTGAGCAACCTCACTTTCACTTTTCACTTTCACTTTTCACTTTCATGCACTGGAA
>NW_011494767.1:1107685-1110795 GCF_000754665.1 Bison bison bison | reverse complement strand
TCTTATAGTCCAACTCTGACATCCATACATGACTACTGGAAAAACCAAAGCTTTGACTAGATGGACCTTTGTTGGCCAAGTAATGTCTCTGCTTTTTAATATGCTGTCTAGGTTGGTCATAGCTTTTCTTCCAAGGAGCAAGTGTCTTTTAATTTCATGGGTGCAGTTACCATCTGCAATGATTTTGGAGCCCACAAAAATAAAATCACTCACTGTTTCCAGTGTTTCCCCATCTATTTTCCATGAAGTGATGGACCAGATGCCATGATCTTTGTTTTTTGAATGTTGAGTTTTAAGCCAGCTTTTTCACTCTCTTCTTTCTCTTTCATCAAGAGGCTCTTTAGTTCTTCACTTTCTGCCATAAGGGTGGTGTCATCTGCATATCTGAGGTTATTGATAATTCTCCTGGCAATCGTGATTCCAGCTTGTGCTTCATCCAGCCTGGCATTTCCCATGATGTACTCTGCATATAGGTTAAATAAGCAGGGTGACAATATACACCCTTGATGTACTCCTTTCCTGATTTGGAACCAGTCTGTTGTTCCATGTCCAGTTCTAACTGTTGCTTCTTAACCTGCATGTAGATTTCTCAGGAGGCAGGTAAGGTGGTCTGGTATTCCCATCTCTTGAAGAATTTTCCACAGTTTGTTGTGATCCACACAGTCACAGGCTTTGGCATAGTCAATAAAGCAGAAATAGATGTTTTCCTGGAACTCTTTTGCTTTTTCTAGGATCCAATGGATGTTTACAATTTGATCTCTGGCTCCTCTGCCTTTTCTACATCCAGCTTGAACATCTGGACGTTCATCATTCACCTACTGTTGAAGCCTGGCTTGTAGAATTTTGAGCATTACTTTGCTAGCTTGTGAGATGAATGCAGTTGTTCAGTAGTGTGACCATTCTTTGCTGTTGCCTTTCTTTGGGATTGGAATGAAAACTGACCCTTTCGAGTCCTGTGGCCACTACTGAGTTTTCCAGATTTGCTGACATATTGAGTGCAGTACTTTCACAGCATCATCTTTTAGAATTTGAAATAGCTCAACTGGAATTCCATCACCTCCACTAGCTTTGTTCATAGTGATGCTTCCTAAGGCCCACTTGACTTTGCATTTCAGGATATATGGCTCTAGGTAAGTGATCACACCATCTTTGCTTTAATCTTAGATATTTTCTTTCCCTGCTGGATTATGAGCAGTCCTGCCCAGAACTCTTTTACCCTCTTGTAACCCATTATGCTGGCTCCTCTTCAGATATTCTGTGGCTGACCCATTATTCTTGAACTCTGCTAAATCTGTTAGGGCTAAAACATAATTTTTTTTGCAACTTTTATTGCATGATTTTCCATTTATACAAAATGCATGTCTTCTCACAATGATATCAACACGGTATACTTGCTCACAGTAGAACTACAATTATATAGCATTTTCAACAATGAAATTCTTCATTGATTCTTTATGTAAGTATTTTCTTGAATAACTGGAGATGGCATTCCACATTATCATTTGCAGAACTCCTGGGAATATCTGAACTATTATGTAAGCACTCTTAACGTACATTTTTATTAAGTATAATTAACAGAATTGCCATGTTGTTGTTGTTCCGTTGCTCAAATGTGTCTGAATCTTTGTGACCAGGTAGACTACAGCACTCCAGCTTCCCTGTCCTTCACCATCTCCCACTTGCCAAAACTCATGCCCATTGAGTCATTGATGCCATCCAACCATCTCGTCCTCTACTGTCCCCTTGTCCTCCTGCCCTCAGTCTTTCCTAGTGAAGGGTTGTTGCTGAACCATAAAGAGACATCTAGATTCTTGGCCTCCAGAAGAGAAGAATTCAATCTGGGGCCAGAGACGAGGCTTGATCGTTCAGAGGTTTTGTGCAATAGAGTTTTATTAAAGTATAAAAGGGATAGAGAAAGCTTCTGACATAGACATAAGAAGGGGAAAGAAAGAGTACCTCCTTGTTAGCAATGGAGTTATATACTCTCCAATTAGTTATTACAATGAATAAAAAGAATGTCTGGAGGTTGTGAAGACCTCACTAGACCTACTCTCATAATTTACATTTTAAGATAATAGGATTAGGCAAAAGGTTTTTTCCAGAGACTGTCCTCAAGCAGGATACATTATTGCAATATAATCCTAAGGAATGTAGAGGGAAAAAAAAAATTGTCCTTTCTTCCTCCTTGAGAATTCCAGACCCCTCTCTCCTTGGGGACCCCTGTCTTCTTATCAACCTGCCTAGGAAATGACTCTCTCACTAGCATCAGGATCTTTCCTAATGAATCGGCTCTTCACATCAGTTCACTTCAGTTCAGTTCAGTCGCTCAGTTGTGTCCTACTCTTTGCGACCCCATGAATCGCAGCACACCAGGCCTCCCTGTCCATCACCAACTCCCAGAGTTCATTCAAACTCATGTCCATCCAGTGCTGATGCCAATCAGCCATCACATCCTCTGTCGTCCCCTTCTCCTCCTGTTCCCAATCCCTCCCAGAATCAGAGTCTTTTCCAATGAGTCAACTCTTTGCATGAGGTGGCCAAAGTATTGGAGTTTCAGCTTAAGCATCATTCCTTCCAAACAACACCCAGGGCTGATCTCCTTTAGAAGATGGACTTGTTGGATCTCCTTGCAGTCCAAGGGACTCTCAAGAGTCTTCTCCAACACCACAGTTCAAAAGCATCAATTCTTCGGTGTTCAGCTTTCTTCAAAGTCCAATCTCACATCCATACATAACTACTGGAAAAACCATAGCCTTGACTAGACGGACCTTTGTTGGCAAAGGAATGTCTCTGCTTTTGAATATGCCATCTAGGTTGGTCATAACTTTCCTTCCAAGGAGTAAGCGTCTTTTAATTTCATGGCTGCAATCACCATCTACAGTGATTTTGGAGCCCCTCAAAATAAAGTCTGACACTGTTTCCACTGTTTCCCCATCTATTTCCCATGAAATGATGAGACCAGATGCCATGATTGTAGTTTTCTGAATGTTGAACTTTAAGCCAACTTTTTCACTCTTTTCTTTCACTTTCATCAAGAGGCTTTTTAGTTCCTCTTCACTTTCTGCCATAAGGGTGGAGTCATCTGCATATCTGAGGTGATTGATATTTCT
>NW_011494767.1:1102530-1106620 GCF_000754665.1 Bison bison bison | reverse complement strand
CAGCTATTTGTAAGGCCTCCCCAGACAGCCATTTTGCTTTTTTGCATTTCTTTTCCATGGGGATGGTCTTGATCCCTGTCTCCTCTACAATGTAATGAACCTCAGTCCATAGTTCATCAGGCACTCTATCTATCAGATCTAGGCCCTTAAATCTATTTCTCACTTCCACTGTATAATCATAAGGGATTTGATTTAGGTCATACTTGAATGGTCTAGTGGTTTTCCCTACTTTCTTCAATTTAAGTCTGAATTTGGCAATAAGGAGTTCATGGTCTGAGGCACAGTTAGCTCCTGGTCTTGTTTTTGCTGACTGTATAGAGCTTCTCCATCTTTGGCTGCAAAGAATATAATCCATCTGATTTCGGTGTTGACCATCTGGTGATGTCCATGTATAGAGTCTTCTCTTTTGTTGTTGGAAGAGGGTGTTTGTTATGACCAGTGCATTTTCTTGGCAAAACTCTATTAGTCTTTGCCCTGCTTCATTCCGTATTCCAAGGCCAAATTTGCCTGTTACTCCAGGTGTTTCTTGACTTCCTACTTTTGCATTCCAATCCCCTATAATGAAAAGGACATCTTTTTTGGGTGTTAATTCTAAAAGGTCTTGTTGGTCTTCATAGAATCATTCAACTTCAGCTTCTTCAGCATTACTGGTTGGGGCATAGACTTGGATTACTGTGATATTGAATGGTTTGCCTTGGAAACAAACAGAGATCATTTTGTCGTTGTTGAGATTGCATCCAAGTACTGCATTTCGGACTCTTTTGTTGATCATGATGGCTACTCCGTTTTCTGAGGGATTCCTGCCTGCAGTAGTAGATATAATGGTCATCTGAGTTAAATTCACCCATTCCAGTCCATTTCAGTTCACCAATTCCTAGAATGTCTACATTCACTCTTGCCATCTTTTGTTTGACCATTCAGGTATGACCTAAATCAAATCCCTTATGATTTTACAGTGGAAGTGAGAAATAGATTTAAGGGACTAGATCTGATAGATAGAGTGCCTGATGAACTATGGAATGAGGTTCGTGACATTGTACAGGAGACAGGGATCAAGACCATCCCCATGGAAAAGAAATGCAAAAAACAACAACAACAACAAAATGGCTGTCTGGAGGAGCTTACAAATAGCTGTGACAAGAAGATAAGTGAAAAGCAAAGGAGAAGAGGAAAGATATAAGCATCTGAATGCCAAGTTCCAAAGAATAGCAAGAAGAGATAAGAAAGCCTTCCTCAGAGATCAGTGCAAGGAAATAGAGGAAAACAAAAGAATTGGAAAGCCTAGAGATATCTTCAAGAAAATTAGAGACACCAAGGCAACATTTCATGCAAAGCTATGTTTTTTCCAGTAGTCATGTACAGATGTGAGATTTGGACATAAAGAAGACTGAACGCCGAAGATTAATGCTTTTGAACTGTGGTTCTGGAGAAGACTCTTGAGAGTCCCTCAGACTGCAAGGAGATCAAACCAGTCAATCCTAAAGGAAATCAACCCTGAATATTCATTGGAAGGACTGATGCTGAAGCTGAAGTTCCAATACTTTGGCCACCTGATTCAAAAGAGCTGATTCATTGGAAAATACCCTGATGCTGGCAAAGATTGAGGGCAGAAGGAGAAGAGGGTAACAGAGGATGAGATGGTTGGATGATACCACCGACTCAAGGGACATGAGTTTGAGCAAACTCTGGGAGATAGTCCAGGACAGGGAAGCCTGGCATGCTGTAGCGCATGGGGTCACAAAGAGTAGAACACAACTTAGTGACTAAACAACAAAAAAAGTACTCATTTTTTATAATTTACAGAAATAAGTAGAAAATATACCCCATGTAATTTTGTGCAGTATTTTAATTCCATTGGTTATGTGTCTGTCTCCTGCATCAGAATACAAGGTCAAAATCTGTGCCTTGTCTTTGACAGCAAAAACCTACTATGGAGCTCAGTAGTTCAAAAACTGTTTATTGTGTGGATAAATTAAACAAATAGCCAGACAAACAAACATAATGCTAATCATACTTTTGCTGATGTACAATAATATCTACATTTGTATCCATCAAAATTTCTGAACAAGAATCAAGATGCATGGTCCGGAAATGGGGCAGAATGATTTGTAATAGGAAAATACCTCGAAAATATGCTGCCTCCTATGTACATCCATCAACATCTCAGTACTAATATAGCCAATATCCCCTTCTGCCCAAACCTACTGCCATATTTCAAGTGAGGTTTATCAGTTGTCAACCCAAGAAAATAAATTGCCTTAATATTATTGTTTAAGTCTCTACCTGTGTCAGGAAGCCCTAATGCTTTCAGTTTCTACTGATAGGCTGGAAGATTAAAACCAAAACTGGCTTTGAAAAAAAAAAAAACAAAGATGGGCTTCGCATCAGGTGGCCCAAATATTGGAATTTCAGTTTCAGCATCAGTCCTTCTAACGAATCTTTGGGATTGACTGGATTGATCTCCTTGCAGTCCAAAGGACTCTCAAGAGTCTTCTCCAACACCACAGTTCAAAAGCATCAATATTTTGGCACTCAACCTTCTTTATGGTCCAACTCTCACATTCATACATGACTACTGGAAAAACTGTAGCCAAATACCACATTTATCAACACAGTACATATATCGTATTCAGATGTTGAGAATTCCAGATGATCCAGACTATAAAACTAATCACCTAATCTAAAAATGCTTTCTTGGGATGGAAAACTGGGATCAACCTCTTTTAGTTTCGTAGGGTTTTAGTATGTGTGTGCTAAGTCACTTCAGTCGTGTCTGACTCTTTGTGACTCTATGGACATGTCAGGCTCCTCTGTCCATGGGATTCTCCAGGGAAGAATACTGGAGTGGGTTGCCGGGCCCTCCTCCAGGGGATCTTCCTGACCCAAGTATTGAACCTGTGTCTATTATGTCTCCTGCGTTGGTAGGCAGGTCTTTACTACTAGCACCACCTGGACTTTAGTACAAATGCTAAATTGTTTCTTTTTCCAGATTTATTGGGTAACTGATGTATCTTTTTCCCACAGAAAACTTATACTGAATTGTTGGGGGCCAGAGTGAGGTACTCCGCCCGTGACAAAGGTCATGAGGAAGGAGGCTCGACATACGCAAAGGCGGGATCGAGCCTCAGGAGTCCCCCTGGAACTCCTCGAGCATCTACCCCCATAACCAGAGCCTGCCTACTTTACTACTTTGTGCTCACCTACACCTCTGACTTTACGGGGGGCTGTCCCCCACCACCTCTTTTGAAGAAGGAGTTAACTTAGAGCTCCAGTTTATAATAATTCTTGGGCGTGATAAGAGTGTTTTAACCTACAAACTCCTCTGAAGGTTCTCTGGCCTGCCTGACAGGCTTGTCCGGCCACATGTGATCGCTTACAGCCTCCCAACCGTGAGAGGCACAAGATGCTTTAAACCTTCTAAAAACAGGTTCCTTAGAAAAGTTAGAAAACTATTAGTATAAGTATAATGGGCTAATTAGAAATTGTGTTGGTGAAGGGTTTTTCATTTGTTGAGCCAATGTTTGTTGCTAAGTCTCCATATCCCCTGCCCTTACACACATTAATGAATATATAGAATTAACCTTTGATATTAATCACGTTAGACCTTAGGCTAAGTAAATTCTTCCCTTAACTAAAACCCACTACACCCTCACCCTGTAGGAATGTAACTTTATTTGGGTGGCGTCTGTTTCGAGAATAATCAGCCCTGGAGAAATAAGTGTCCTGATTGACTGACCGCTGTCACAAGGAGAGGGTCGTAAATTGTCAGCAGGCCCCCCTGGCCAGAAGATGATTTAACACCCCTAAGACCTCTGTATACATTTGTGTGAAGCACCTGACTCTAATAAAAGTCAGGACTGCTGTCCCCACGTGACTTTTGTATAACATCTTAGTGTATAAAAACAGACTCTGGAAAATAAAGAATTGGGATCAGTTTCTCGAAATACTGGTCTCCCCATGTCGCTCTCTCTCTCACTCTGGCTCTGAGTCTCCATCTGGAGCTCGGAACCCACCATGCTTACTAATTATGCCTGGGCTTCTAAGATCCGACCGGGGAGGCCTCAGTGTCTCCTCTCCTTCGGGAGAACGG
>NW_011494767.1:1090657-1102430 GCF_000754665.1 Bison bison bison | reverse complement strand
CTTGAAGTTTTATTGGTCTCCCGCGTAAACCAAGCTACTCAGCCTCTTTTCTCCACTGAATTTTCCTACTGAGCTATCCTTATTCTATTACTCTTTATATCTTTAATTAATATCTAATTGAAGCTATTGTATCCTGATCCTCGCCTATGCCGTCTCTCCTTCGAATACCCTGGATCAGCCGGGGCTGGTCCCCGGCACTGAATCTTGATTCTAGGCAGAAAATGCTCTCTGATCCCAACACAGTCCTCTGCCTCAGCACTGGTATTTCTTGAGTAAAAGAAAATTCCAATGCAATGCTTGGAGGGAGCAATTTTGATATGAATTTATCACAATACCACATTAATACCATAGTCCACACACATTGCTGATTATTATTCGAATACTTCACTACATCTCTCAACACTCAACTAATTTTGATCTTGAGCAAGCTCAGAGAGTTGGTGGT
The DNA here is from genome assembly GCF_000754665.1 of Bison bison bison. Lineage (NCBI taxonomy): Eukaryota > Metazoa > Chordata > Mammalia > Artiodactyla > Bovidae > Bison > Bison bison. The sequence goes on along the minus strand of NW_011494767.1, from coordinate 1,101,985 downwards.
AGACAGGGAAGCCTGACATGCTGCAGTCCAGGGTTTGCAAAAGTTGGATACGAGTGAGTGACTGAACAACAACAACAACACATTCTCCGTGAAGAATCTTCTGGCGCCTTTTAAGCCACTCTTTCTCAATATCCACCCCAACTTACCCCCACTTACTCTAGGCCTTTCTGCTCACAGCCTGTCACAATGGTGTGTTGTGTTTCCCTAAAAAGCACTCATCATCACTGCACTCACCTTAACAAATCAAGGCTTTGAAGAATGACTTGAACATGAAAGTTAAACATGAGGAGTTCTAAGAACTTAATGATTGTATCAATTATTTGACAAGGAGAGTAACTGGAAGATGAAAGGGAAAGTCTTCAATCAGGAAAAAAAAAAAAAAGTATAGTTACTGAAGCAATGTAGGAAAATTTCACTGTGAAATTTCTGTTAATATTTTATTTTTAACTCATCCTATAATTGCCACTGACCTCTTAAACTGGATATTGAATTGCACTAATATGATAATAGATTTTAAGGATCAGTTTAGTTCAGTTGCTCAGTCATGTCCAACTCTGTCACTTTATGGACTGCAGCACCCCAGGCTTCCCTGTTCATCACCAACACCAAGAGTTTACTCAAACTCATGTCCATCGCGTTGTTGATGCCCTCCAACCATCTCATCCTCTGTCATCCCCTTCTCCTCCTGCCTTCAATCTTTCCCAGCATCAGGGTCTTTTCCAATGAGTCAACTCTTCGCATCAGGTGGCCAAAGCATTGGAGTTTCAGCTTCAGCATCAGTCCTTCAAATGTATATTCAGGAATGATTTCCTTTAGGATGGATGGGCTAGATCTCCTTGCTGTCTAAGGTATCTCAAGAGTCTTCTCCAACACCACAGTTCAAAAGCATCAATTCTTTGGCGCTTAGCTTTCTTTATAGTCCAACTCTGACATCCATACATGACTACTGGAAAAACCATAGCTTTGACTAGGGGGACCTTTGTCAGCAAAGTGATATCTCTGCTTTTTAATATGCTATCTAGGGTGGTCATAGCTTTTCTTCCAAGGAGCAAGTGTCTTTTAATTTCATGGCTGCAGTTACCATCTGCAGTGATTTTGGAGCCCACAAAAATAAAAACTCTCACTGTTTCCAGTGTTTCCCCATCTAATTGCCATGAAGTGATGGGACAAGATGTCATTTTTGTTTTTTGAATGTTGAGTTTTAAGCTAACTTTTTCACTCTCTTCTTTCACTTTCATCAAGAGGCTCTTTAGTTCTTCTTCGCTTTCTGCCATAAGGGTGGTGTCATCTGCATATCTGAGGTTATTGATAATTCTCCCGGCAATCTTGATTTCAGCTTGTGCTTCATCCAGCCTGGCATTTCACATGATGTACTCTGCATATAAGTTAAATAAGCAGGGTGACAGTATACAGCCTTGATGTACTCCTTTTCCTATTTGGAATCAGTCTGTTGTTCCACGTCCAGTTCTTACTTTTCCTTCCTGACCTGTATACAGGTTTCTTAAGAAGCAGGTTAGGTAGTCTGGAATTCCCATCTCTTGAAGAATTTTCCACAGTTTGTTGTGATCCACACATTCAAAGGCTTTGGTGTAGTCAATAAAGTAGAGGTAGATGATTTTCTGTAACTCTCTTGCTTTTTCAGTGACCCAACGGATGTTGGCAATTTGACCTCTGGTTCCTCTGCCTTTTCTAAATCCAGCTTTAACATGTGGAAGTTCATGGTTCACATACTGTTGAAGCCTGGCTTGTAGAATTTTTGCATTACTTTGCTAGTATGTGAAATGAATGCAATTGTGCAGTAGTTTGAACATTCTTTGGTATTATCTTTTAGTTTGCTCAAATTCATGTCCATTGAGTTGGTGATGCTATCTAACCATCTCATCCTTGGTAACCCACTTGTACCACTGCCCTCAATCTTTCCCAGCATCAGGGTCTTTTCCAATAAGTCGACTGTTTGCAATCCCAAAGAAAGGCAATGCCAAAGAATGTTTTTAATGATGTTTCCCTTCGTAATTTTCTTATGTTATCTCCCCAAGCAGATTTCTCTACTTCTAATCTCATCACATCTTCCCTTTGTTATGCATTTGACCTCTTGATTAACCACTACTATTCCTTCAAATATTCAGCACAAATGTCACCTTTTATTTATTTGTTAGCCAACCATTCCTTATTCCCTAACACCTGGTGCTGGAGGTAGTGTTCAGTTGCTAAGCTGTGTCCAGCTCTTTGCGACCCCATGGACTGCGACATACCAGCCTCCTCTGTCCTCCACTATCTCCCAGAGTTTGCTCAAATTCATGTCCACCGAGTTGGTGATGCTATCTAACCATCTCCTCCTGGGTCACCTACTTCTCCTGCCCTCAATCTTTCCCAGCATCAGGGTCTTTTCCAATAAGTCAATTCTTTGCATTAGGTGGCAAAAGTATTGGAGCTTCAGTTTCAGCAACAGTCCTCCCAGTGAATATCTAGGGTTGATTTCCTTTATGAGTTACTGGTATCTCCCTCAAATTTGGCACTGATTCTACTGAAATAGCCTGTTCACTTTCCCATTACAGGGTGAGCTTCTTCTGATCAGACTTTGTCTTTGTATCCTCGCTTCTGTTATAGCATGTAACATGGAGCATGGGCTCAATAAATGAACAATCTATAAGGAATATTTTCAGTAAACACCAATCTATATGGTCCTTCTTTGCTCTCTTAATAAGTTACTTTTGAACCATTTTTAAAGTTAGGATTAGCAATGCTGTACATCCTTGGACATCTGAGGAGAATGGTAGAGGTACTGAACAAAATACAGACTGAGTTAAGAGGAGATAGGAGGAGAAACATGAAGAGAACGCATACAGCCTTTCAGATCTTGCTATAGGAAACTCTCTTTGTCTTATGACTTCTCTGTTTACCTCTTCCTCTTATAATTTTTACTATCCCTTTAATTGTAGCACTCTGTCTTCAACCCTTCTAAGTCTATCCTAAAGTTCTCTTGTGCTTCCTTACTTCATAGTATTCAGTAATGCTATGTCAAGGAGAAAAATAGGCTAGCCAGTTAGTTTCTTCTGTTATATAACAAGTTAGGCATGAACAACAATGAGGGGTGGCCTAGCCAACAAGCATGCAAGCTGATCTCTACACCCCATCCCAGAAAAGCACAGGAGAGCTCACAGATATGTTACAAAAATTACCACAGAGACTTTTCCAACTCCTGCACAGGCACCCCAGGCACATAGTGTATACAAACTAACCTCAGGGGATTCCTCAAGTAACCTTAGACAGCTAGGAGCCCATTAGGGTTTATAATTATTCTATACATACATGCATCTGATTATAACAGACTGAATTATTGGAAGACATGCGAAATAGTCTGTTGTTATATAACTTGCAACTGTCAATCAGCCTTGAGTGTATGCCCATTTGCATTTTCTTTCCTGATTGGTGGTGGGTACAAGTCCTATTTTGCACAGGGCAGAACCAAGAGGAGTAGACAGGAAGTATAAAAAGGGAAGCCAAGAGGAGTCCTGACGACTCCTTCAGGGTCATCTGCTCCCACATCTCGGGACTGTACTATCACCTGTCTGTTTCATAAAAGATCTGTCTTCTTGAGCTGTAACTGAGCTGTAATTGTCTGTTGTTTTAAACCCTTTGTTGGGAGGAGACAAGAACCAAGGGAGAGAAATAAACCAACCTGACATTTTGAAAGGCGTTAAGAATATCAGTAGATATTCTGGGCCCATCTCTTCCTTTTACAGGGTAAACTTGATATAATCAGGAGTCTTGATATTTTTGCTTGATGGATTTACAGGCCCACTTCTCTTCTGACTGTTAATTCTAGAGACTGATATCTTTCTAGAAAGATGACATTCAATAAATTACTCCAATGGCCAAATAAGGATAGAAGAATCAGCATAAGTAAAATAACTTTGAATTAGGAAAAAAAAAAAAAAAAACAACTCTGCAGCTGGAATGGGAAAATGCCCAATACAAATTCAAATCTCCCACTTTCTTTTATGAAATAAGACAGCATTATACAAGTCCTTATAGTACAGCCACAGCTGGCACCTCCAGCAAGGCCTGGGAGGCTTTTGTTCTTCATATTTCAAAATGCAGCCCATGAAAACCAAGCATCAGTCTCAAGCAATTGCAACTGGTAAGGATGGGAAAATGTGAAATTTTATTGCTCATGAAATTGGTGTTTCAAATAAGGTGGCTTACATCTCTTAGACTGCTTGTTTCACAGCAGCACTAGAGGCTTCTGAGAGAGTTGAATGGATGCAGGTGGATAGAGGCCTCTCCAGGTCAAAATGGTTACGTTGTCTCAAATGAGGACCTGACCCTCAGCTGCTCCCATGGTATTTGCTGGGTATAATTTTATGTCAGTGACCGATTTTAAACAGACTGTGCTATGGATGCTGAATTGTTGGACATTCTGCTCATTGTGGAAGGCAAAACAGTGATTTAAAGGGATGTTTCCATGACTGCAAACTTTCTGCTTGAAAAATAGGTACAGTGTGCTGATTTTTTTTTTTTTTTCACCTCAGGAAAAAACAGGAAACTGTAGAGAGAGATGTGGAGAGAAAAGAAGCCCCGTAGAGGCTTGTTTTCTTTAAAGGAACAAGAGAAAAAATAGATCAAAGTTTCTAAGCAATCTCTAGACTTCAAAATGAACACAAGAACATTTAAGTCATTTGAAAGATCATCTTTTTGAAGGTCAGTGTGGTTTTGCCTGCATACATCTTTATATTGATAACACTATAAAATAATAAAGTCAAATTATAAAGCAGAAGGAGCTTGAGGAATTTTTAAATCTCAGGCTCCTAATTTTACATATGAGAAAATGGAGATACCAAGAGGTTGTATGTAACCTTTTCAAGAAATGGCAAGAACTAGAACACACATTTTAAAATGTTAATAACCATGCTTTCTCCACTGACAGGTCCAGTTGCAGGAAATCTACCCTATTTTTTTTTTTTTTTTAAACCAAGTAAGGCAGTTAGATATATGACTTTCAGGATGATAATGAATCACAGGTCTGGTCATAATTGAAAGAACTGTCACACATAACATAGCTGTAAAAAAAAATCCTACACATAAAAGTTTGCCTTTCAATGACCTGTGAGTAAAACATTTGACTACTATTTTTACTCTTTGTAATTTTTTTCAACTTCACCACAAACAGATTAGGAAAACAAAGGACTGCCTATTATGCATACTCATCCAAGAAGAATATATACAATGGCCAACAGAATATCAGACATTTTGAATTTTTATCTCCTTTGGAACACAGTCATCGATTATTGCTGAAGATCACTGAGAGTTTGCCATAGCTCATTCTTCATTTCTCATCCCTGGCTTATTCATTACTGTTTCTGAAGAAATTTCAGTTTGGTTAAGGTACTGATATTATCTATTGGCTCTCAGCATCATTCCCACTGCCTTTTTACATATTTCAGCAATTACAAGCTTGAAAATACCTTAACCCCAGCTCTAGTGCAGAGATTATATATGCATTTTGTTCAAGATGCACTCGTTCAAGATTTGGGAGACAGAAAGGAGATAGAGCTCATTCTTGTCAAGTTCCAACAGGTGTCAGTGCTCAAGATGGCTAGACTCTTTGATTCAGTGTGAAGGCACCAGCTAGCTACGTGAATGTGAGCTAGTAGCAACTGTGTGTACAGTAGCATATGTTTGGTTTGCAACTTGCTGAATCTTGAAATCAGTAGTTATGAGAACTCCTGATTTCCCTAAACCCTGATTTTGTAAGCAACTAAATTCTTCCATGAAATCTCTTTTTTCCTGAAAAGCATAGAATTGTTTTTCTTTCCTGCAATAACTCCTAATATAGTTACTATTTTAAGGCAAAATGTTTTAGGTCTAAGATCTTTTCTTTCAATGTCCTAAATTTTTCAGACTTTTCCAGGGTCTGTGATCCTGTGACAATGTTTCTCTCTCCTTTTTTCCAGACTTCTGATTAATTTGTAGAAAATCTGGAGGCTGGAAGTAGGCATAGCAATGAATTTAGAGCCTGGAGTTGGGAGGCATTTTCTAGTTATTTATTACCAAGTGATGACAGGATAAAAAAAAAAAAATCAAATCCTTAACATAGCTTGTAAGATTGCTTTTTACATCTGTGACTCTATTTCTGTTTTGTAAATAAGTTCATTTGTACCAGTGTTTTAGATTCCACACATAAGCGATATTACATGATACTTGTCTTTCTCTGTCTGACTTACTTCACTCTGTATGACAGCCTCTAGGTCCATCCATGTTGCAGCAAATGGTAATATTTCATTTTTCTTTTTGGCTGAGTAATATTTAATTATATACATATATATATATACACACATACATACATATATGCATATATACCTGCCACATCTTCTTTATTCATTCCTTTATCAATGGACATTTAGGTTGCTTCAAAGTCCTGGCTATGGTAAATAGTGCTGCAGTGAACATTAAGGTGCATATATCTTTTCAAATTATGGTTTTATCTGGATATAGACCCAGGAGTGGGATTGCTGGATCATACGGTAGCTCTATTTTCAGCTTTATTTTAAAAACAAACCTATTAAAAAACAAATTTACAGTAACCAGGGAAGAAGGGGAGAGGGGAAGGATAACTTGTGAGATTGAGATGGGTACATACACTACTCCATAAAAAATAGATAACTAATAAGGACCTACTGTATAGCACAGGGAACTTTACTCAATACTCTGGAATGACCTATATGGGAAAAGAACCAAAAAAGAGTGAACAAGTGTATATGTATAACTGATTCATTTTAATGTACAGCAGAAACTAACACAACATTGTGAATCAACTATATATTCTGATAAGAAAAAAAAAAAAAACTCAAAGGTGGAATGAGAAAAAACATATGGGCCATGAGAAGGGCTATGATTCAGCCTCATTTTGAGCCTTCTTCTTAGCTCTGTGTTCCATTGTCATATGGCTTTGCTTCAGGGCTGTGAGCCATCATGTGCCCTCTCACTTCAGGAAATTTGTAAATGCTCTGGCTTCTTCTTAATACATAAAATATCTGTAATCCCAAAAAAAGGCAATACCAAACAATGTTCAAACTACTGCACAATTGCATTCATCTCACATGTAGCAAAGTAATGGTCAAAATTCTCCAAGCCAGGCTTCAACAGTATGTGAACCATGAAATTCCAAATGTACAAGCTGGATTTAGAAAAGGCAGAGGAACCAGAGGTCAAATTGCCAACATCCGTTGGATCATAGAAAAACCAAGATAGTTGCGGAAAATAATTTGCTTCTGCTTTATTGACTACGCCAAAGCCTTTGACTGTGTGGATTACAACAAACTGTGGAAAATTCTTCAAAAGAATGGGATATCAGACCACCTTACCTGCCTCCTGAGAAACCTGTATGCAGATCAAGAAGCAACAGTTAGAACTGGACATGGAACAACAGACTGGTTCCAAATCTGGACAGGAGTACCTTAAGGCTGTATATTGTCATCCTGCTTATTTAATTTATATGTAGAGTTCGGTTCAGTTCAGTCACTCAGTCGCGTCTGACTCTTTGCGACCCCATGAATCACAGCACGCCAGGCCTCCCTGTCCATCACCAACTCCTGGAGTTCACTCAGACTCACGTTCATCAAGTCAGTGATGCCATCCAGCCATCTCATCCTCTGTTGTCCCCTTCTCCTCCTGCCCCCAATCCCTTCCAGCATCACAGTCTTTTCCAATGAGTCAACTCTTCGCATGAGGTGGCCAAAGTACTGGAGTTTCAGCTTTAGCATCATTCCTTCCAAAGATATCCCAGGGCTGATCTCCTTCAGAATGGACTGGTTGGATCTGTTGCAGTCTGACTCTCAAGGGTCTTCTCCAACACCACAGTTCAAAAGCATCAATTCTTCAGTGATCAGCTTTCTTCACAGTCCAACTATCACATCCATATATGACCACTGGAAAAACCATAGCCTTAACTAGACGGACCTTTGTTGGCAAAGTATTGTTTCTGCTTTTCAATATGCTATCTATGTTGGTCATAACTTTCCTTCCAAGGAGTAAGTGTCTTAATTTCATGGCTGCAGTCACCATCTGCAGTGATTTTGGAGCCCAAAAAAATAAAGTCTGACACTGTTTCCACTGATTCCCCATCTATTTGCCATGAAGTGATGGGACCAGATGCCATGATCATGACAAATGCTGGGCTGGATGAAACATAAGCTGGAATCAAGATTGTCGGGAGAAATATCAATAATCTCAGATATGCAGATGACCCCACTCTTACAGAAGAAAGTGAAGAAGAACTAAAGAGCTTCTTGATGAAAGAGGAGAGTATAAAAGTTGACTTAAAACTCAACATTCAAAATCATAGATCATGGGCTCTGGTCCCATCACCTCATGACAAATAGATGGGGAAACAATGGAAACAGTGACAGCCTTTATTTTGGGGGGCTCCAAAATCACTGAAGATGATGACTGCAGCCATGAAATTAAAAGACACTTGCTCCTTGGAAGAAAATCTATGACCAACCTAGCAGCATATTAAAAAGCAGAGACATTACTTTGCCGACAAAGATCCATCTAGTCAAAGATGATCTTTGGTATTTCCAGTATTCATGTATGGATGTGAGATTTGGACTAGAAAGCTGAAACACCAAACAACTGAAAGAAAGCTGAACACCAAACAATTAATGCTTTTGAACTGTGGTGTTGGAGAAGACTCTTGAGCATCCCTTGGACTGCAAGGAGATCAAACCAGTCAATTCTAAAGAAGTCAAATCCTGAATATTCATTGAAATGACTGATGATGAAGCTGAAACTCCATTGCTTTGGCCACCTGATGTGAAGAACTAACTCATTGGAAGAGACCCTGATGCTGTGAAAGATTGAAGGCAGGAGGAGAAGGGGATGACAGAGAATGAGAGGGTTGGATGGCATCACTGACTTGATGGACATGAGTTTGAGCAAGGTCTGGGAACTGGTTTTGTACAGGGAAGCCTGGCGTTCTGCAGTCCACAGGGACCCGAGAGTCAGACATGACTGAGAGACTGAATTGACTGAGTCAATGCTGTGTTTTTTCCAGTAGTTATGAGTGGATGTGAGAGTTTTACCATAAAAAAGGCTTAGCATCAAGAACTGTTGCTTTCAAATTGTGATGGTGGAAAAGACTCCTGAGAGCCCCTTGGACAGCAAGGAATTCAAACCAGTCAATCCTAAAGGAAATCAACCTTGAATATTCATTGGAAGGAATGATGCTGAGGCTGAAATTCCAATACCCTGGCCACCTGATGCAAAGAGCTGACCTACTGGAAAAGACCCTGATGCTGGGAAAGATTGAGAATAGGAGCAGAGGCTGACAGAGAATGAGATGGTTCATTGGTATCCCCAACTCAATGGAAATGAGTTTGAGAAAATTCCAGGAGAGAGTGCAAGACAGGGAAGCTTGGAGTGCTGCAGTCCATGAGGTCACAAAGATTCGTAAGTAACTTAGAGATTGAACAACAATAGAAGCCCTAGCTGACCAAACAAAGATCTTTGTGTACACAGAAGGAAGAACAGTTAGAGAGAAGAGAAAAAAGCAGACAGATAAGCAGAAGGAAAGGGAAGAGAGAATAAAGATGAGAGAGAAAGAGAACAATTTCTGGCTAACTAATCATTCCAGTCTCTAGCCATTAGATTCAACCAACATGAGAACTCAGATATCATGAAGTATAGACAAGTTGTTCTCATAATGTTTTGTTAGAATTTCCAACTCACAGAATTAGGAGATAAAATAGGAAGAAAAAGCTTTAAGATAAGTTTTTGAATAGTTTGTTCATGGCAATAAATACCTGAAACAATTTCTCTCATAATTGTTTATTGAAAAAGATGTTTGTTGAAAAGTATTTGTTGAATGAATGGCTAATTAAGCAAATACATATTAAAACAAGGTGTCTCTTCTCTAGCCCCATCACATTAGTGATAATCAGCAAGATTGCCAATAACATGCTAGAGACACAATGGTGAAACAAGATTCTCAGATACCATTGAGAAGGATACAAATTGGTATATTCTCCTTGAAGAACAAGATGCATGTGTGTATGTTCAGTCACATCCAACTTTCTGAAACCCCATAGACTATAACCTGCCAGGCTCCTCTGTCCATGGGATTTCCTAAGCAAGGATACTGGAGTGGGTTTTAATTTCCTCCTCCAGGAAACCTTCCTCATGTAGGATCGAACGGGCATCTCCTATGGCTCCTGCATTAGCAGGCAGAATCTTTACCACTAAGCCACCTGGGAAGCCCAAAGAACAAAGTAGAAATCTCTATTAAAAGTTAAAACACATGTTCCCCTTAGTCATGCTCCTGTACTTTTGGGGATGTATTCCATAGATATACTCATGTGTGCACAAACACATGTACAAATATGTTCACTCACTGCAAAATAGTTTGTCAATATTAAAATCTGGAAATAATAGAAATTTCCATCAATAGGAGGTCAGTTAAATAAATTACATTTTTTTCAACAGAATAACTTTCCCCTGCTGACAAATATCAGGCAAAATCAATAGATACAAACATCGAACTATCTCTGAAGTACTTTATCAAATGAGAAAATCAAGGTGCAGAATACTGCATACTGTCCACTGTGCAATAATGTGTAAAAGGAAGAGATGTGTGATTCCTGTAGAAGCACCCAACTTTTTGGAAGTTGATTAAGAAATTGGTAAAATAGTGGTTATCATTAGAAGGTGGACTAGTGATCTAGAATGGTGAAAATTTACTTTTCACTGAATTTATTTCTGTACTGTTAATTACTTTCCACCATACTTGTTTTACTTTGAATTCAAAACCAAATAAATCTAGCACTCAATCACAGTTTTCAACTGACGTGAAGAGTTAAAATATGTTATCAGTAGCTAAGATATGGAAGCAATCTAAATGTCCATCTATAGAGGAATGGGAAAAAAAGATGTGGTACATATATACAATGGAATATTACTCAACCATTAAAAAGAATGAATTTATGTCATTTACAGCAACATGGATGGGCCTAGAGAGTATCATACTGAGTTAAATAAGTCAGACAGAGAAGGAGAAATAACCTGTGCCATTCCTTATATGTGGAATCTAAAATAAAATTATACAAATGAATTTACTTACAAAGCAGAAAGATACAGATTTAGAAAATAAACTTATAGTTGCTGAGGGGAAGGAACAGTCAGGGAGTTTGGGATGATCATGTACACACTCTATTTTTAGAATGGATAACCAACAAAGACCTATTGCATAGCACATGGAACTCTGCTCAATGTTATGTGGCAGCCTGGATGGGAATGGGGGTTGGGGAAGAATGGATACATGTGTGGCTGAGT
>NW_011494767.1:1090423-1090557 GCF_000754665.1 Bison bison bison | reverse complement strand
TTCCAATGAGTCAACTCTTCGCATCAGGTGGCCAAAGCATTGGAGTTTCAGCTTCAGCATCAGTCCTTCAAATGAATATTCAGGAATGATTTCCTTTAGGATGGATGGGCTAGATCTCCTTGCTGTCTAAGGTA
>NW_011494767.1:1088663-1090323 GCF_000754665.1 Bison bison bison | reverse complement strand
ATATATATATAGACTCAGTCCCTTGGCTATTCACGTGAAACTATCACAACATTGTTAAATGGCTATACCCCAAATACAAAATAAAAAAGTTCAAAAAAAAAGTTATCACAAAAATATAATCTTAGTTTAAACTCAGAAGAGTTGTATCTAATGTAGAATAGGCAAACTAAGGAATGTTTCAACTGAGAAATTATATCTGGGATTCTGGAAAACTAGGTAAGCCTAAAAAGTTTAGTGACCTTATGTCAGGACTTCTAGCTCTTAGCCTTTGGGACTTTAGCTTCTTTTATGGAGTATAATTCAGAATAATGTTGATATCATTACACATGTTTATATCAATTTGCAGGCAAAAGTTTGAAAGGAATCAACTATGGGCAAGAAAATGCATCCCCTGAACATGAAAATGTTCTCCCTCCTTCAACTCCTCAACTGGCATTATTAATGCAGTGAATGGTCATATGCATGTACATTTTGAGAACAATCACTAAGTATTTTGAATTTTGCTTGTTTTAGTAAAGAAAAGGAAAGAGACAAAGGAATTCATTATAATTCCTTATAAAAATAAAAATTAATTATAAAGTCCTTTGACTTACCATGCATGTTAGTGTTAACAGGGTTTCTATGGGCTAGAGCCAGCCCACAGGGAACATTTTCTCTGCTTTAGCCTGTTGTGAGCCAATATCAAGACCAAAGAAATTCACTTTTTTTCTACCTTATCCACTCTTATCATCTGGTAGCACTTCATCTTTTCCACAGAAAAGCATATGAGCTTCTGCCTGAACGTTATAGGCAATGAATGATTTTTACATACCAAATTCCCATTGGAAACTATAAAATATTTAGGGTCTCATATAGGTAATATGGATTTTCCTATTGCTTTCCCAGTCTGATCAAAGTCACAACAAGATGGGCCTCTTTTTAAGAGTTTCTGTTAATCCACTGCAGATTTACTGTTACATTTTAAAAGCTAGTACAGACTCGTTCACAATTTTTTAAAATTAAATTACTATTATAAACACTGCTGCGATGAACATTGGGGTACACGTGTCTCTTTCCCTTCTGGTTTCCTCAGTGTGTATGCCCAGCAGTGGGATTGCTGGTTCATAAAGCAGTTCTATTTCCAGTTTTTTAAGGAATCTCCACACTGTTCTCCATAGTGGCTGTACTAGTTTGCATTCCCACCAACAGTGTAAGAGGGTTCCCTTTTCTCCACACCCTCTCCAGCATTTATTGCTTGTAGACTTTTGGATCGCAGCCATTCTGACTGGCGTGAAATGGTACCTCATAGTGGTTTTGATTTGCATTTCTCTGATAATGAGTGATGTTGAGCATCTTTTCATGTGTTTGTTAGCCATCTGTATGTCTTCTTTGGAGAAATGTCTGTTTAGTTCTTTGGCCCATTTTTTGATTGGGTCATTTATTTTTCTGGAGTTGAGCTGTAGGAGTTGCTTGTATATTTTTGAGATTAGTTGTTTGTCAGTTGCTTCATTTGCTATTATTTTCTCCCATAGCAAAAGAGACACTGATATATAGAACAGTCTTATGGACTCTGTTGGAGAGGGAGAGGGTGGGAAGATTTGGGAGAATGGCATTGAAACATGTATAATATCATGTATGAAACGAGTTGCCAGTCCAGGTTCAATGCATGATACTGGATGCT
>NW_011494767.1:1082219-1088563 GCF_000754665.1 Bison bison bison | reverse complement strand
ACAGACCCAGAGGGATGGTATGGGGAGGGAAGAGGGAGGAGGGTTCAGGATGGGGAACAAATGTATACCTGTGGCAGATTCATTTCGATATTTGGCAAAACTAATACAATATTGTAAAGTTTAAAAATAAAATAAAATTTAAAAAAAAACCAGAAAACTAAAAAAAATTAAATTACTAGCAAAGCACTCCTTAACCATTACTTGTCATTCACTGTCTTTGTAAAAATAATTGGCTTTATAAATAATTCAATTCTGTCTATTATTTTCATGAATGAATGCAAGTTCTCCATGAAGCCTATTTGTATTATTTATTTTAAAAGCTGAGATGATTGCTTAGATAAGGCATAGAGAGAAGAAAAACTTCCCTGGTGGATTAATTTGATGCAAAGATTGAGAACTAAAAGGAATGATAAAAGATGTTTCCTGCTTGATTATTTTTGTTTTCAGGCTGCTTCATTCTCAGTAACTGAAAAACTAAAATATTTTAATCTGCTCTTTCTTTTTTTAATAAACATAACCTAAAGGTTTTTCCTTCCCTTTCCTTTTCTTTCTTTCCTCCTTCCCATTCTTTCCTCCTTTCAGTCATAATTCCAAGCCACTGTATGCAATCACATTCTATTTTAATAAGCCCTGTTTTGAATTCACCCCTACAATTCTTAACTTCTACCTGAAGTCTAACGCATATGCCAGAATTGACACTGAATGTATCTTGCTCTAAAGTTCTTTCTGGTAGGATGGTAAAATACAGCCTTTATCATTTCCTTGCATACATTTAAAAATCATTTTCACCTAGAGAGGTAGCATGTTAGTTCTCTATTGCTGTCATAAAAGCAATATCGTTTAGTGGCTTAAACAATGCAAATTTATTAACTTATATTTTCTGTAGATCAGAAGTCTGACATGGACTTCACTGACTAAAACCAAGATGTCATTAGCCCTGTGTTCTTTTCAGAAGGCTATAAAGAAGAATCTGTTTTCTTGTCTTTTCTAGTTTCTAGAAACTACTTGAATTCTTTGGCTTGTGGCCTCTCTCCATCAGCAAAGGTGCACTGGGTCTTTCTCATATTGCATTACTCTGACCTATTCTTCTGTCTCTCCCACCCACTTTTAAGGACTTTGTGATTACACCAGTCTGCTCAGATAATCCAGGATAGTTCCATTTGAAAAATTCATTCTCCTTTGCTATGGACTGTAACACATTTATAAGTTCTGGGAATTAGGATGTGGTGATTTGGCAGTCAGGGGATATATCATTGGCAGTTAGGGCAAAGGCATTATCTCATGTATGGATGTGAGAGTTGGACTGTGAAGAAACCTGAGCACTGAAGAATTAATGCTTTTGAACTGTGGTGTTGGAGAAGACTCTTGAGAGTCCCTTGGACTGCAAGGAGATTCCAAATGCCCTGGGATTTCTTTGGAAGGAATGATGCTAAAGCTGAAACTCCAGTACTTTGGCCACCTCATGTGAAGAGCTGACTCATTGGAAAAGACTCTGATGCTGGGAGGGATTGGGGGCAGGAGGAGAAGGGGACGACAGAGGATGAGATGGCTGGATGGCATCACTGACTCGATGGATGTGAGTCTGAGTGAACTCCGGGAGTTGGTGATGGACAGGGAGGCCCGGTGTGCTGCGATTCACGGGGTCGCAAAGAGTCGGACAGGACTGAGTGACTGAACTGAACTGAACTGAACATGGAAAATGTGTGGTCTTTAATGTTTTAAAACTTAAATGTCTTTAATGTTGATTGGATTTATACTTGCATCTCAGAGTAAGCTCTTACCAAGTGAATTAACATGACCAGATAAGTTAATCTCTATGCTTAGTTCCATTTGGAAAAATAAGTTTAAAGATTCCTAACTTTCAAGATCTGTCCTGAGGACCACAAATAATATAAAATGTCTGGATCAGAGCAGAAAGAAAGTCAAGAGTGGACATTACTGATCTTATTTAACTTATAATATGCTATTTTTTACATCATTACCTCCTTTTCTAGAACATACATTAACCAAATGATAAATATTCATTAAATAGTTAATTATTAGATTATCAGATGTAAAGAAAATTGAATAGGAGTTGGTAAAGCAAAATAGAAACCCATGTATGGGAATGGAAAGTGCCTTCAACAAGGTTATTTGGGGGAAAACAGTCCAGAATAAAATGCATCATATGCCTGAAAATCACATTGTGTTAGATTGTATGCTCCAAGAGGGTTAGGGCTGTGCCTGTTTAATTCAATGCAAATTTCCTGGCATCTCACCAAAAACCCATCACATAGTAGAGACACAATAAATATTTGTTGGATGAAACAAAAAGAAGTAGACATGAAACCTGGACAGATTTCTGGGCTTGCACAGACTAAATATTTGGAAGTTAACTGGTGTCGCTCAGCTTTTCAGTTAATTTACCTCTAAAAGATCTAATACCCCACTAAAACCCTGGATCAGAATTAATAAAAACTTCATTATTGATAACAACTGTCATTCATCAAACACCTACTACATAGAGATATGAGCTTTATTGATGGTCTTTAATTAAACACTACAAGACTATGTGGCAAGTATTTATCTTCACACTTGAGAGCTGGATTTAGAAAAGACAGAGGAACAAGAGAACAAATTGTCAATATCAGTTGGATCATCGAAAAAGCAAGAGAATTCCAGAAAACATCTACTTCTGCTTTATTGACTATGCTAAAGCCTTTGACTGTGTGGATCACAACAAACTGCAGAAAATTCTTAAAGAGATGGGAATATCAAACCACCTTACTTGCCTCCTGAGAAATCTCTATGCAGGTCAAGAAGCAACAGTTAGAACTGGACATGGAACAACAGACTGGTTCCAAATCAGGAAAGGAGTACATCAAGGCTGTATATTGTCACCCTGCTTATTTGTGTCACCCTGCTTATTTGTGACACTCTGTGTCACTCTTATTATATGTCACTCTGCTTATACGCAGAGTACATCATGACAAATGCTGGGCTGGATGAAGCACAAGCTGGAATCAAGATTGCCAGGAGAAATATCAATAACCTCAGATATGCAGATGACACCACCCTTATGGCAGAAAGTGAAGAAGAACTAAAAAGCCTCTTGACGAAAGTGAAAGAGGAGAGTGAAAAAGTTGGCTTAAAACTCAATATTCAGAAAACAAAGATCATGGTATCTGGTCCCATCACTTCATGGCAAATAGGTGGCAAAACAATGGAAGCAGTGTCAGACTTTATTTTTGTGGGATCCAAATCACTGCAGATGATGACTGCAGCCATGAAATTAAAAGATGCTTGCTCTTTGGAAGAAAAGTTATGACCAACCTAGACAGCTTATTTAAAAGCAGAGACATTACTTTGCCAACAAACATCCGTCTAGTCTAAGCTATGATTTTTCCAGTAGTCATGTATGGATGTGAGAGTTGGACTATAAAGAAAGCTGAGTGCCGAAAAATTGATGCTTTTGAACTGTGGTGTTGGAGAAGACTCTTGACTTGGACTGCAAGGAGATCAAACCAGTCAATTCTAAAGGAGTGAAATCCTGAATATTCATTAGAAGGATTGATGATGCTAAAGCTGAAACTCCAATACTTTAGCCATCTGATGCAAAGAACAAACTCATTGGAAAAGACTCTGATGCTGGGAAAAATTGAAGGCAGGAGGAGAAGGGGATAATGGAGGATGAGATGCTTGGATGGCATCACTGACTCAATGGACATGAATTTGAGCAAGCTCTGGGAGTTGGTGATACAGGGAAGCCTGGCAAGCTGCAGTCCATGGGGTTGCAAAGAGTCAGACACAATTGAGTGACTGAACTGAACTTGAGAGCTAAACTGGGGTTCAGAAAAGAGATTTAATATGTCCAAAGTAATTCACCACTTTAATGGTAGAAGTAGAACTAAGCATAGACTTCTTTTTTCCCCAAAGAGCATGCTCTTTGTCAATTATGCTAGTTCCCATGAAACAATCTTTTTGAGCATTTGTATAGTGTCAAGTGCTAGAAATATGAAGATAAAATGTTAACTATAGCTTTTACTTTCAAAAACACAGCTCTAATATGTTATGAAATGTTAGTCACTCAGTTGTGTCTGACTCTGCCACACCATGGACTGCAGTTTTCCAGGCTCCTGTGTCCAAGGGATTCTCCAGGCAAGAATACTGGAATGGGTTGCCATTTCCTTATACTGATAGCTATATTAGCAGCATAACAAAGTACTTTGCAGAACATAGACAAGACAACTGTTTTTTAGTGTTTGAAGAATTAGAAAATTTTCCCTCTCCAACTTTTTAAATTGAGCTATAATTGACATACAATATTATATTAGTTTCAGGTGTACAACAGAGTGACTCAATATTTTAGTATATTATAAAATGATCACAATAAATTTAGTTACAATCTATCACCATAAAATGTTATTACAATACTTTGACTATATTCCGTATGCTATGAATTATATTCCCATGACTCATTTATGACTGGAAGATTTTACCTCTTAATCACTTTCACTTATTTTGCCCATCCTCTCACCCCACCTGTCTGGCAACCACCAGTTTGTTCCTTGTATCTATGAATCTGTTTCCATTTTGCTTCTCTTGTTCATTTTGTTTTCAGATTCCATGTATGTTAAATCATATGGTATTTTTCTTTCTCTCTTATTTCACTTAGTGTAATATCCTTTATATCCATCTACATTGTTGTGAACATCATGATTTCATTATTTTTATAGCTGAATAATATTCCTGTGTGTGTGCACTTGTCTGTATATACATATGAAAAGTGACACTGAAAATGTTAATTGCTCAATCGTGTCTGACTCTTTATGACTTCATGGACTGTAGCCTACCAGGCTCCTCTACTCACGGAATCATCCAGGCAAGAAAACCAGAGTGGGTTGCCATTTCTTTCTCCAGGGGATCTTCCTAACCCAGGGATCCAACCCGGGTTTCCTAAATTGGCAGCCAGGTTCTTTACTGTCTGAACCACCAGGAAAGCTGTATGTACATATGTATCCATACACGCATACGCACACACACACACACACACACATACACATACTGAATCTTCTTTATCCATTCATATACTGATGGACACTTAGGTTGCTTCCATCTTGGCCATTGTAAATGATTCTACAATGAACATAGGGGTACATATATCCTCTCAAATTTATGTTTTCATTTTCTGCAGATATATACTCCAAAGTAGAATTGCTGGATCACTTGGTAGTTATATTTTTAATTTTTTGAGGAACCTCTATTCTGTTTTCCATAGTAGTTGTACCAATTTACATTCCCACTAACAGTGTATAAGAGTTCCCTTTTCTTTACATCTTCTCCAACATTTGTTATTTCTTACTTTTTTGATAAGACTCATAATAATGGGCACAAGGTGATATCTCACTAATTTTGACTTGCATTTCCCTGATGACTAGTGATGCTGAGCATCTTTTCATGTCTGTTGGCCATCTGTATGTCTTTAGAATAAAGTCTACTCAAGACCTCTGTCCATTTTAATTGATTGTCCTTTTTCTATTATGTTTTATGGGTTATTTATATATTTTGATATCAATTCCATATCAGATAATCATTTACAAATATTTTATCCGATTCCATAGGTTGCCTTTTTGTTTTGTCAGTGGTTTCCTTCACCATGTGAAAGTTTGATGGAGTCTTATTTGTTACTTGCGCTTTTGTTATCCTTGCCTAAAGATACATGTCCAAAACAAAAGCCAAACAACAAATTAAGACCAATGTCAAAAGGATTACCCTATTTGTTTTTCTTTTAGAAGAAAAGATTGACTTTTCTTCTAGAATTTTGATAGTTTCAGATCTTGTATTTACGTCTTTAATCAATTTGGAGTTTGTATTTTTATGTGGCATAAGTTCAGTTAAGTCATTCAGTCATATCCGACTCTTTGCGAACCCATGGACTGCAGTACACCAGGCCTCTCTGTCCATCACCAACTCTCGGAGTTTACTTAAATTCATGTCCATGGAGTCGGTGATGCCATTCAACCATCTCATCCTCTGTCATCTCCTTCTCCTCCCGCCTTCGAATCATTCCCAGCATCAGGGTCTTTTCAAATGAGACAATTCTTCACATCAGATGGCCAAAGTATTGGCATTTCAGCTTCAGCGTCAGTCCTTTCAGTGAATATTCAGGACTGATTTCCTTTAGGATGGCCTGGTTGAATCTCCTTGCTGTCCAAGGAACTCTCAAGTGTCTTCTCCAACATCACATTTCAAAAAGCATCAATTCTTCAGTCCTCAGTTTTCTTTACAGTCCAGCTCTCACATACATACATGACTACTGGAAACACCATAGCTTTGACTAGACAGACCTTTGTTGGCAAAGTAAT
>NW_011494767.1:1077399-1081988 GCF_000754665.1 Bison bison bison | reverse complement strand
AACCACATGATGGGACCAGATGCCATGATCTTCATTTTCTGAATGTTGAGCTTTAAGCCAACTTTTTCACTCTCCTCTTTCACTTTCATCAAGAGGCTCTTTAGTTCTTCTTCACTTTCTGCCATAAGGGTGGTGTCATCTGCATATCTGAGGTTATTGATATTTCTCCCAGCAATCTTGATTCCAGCTTGTGTTTTTTCCAGCCCAGCATTTCTCATGATGTACTCTGCATAGAAGTTAAATAAATGGGGTGACAATATACAGCCTTGACATACTCCTTTTCCTATTTGGAACCAGTCTGTTGTTCCATGTCCAGTTCTAACTGTTGCTTCCTGACCTGCACACAGATTTCTCAAGAGGCAGGTCAGGTGGTCTAGTATTTCATCTCTTTAAGAATTTTCCACAGTTTTTTGTGATCCACACAGTCAAAAACTTTGGCATAGTCAATAAAGCAGAAGTAGGTGTCTTTCTGGAACTCTCATGCTTTTTTGATGATCCAACAGATGTTGGCAATTTGATCTCAGTTCCTCTGCCTTTTCTAAAACCAGTTTGAACATCTGGAAGTTCACAGTTCACATACTGTTGAAGCCTGGCTTGGAGAATTTTGAGCATTACTTTGCTAGTGTGTGAGATGAGTGCAATTGTGTGGTAGTTTGAGAATTCTTTGTCATTGCCTTTCTTTGGGATTGGAATGAAAACTGACCTTTTCCAGTCCTGTGGCCACAGGACTTTTGAGTTTTCCAAATTTGCTGGCATATTGATTGCATATGAATGCATCAGTTTTACAGCATCATATTTTAGGACTTGAAATAGTTCAATGTGGTATAAGAAAGTGGTCTAATTTTGCATGTAGCTTTCCAGTTTTCCTTATTGATTTTCTGTCTTGATGATCCATCCACTGATGTAAGTGAGGCATTAAAGCACCCTATTGTTATTGTATTGCCATCTATTTCTCTCTTTCTGTTAACATTCACTTTTTATTTAGTACCTATTTATGTAGGTTGGAGAAGGGAATGGCAACCCACTCCAGTATTCTTGCCTGAAAAATCCCAAGGACAGAGGAGCCTGGTGCGCTGAAGTCCATGGGTTGCAAAGATTCAGGCACAACTGAGTGATTTCAAAGTGTATTTTTTAGTTCACTTGAAACTTTGGCTTGGTGTTTTCTGTCTCTTTGTTGAAGTTCTCACTGTGTTAATTTCCTGTGATTGGTAAGCATTTTTATGACTATTTCTTTGAACTTTTATCAGGTAGATTGCTTATTTCCATTTTGTTAAGGTAATTTTCAGGGGGTTTGCCTTGTGCTTTGGTTTGGGACACATTCCTCCATCTCCTCATTTTGCCTATCTCATGTATTTATCTATATGTCTTAGGTAAAAAGGATACCTACCTCAGTCTTAAAGAAGTGATCTTCTATAGGAGCTGTTCTGTGTGGCCTAGAAGCACTATCTCTTGTGGCCACAAGGCGAGGCACTTTATGGGTATTCCTCATGTGAGCTGCATGCACCCACTAGCTGTGATACAGTTGTGGCTGCTGCATAGGAATAGTGAGGTTCGGGGCACTCATTTGGCTCGACTGTGGTTTGACCACTGTGTGGGGAGAGAGACAGGAAAGTTGCTTGCCTGTTCCAGTTGTAGCTTGATCTCTGTATAGTGAGTTAGGGTTCGGAGCCCTTGTCCAGCCTGAGTACAGCTCATCTCCTGTGCAAGAAGAGGAGCTAGAGGCTCTCAATAGGCCTTGTTGCAGCTGGGTCTCTGTGTGGGCTGACCAAGGCTCAAGCTACTCACCAAGTGGCAGCTCAGTGTTATGCAGAGTGGATGGGATACAGAGTACTTGTTCAACCTTATTACAGTGTGTGATAGGCAGAGCATGTCCTCCAGTGCTGGCAGACTAGAGGGAGGGCACCACAAATTGTGCCAATCAGCTCTGTCACCATTAAGTTAGGATTAGATTACAAAAATGGTATCTGTCAATGCTTCTATCCCTGGATAAAGTCCCCACAGGTTCCTGCCTCTCCAGAAACTGTTTTAAAATGAGTAATTGGGTCTCTATCACTTATGGTCTAGGTGTTTTTCAATCTGTTCTTTTTTGTGCTGAATCTAAGGAAGATTGAATTTTCATATGAGCCCTTTTAGAGTGGGATCTCCATTACTTACAGTTCTATGATTCACCTAGTCTTAATCTCCATTGATTTTCAAATCAGGCATTTTGGGAGCTTGTCTTCTTGGTGCCAGCTCCCAGGTCAAGGCACCCTATATGATGAACAATCCCTCCCATCATTCCTCAAGGGAGAGTTCTGTATTTGGCGATTCCTCCTAATTGTGGAGTCATCACACCTGGTGTAGTGTCCTGGATGAGGTCATGTCTTTGCCTCTCCTACCCTTTCCAGTATGCCTCCTTTGTTTTTTGCTGTGGAAGTGCTGCTCTCAGGTCCTTTTCAGAGAAAAACTATTTCATACGTAGATGTAAATTTCTTGTGTCTGTGGGAGGAGGTAAGTTCAGGATGTTCCCACACTACCTTGTTGAACTCTTCCCCTCTCCAGTTCTTTACAAGTGCCATTCCGTGTGCCCAGAAACTGTTCCTATTGCTAACTGACCCCTGAGATCTCAGTTAAATCATCATACCAAGCTAACAAAATATTGTAAAGCAATTATCCACTGATTAAAAATTAATAAAAGTCATACCAGCCAATCCCTGACATTAAAGATTAGCTTAAAACTTCCTGTTTAATATTCCCAAAAAGCTGTACTTTCCCAATAATTGTTATTTAAAAGTATTGAATATACGACCACACACACAGTGTGGATTATGTCATTTGATCACCAAAACAATAGTAGAGATATGAAAACTGAAGTTAAATGTTAGTAAATTTCTCATGGTAACAGTTGATATGGAATGGATCAAGTATTTAAATCTAGACAATTTGTTTAGATTAATATACCAGTTATAGTAAATTTCACATCTTAATTGACTATCTGTTCATTTCTTTTTTTTTAATTTTATTTTATTTTTAAACTTTACATAATTGTATTAGTTTTGCCAAATATCAAAATGAATCCGCCAAGGTATACCTGTGTTACCCATCCTGAACCCTCCTCCCTCCTCCCTCCCCAAACCTTCCCTCTGGGTCGTCCCAGTGCACCAGCCCCAAGCATCCAGTATCGTGCATCGAACCTGGACTGGCGACTTGTTTCATACATGATATTATACATGTTTCAATGCCATTCTCCCAAATCTCCCCACCCTCTCCCTCTCCCACAGAGTCCATAAGACTGATCTATACATCAGTGTCTCTTTTGCTGTCTCGTACACAGGGTTATTGTTACCATCTTTCTAAATTCCATAATATGAGTTAGTATACTGTATTGGTGTTTTTCTTTCTGGCTTACTTCACTCTGTATAATAGGTTCCAGTTTCATCCATCTCATTAGAACTGATTCAAATGTATTCTTTTTAATGGCTGAGTAATACTCCATTGTGTATATGTACCACTACTTTCTTATCCATTCATCTGCTGATGGACATCTAGGTTGCTTCCATGTCCTTGCTATTATAAACAGTGCTGCAATGAACATTGGGGTACACGTGTCTCTTTCCCTTCTGGTTTCCTCAGTGTGTATGCCCAGCAGTGGGATTGCTGGATCATAAGGCAGTTCTATTTCCAGTTTTTTAAGGAATCTCACACTGTTCTCCATAGTGGCTGTACTAGTTTGCATTCCCACCAACAGTGTAAGAGAGTTCCCTTTTCTCCACACCCTTTCCAGCATTTATTGCTTGTAGACTTTTGGATCGCAGCCATTCTGACTGGCGTGAAATGGTACCTCATAGTGGTTTTGATTTGCATTTCTCTGATAGTGAGTGATGTTGAGCATCTTTCCATGTGTTTGTTAGCCATCTGTATGTCTTCTTTGGAGAAATGTCTATTTAGTTCTTTGGCCCATTTTTTGATTGGGTCGTTTATTTTTCTGGAGTTGAGCTGCAGGAGTTGCTTGTATATTTTTGAGATTAGTTGTTTGTCAGTTGCTTCATTTGCTATTATTTTCTCCCATTCTGAAGGCTGCCTTTTCACCTTGCTAATAGTTTCCTTTCTTGTGCAGAAGCTTTCAAGTTTAATTAGGTCTCATTTGTTTATTTTTGCTTTTATTTCCAATATTCTGGGAGGTGGGTCATAGAGGATCCTGCTGTGATGTATGTCGGAGAGTGTTTTGCCTATGTTCTCCTCTAGGAGTTTTATAGTTTCTGGTCTTACGTTGAGATCTTTAATCCATTTTGAGTTTATTTTTGTGTATGGTGTTAGAAAGTGTTCTAGTTTCATTCTTTTACAAGTGGTTGACCAGATTTCCCAGCACCACTTGGTAAAGAGATTATCTTTAATCCATTGTATATTCTTGCCTCCTTTGTCAAAGATAAGGTGTCCATATGTGCGTGGATTTATCTCTGGGCTTTCTATTTTGTTCCATTGATCTATATTTCTGTCTTTGTGCCAGTACCATACTGTCTTGATGACTGTGGCTTTGTAGTAGAGCCTGAAGTCAGGCAGGTTGATTCCTCCAGTTCTATTCTTCTTTCTCAAGAAAGCTTTGGCTATTC
>NW_011494767.1:1075361-1075849 GCF_000754665.1 Bison bison bison | reverse complement strand
TAGTATTTGTTGGAGAGCTGATTTGGTGGTGCTGAATTCTCTCAGCTTTTGCTTGTCTGAGAAGCTTTTGATTTCTCCTTCATATTTGAATGAGATCCTTGCTGGGTACAATAATCTGGGCTGTAGGTTATTTTCTTTCATCACTTTATGTCTTGCCATTCCCTCCTGGCTTGAAGAGTTTCTATTGAAAGATCAGCTGTTATCCTTATGGGAATTCCCTTGTGTGTTATTTGTTGTTTTTCCCTTGCTGCTTTTAATATTTGCTCTTTGTGTTTGATCTTTGTTAATTTGATTAATATGTGTCTGGGGGTGTTTCACCTTGGCTTTATCCTGTTTGGGACTCTCTGCGTTTCTTGGACTTGGGTGATTATTTCCTTCCCCATTTTAGGGAATTTTTTCAACTATTATCTCTTCAAGTATTTTCTCATGGTTCTTTTTTTTTTTTTTGTCTTCTTCTTCTGGGACCCTTATGATTCAAATGTTGTAGC
>NW_011494767.1:1073993-1075261 GCF_000754665.1 Bison bison bison | reverse complement strand
TAGTCTCTTATGATCCTTTGTATTTCTGTGTTGTCTGTTGTGATCTCTCCGTTTTCATTTCTAATTTTATTGATTTGATTTTTCTCCCTTTGTTTCTTGATGAACCTGGCTAATGATTTGTCAATTTTATTTATCCTTTCAAAGAACCAGCTTTTGGCTTTGTTGATTTTTCTTATGGTCTCTTTTGTTTCTTTTGCATTTATTTCTGCCCTAATTTTTAAGATTTCTTTCCTTCTACTAACCCTGGGGTTCTTCATTTCTTCCTTTTCTAGTTGCTTTAGATGTAGGGTTAGGTTATTTATTTGACTTTTTTCTTGTTTCTTGAGGTGTGCTTGTATTGCTATGAACTTTCCCCTTAGGACTGCTTTTAAAGTGTCCCACAGGTTTTGGGTTGTTGTTTTTTTCATTTTCATTAGTTTCTATGCAAATTTTGATTTCTTTTTTGATTTTTTTCTGTGATTTGTTGGTTATTCAGTAGCGTGTTGTTCAGCCTCCATATGTTGGAATTTTTAATAGTTTTTATCCTGTAATTGAGATCTAATCTTACTTTATTGTGGTCAGAAAAGATGCTTGGAATGATTTCAATTTTTTTGCATTTACCAAGGCTAGATTTATGGCCCAGGATGTGATCTATCCTGGAGAAAGTTCCATGTGCACTTGAGAAAAAGGTGAAATTCATTGTTTTGGGATGAAATGTCCTATAGATATCAATTCGGTCTAACTGGTCTATTGTATCGTTTAACGTTTGTGTTTCCTTGTTAATTTTCTGTTTAGTTGATCTATCCATAGGTGTGAGTGGGGTATTAAAATCTCCCACTATTATTGTGTTATTGTTAATTTCTCCTTTCATACTTGTTAGCATTTGTCTTACATATGTTGGCGCTCCCGTGTTGGGTGCATATATATTTATAATTGTTATACCTTCTTCTTGGATTGATCCTTTGATCATTATGTAGTGACCCTCTTTGTCTCTTTCCACAGCCTTTGTTTTAAGTCAATTTTATCTGATATAAGTATTGCTACTCCTGCTTTCTTTTGGTCCCTATTTGCATGGAAAATCTTTTTCCAGCCCTTCACTTTCAGTCTGTATGTGTCCTCTGTTTTGAGGTGGGTCTCTTGTAGACAACGTATGTAGGGGTCTTGTTTTTGTATCCATTCAGCCAGTCTTAGTCTTTTGGCTGGGGCATTCAACCCATTTACGTTTAAGGTAATTACTGATAAGTATGATCCCGTTGCCATTTACTTTATTGTTTTGGGTTCAAGTTTAT
>NW_011494767.1:1071743-1073893 GCF_000754665.1 Bison bison bison | reverse complement strand
TTATCCTCTCTGATTCATTTATTTCTGCCATTCTATCTTCTAATTCACTAATCCTATCTTCTGCCTCTGTTATTCTACTATTTGTTGCCTCCAGAGTGTTTTTAATTTCATTTATTGCATTATTCATTATATATTGGCTCTCTTTTATTTCTTCTAGGTCCTTGTTAAACCTTTCTTGCATCTTCTCAATCTTTGTCTCCAGGATATTTATCTGTGATTCCATTTTGATTTCAAGATTTTGGATCAATTTCACTATCATTATTTGGAATTCTTTATCAGGTAGATTCCCTATCTCTTCCTCTTTTGTTTGGTTTGGTGGGCATTTATCCTGTTCCTTTATCTTCTGGGTATTCCTCCGTCTCTTCATCTTGTTTAAATTGCTGAGTTTGGGGTGTCCTTTCTGTATTCTGGCAGTTTGTGGAGTTCTCTTCATTGTGGCATTTCCTCACTCTGTGTGGGTTTGTACAGGTGGCTTGTCAAGGTTTCTTGGTTAGGGAAACTTGTGTCAGTGCTCTGGTGGGTGGAGCTGTATTTCTTCTCTTTGTTCAGTCGCGCTGAGAGGAGGTAGGGAGGGATGCTGCAAACATAACACTGGCGTGTGCTCGCAGTGCCTCAGCCACACTGGGTCTGCCCCCCGTTCATGGTGCGTGTAGCCTCTCTGCCCACGCTGCTCAGGCTCTAGGTTGCTCTGCCGGGAACCATCCGTGGCCAGCCCTGGGCTGCCTGTACTTCCCAGGTCCAAGCCGCTCAGGTTCAGGCACTCGGGTAGTCCTCAGAGGCGCAGACTCTTGGTTGGGCCTGCGTTTTGTGCCCTTCCCAGATCCGAGCAGCTCAGGTGATGAGGTGTTTGGCGTGCGCGATTGCTGCGACTTATCGCCTCCCCACCGCTTGGTTATCTAGGTGTGCACCAGCACACCTTCTCAGGCAGATGTTGACCGTCCAGACCCCCAAGAAGTTTTAGTTAGCAAAGAAGCCTGCTTACAGTTTTATAGATAATGTCTCTGTGGGGCTGCGATTGTCCCCTTCCGGCTCTGGCTGCCTATCACCGGAGGGGGATGGTCTGCCGCCGGCTATCTCTGTTCAGTCCTTTGTTCCGTGCACGGGCCTGGAGGTGTCATAGGTTAGGGCTGGCTTTTCGCGTGGTAGATATCCCACAGTCTGGTTTGCTAGCCCAAATTATTTCGCTCAGATAGCGCTTGGGGTATTCAGGCCAGAACCTTGCGATGCAGCCCGCGCTGCGCCTCCCTGCCCAGCCCCGCTTGCTAATGGCGTGTGCAGGTGTCTGCGCTGCTTCTCCGCTGGGGGAGTTACCATAGGGCTCGCAATGTGTGGGTTTTAATTGTTTGTTTATTTTTCCTCCCTGTTATGTTACCCTTTGTGCTTCCAAGGCTCGGCACAGATTCGGCAGTGAGAAGGTTTCCTGGTGTTTGGAAACTTCTCTCTTTTTAAGACTCCCTTCCCAGGATGGAACTCTGTCCCTCCCTCTTTTGTCCCTTTTTTTTCTCTTTTATATTTTTTCCTACCTCCTTTCGAAGACTTGGGTTGCTTTTCTGGGTGCCTGATGTCCTCTGCTGGCATTCAGAAGTTGTTTTGTAGAATTTACTCAGCGCTTAAATGTTCCTTTGATGAATTTGTGGGGGAGAAAGTGTTCTCCCCGTCCTACTCCTCCTCCATCTTAGCTCCTCCTATCTGTTCATTTAGAATAAAGAACAAAGCTGTGATGGCAAGAATTTGGTTTATCTTACTCACCATTGTACCACTAGTGCTTAAACTTGTAAAAGAATGGTTATAAACTGAGCCTTGAAGGATTGGAAGGAATTTACTAGGATTTGAGATAGAAATAATCATGATGGTGTGATCACTGACCTAGAGCCAGACATCCTGGAATGTGAAGTCAAATGGGCCTTAGACAGCATCACTATGAACAAAGCTAGTGGAGGTGATGGAATTCCAGTTGAGCTATTCCAAATCCTGAAAGATGATGCTGTGAAAGTGCTGCACTCAATATGCCAGCAAATTTGGAAAACTCAGCAGTGCCCTCAGGACTGGAAAAGTTCAGTTTTCATTCCAATCCCAAAGAAAGGCAATGCCAAAGAATGCTCAAACTACCACACAATTGCACTCATCTCACACGCTAGTAAAGTATTGCT
>NW_011494767.1:1043995-1070462 GCF_000754665.1 Bison bison bison | reverse complement strand
CTAGATAGCATCTTAAAAAGCAGAGACATTACTTTGCCAACAAAGGTCTGTCTAGTCAAGGCTATGGTTTTTCCAGTGGTCATATATCGATGTGATAGTTGGACTGTGAAGAAAGCTGACCACCGAAGAATTGATGCTTTTGAACTGTGGTGTTGGAGAAGACTCTTGAGAGTCCCTTGGGCTGCAAGGAGATCCAACCAGTCCATTCTGAAGGAGATCAGCCCTGGGATTTCTTTGGAAGGAATGGTGCTAAAGCTGAAACTCCAGTACTTTGGCCACCTCATGTGAAGAGTTGACTCATTGGAAAAGACTCTGATGCTGGGAAGAATTGGGGGCAGGAGGAGAAGGGGACGACAGAGGATGAGATGGCTGGATGGTATCACGGACTCGATGGACGTGAGTCTTGGTGAACTCCAGGAGTTGGTGATGGACAGGGAAGCCTGGCATGCTGTGATTCATGGGGTCACAAAGAGTTGGACATGACTGAGGGACTGAACAGAACTGAGATAGAAAGGGATTTGAGAATCAATATGGTGGACTGACTAGCATTAGAGTGACTATCAGCAACAAAACCAATTGGAAGGCTGAACATAATTACCCAGGTGAGAGATGATAGAATATGAACTAGAAGAGAAATCAGCAAACATTTCTGAAAAGGGCCAGATAGTAAATATACAGGTTTAGGAACTACTCAATTCTGCCATGGCACCCACTCCAGTACTCTTGCCTGGAAAATTCCATGGACGGAGGAGCCTGGTAGGCTGCAGTCCATGGGGTTGCTGGGAGTCAGACATGACTGAGTGACTTCACTTTCACTTTTCACTTTCACGCATTGGAGAAGGCAATGGCAACCCACTCCAGTGTTCTTGCCTGGAGAATCCCAGGGACAGGGGAGCCTAGAGAGCTGCCATCTCTGGGGTTGCACAGAGTCGGACACCCCTGAAGTGACTTAGCAGGAGCAGCAGCAATTCTGCCATTGTAGCACCAAAGCAACCTCAGATAAATACATTAACAAATGAAAATAACTATGTTCCAATAAAACTTAAATAAGCCAAAATAGTTGGCATGCTGGATACAGTCTGCAGCCAGCTGTTTGTTGACCCCTGAACTAGAATACTGGAAATGCAATTGGAAGAGTCTTTGTGTCTTGCATTGGTAGTAGTGAGTGTGAACTAGAGAAACATTTCAAATGCAAAACTGACAGGATTTATTGACTAACTGACTATAGAGATTGCGAAAAGGAAGAGTTGAAGAAAATCTTGATTTTCCTGCCACAGGAAATCAAGGGTATCAAGGAAGATAAAACTAGTGTAATGGTAAAGAGTGACAATAATAACAATTCAAGATCCAAATAAGAAGTTTCAGTTGGAAAAGAACATCCAGTAATAGCCAAAGCTCAGAATAAGAATGAAAGGACCAATAGACAGATGGGGAGTTCCTGGATATAGTCTTATAAACCCATTGCAGGGTCACATTATTACAAACCCCTATCCTTAGACTTGGCTACTTAGTTCTGTGGGCATTTGTTTTGTTTTGTTTTTGATGATTAATAGTTTCTCTCTGTTCTTATCAAGAGGGACACAGGCTGACCTGTTTATGCAGTAAGTCTTTTGTCCAATGCATAGCTTAATTCACTATGAAAATTTTCAAGGAGGTACTTTTTAAGATCTTTTGGAAATTTAGTGCTTAATGGAAAATCTTTGAATCCTCAACTGACTTACAAATGAAGAAGGAAAGTAATTTCTGCAGATGAGATCTGGTTTCCCTGCCTTGAGGTTTGCTACTTGTACAATGGAAAGATTATGCACTGAATTGTATGCCAAAAGATGAATTCCTCTGCTTCATTAGAAGAAAGTTTTAGAAAGAACTGGAAAGGTGATACTGGGTGAATACTCAGTGATTTTAACTTAAAGTTACACCCCTTTCCAATACAGAAATATTCTTTTAAAATTTTTTCTATGCTACAAAACCTCATTAACACTAGGAATTTAAGTACTAGGCGGACTTAAAGATAGTATTAATGACTAACACTTGTTATGAGTTATATTCAAATTAATAGTCTATATCAATATACACATTTTCCTCTCTGAATTTTTAAAAAGGCATCTGAAGGAACCAAGCAATCTAAGGAGTTTGCACAAACGACTTCTCTTCTTGCAAGACGTAGCAAGATGTAGTGATTTCTCTAAGCACAGAGGAATTAAACTTATTAAAGTGAAGGAGGAATCTTTGCCAATAAATGCTTCACCAGGATTCATAAACTGGCTTGGGAAGGAAGGAATAGAACATCAGAATCTAGCTATGTGCCATTAGTCTTTCTGCCCTTGAAAAAACATGAGTCATACACTCACATAACTCACATGAACTCTTGAGTTGCAACAAATTCTGAAATCTTGGAAGTGTCGATAGGTGAGTAGTAGGAGAAAGCGAGGATTGAGGAACTAAAAGAGGCTGACGGGCTGTGTCCCCCACAGGCTGCAGTCCAGCTGATAGTGTTTAAGGAATAGAAAAAACACAGGTTTGGGGGGAGATCTTAACCAAGACCCACAATGGATCAGATCTGGCCCTCAGAGAAAAAAGTTAGCAATTTCAAGTCACATACCAAAAAGTCAGGTGTAGGGAAGAACATACACAGGGTTGGTAGACAGCCTGGAGACCCAACCAGCAGAGATAATAAGCACCATCACAAATATGAGCTGGCTAAGGCTAAACACTGATGAATTAATATGTGCCCGTGATCCACTCTACATGCATCAGGACTCAGTTGTGTCCGACTCTTGTACACCACATGGACTGCAGCCCACCAGCTTCCCTGTGCATCACCAAATCCCAGAGCTTGCTCAAACTCATGTCCATTGAGTCGGTGATGCCATCCAAGCATCTCATCCTCTGTCATCAACTTCTCCTCCTGCCTTCTATCTTTCCCAGCATCAGGGTCTTTTCAAATGAGTTGGTTCTTCACATCAGGTGGCTAAAGTATTGCAATTTCAGCTTCAGCATCAGTCCTTCCAATGAATATTCAGGACTGATTTCCCTTAGAATTGACTGGATGGATCTCCTTGCAGTCCAAGGGACTCTCAAGAGTTTTATCTAACACCACAGTTCAAAAGCATCAATTCTTCAGTGCTCAACTTTCTTTATAGTCCAACTCTCACATCCATACATGACTACCGGAACAAACATAGCTTTGACTAGAAGGACAAAAGTAATGTTCTTGGCAAAGTAATGTCTCTGCTTTTAATATGCTGTCTAGGTTGGTCATAGCTTTTCTTCCAAGGAGCAAGTGTCTTTTAATCTCATGGATGCAGTCACCATCTGCAATGATTTTGGAGCCCCCCAAAAGAAAGTCAGCCACTGTTTCCACTGTTTCCCCATCTATTTGCCATGAAGTGATGGGACCAGATGCCATGATCTTCGTTTTCTGAATATTGAGCTTTAAGCCAACTTTTTCACTCACCTCTTTCACTTTCATCAAGAGGCTCTTTAGTTCTTCACTTTCTGCCATAAGGGTGGTGTCATCTGCATATCTGAGGTTATTGATATTTCTCCCAGCAATCTTGATTCCAGCTTGTGCTTCATCCAGTCCAGCATTTGTCATGATGTACTCTGCATATAAGTTAAATAATCAGGGTGACAATATACAGCCTTGATGTACTCCTTTCCCAATTTGGAACCAGTCTGTTGTTCCATATCCATTTCTAACTGTTACTTCTTGACCTACATACAGATGTCTCAGGTTGCAGATAAGGTGGTCTTCTATTTGAATCTCTTTAAGAATTTTCCACAGTTTGTTGTGATCTACACAGTCAAAGGCTTTGGCATAGTCAATAAAGCAGAAGTAGATGTTTTTCCATAATTCCCTTACTTTTTCTATCATCCAGCAGATGTTGGCAATTTGATCTCTGGTTCCTCTGCCTTTTCTAAATCCAGCTTGAAGATCTGGAAGTTCATGGTTCATGTACTGTTGAAGCCTGGCTTATATAATTTTTAGCATTATTTGTAGAAATTTTAGCATTATTCTGCTAGCATGTGAAAGTCGCTCAGTCATGTCCAATTCTTTGCGATCCCATGGACTATAGAGTCCATGGAATTCTCCAGGCCAGAATACTGGAGTGAGTAGCCTTTCCCTTCTCCAGAGGATCTTCCCAACCCAGCGATTGAACCCAGGTCTCCCACATTGCAGGCAAATTCTTTACCAACTGAGCCACAAGGGAAATATATGAGATGAGTGCACTTGTGTGGTAGTTTGAGCATTCTTTGGCATTGCCTTTCTTTGGGATTGGAATGAAAACTTATCTTTTCCAGTCCTCTGGCCACTGCTGAGTTTTCCAAATACGCTGGCATATTGAGTGCAGCACTTTCACAGCATCATCTTTTAGGATTTGAAAAAGCTCAACTGGAATTCTATCACCTCCACTAGCTTTGTTTGTAGTGATGCTTCCTAAGGCCCACTTGACTTCACATTCCAGGGTGTCTGGCTCTAGGTCAGTGATCACACCATCATGGTTATCTGGGTCATGAAGATCTTTTTTGTGTAGTTCTTCTGTGTATTCTTGCCACTTCTTCTTAATATCTTCTGCTTCTGTTAGGTCATACCATTTCTGTCCTTTACTGTGTCCATCTTTGCATAAAATATTCCCTTGCTATCTCTAATTTTCTTGAAGAGATCTCAAGAAAAGGGAGATCTGAGATCTCAAGAAAAGGGGAGGTCCTAAGGCCGGGGACAGGGATTACAGGATGGTTGTTGATGAATAAGCGGAACAATGATGGAGTTGTGAAGGAAGCTGAATCCTGGAGTCAGGAGATCCTGTACCAAGTACAAGAATAAAGATGATATTGGAAAACTCAGTTGGGAAAGAATCTGCCTGCAATGCAGGAGACCCCAATTAAATTCCTGTGTTAGGAAGATCTGCTGGAAAAGGGAAAGGCTACCCACTCAAGTATTGTTGGGCTTTCCTTGTGGCTAAGCTGGTAAAGAATCCACCTGCAATCTGGGAGACCTGAGTTTGATCCCTGGGTTGGGAAGATCCCCTGGAGAAAGGAAAAGTTACCCACTCTAGTATTCTGGCCTGGAGAATTATAGTGCACAAGGTCACAAAGAGTCAAGCATGACTGGGTGACTTTGACTTCACTTCAGGAAATGGCTAAGGGGGTTTCCAACCAGTCCATTCCGAAGGAGATCAGTCCTGGGATATGTTTAGAAGGAATGATGCTAAGGCTGAAACTCCAGTACTTTGGTGACCTCATATGAAGAGTTGACTCATTGGAAAAGACCCTGATGCTGGGAGGGATTGGGGGCAGTAGGAGAAGGGGATGACAGAGGATGAGATGGCTGGATGGCATCACTGATTTGATGGACATGAGTCTGAGTGAACTCCGGGAGTTGGTGATGGACAGGGAGGCCTGGCGTGCTGCGATTCATGGGGTCACAAAGAGTCAGACATGACTGAGCAACTGAACTGAACTGAACTGAAGGGAGTTTGCATGATAAAGCAAGAGACAAGTGGTGGAGTGAGGATATTTGGATGATCTTGGACATGAAATAAGAACACTGAACAAAAGTTGAGCTGTTTCCTTTTAGCAAAGATTTACTTACAGACCAGGCACTTTACATCATATACATAATGCTTATTAAAAATGTTACATCAGGGATTACCCTGATGGTCCAGTGGTTAAGACTCTGCACTTCCAAGGCAGGGGTCATGGGTTTAAGCCCTGGTCAGGGAACTAATATTTCACATGCTACATGGAGTAGCCACAAAAAGAAAAAGATGTTGCATTAGTCCAGACACTAAGTTTGGAAGGTATGTGTCAGTTCATCTGGCAGGAAAAGGGAGCCTGAATATCACATGTACTATATGTGTCCCCAGCTAAAGATGAATGTGTCATAACTAGAAAACAGCAAGTATTCTGACAGAGCCTTGATTTGTGGACATGGGGCTCCAGACAGGTTTGAAAGCTAAGCATTAACCACTCTATGCTAAAAGACTTGTATAATATATTTCATAGGGTTCTACTGTATTTCATGTTTGCTCCCAGTCAAGAAATGTCATCCCCCAACATTGTGAGTTCAGGGAACATTCTGGAAGAATAGTTAGGAGGCTGTTACAAAACCGCATTGAGCTAGGAGTACATGAAAGAGGGAGAAACCAGAGCATTTCAATTATAGAACCTATCAAAATTCTTTTAAAAAAAATTTTAAGACTTCCTATTTAATCCTGACAACAACACAGCACAATAGATACACAATTGGATTTTTAACAACTTGGGGGCTAGGGACATCAACCCTCAGTGCTAGGAAATCCCTGCTATAACTTATGGTCAGCCTTATGTATACATGGTTCCTCCACATCTGTAGTTCCCATCTACAGATTTAACCAACCTCAGACTGTGTTTGACTCTAGTATTTACTATTGAAAAAACTCCACAGATAAGTGCACCCATGCAGTTCAAACCCAAGTTGTTCAAAGATCAACTGTATATTAACAACAGCTCATATTTATTGAGCTACTATCATGCCAGGCACAAAATCTTAGGGATATATTTGAGCACATTGATTAAGAGCTTCACTGTGTACTAGCTATATGACCTTGGGAAATGAATCTGCCTAGGCCTCAGTTTTCTCATCTGTAAAAACAGGGAGTTTTGCAGTGTTTTTGTGAAGACTAGTGAAATATAATGTACTTAGAATTATTCCTTGCAGGGTTTCCCAGGTGGTAAAGAATCCACCTGCTAATGCAGGAGACCCAAGAGACACGGATTCGATCCCTAGGTCAGGAAGATCCCCTGGAGTAGGAAATGGCAACCCACTCCAGTATTCTTGTCTGGAAAATTCCATGGGCACAATAGCCTGGTGGGCCATAGTCCAAGGGGTCACAAGGAGTCAGGCATGACTGAGTACAACATCTACGAGAAAATAGTAAGCAACCAAAAAATATTAGCTATCAGTATATTTAAATTTCACAGTGTTTTTATTACTCAGTGTGTGCCATGGCACTGAAGAGGAAACAGAATCTCAGTGAGAAATTAAGTAACTTGTCAATCAGAATTAGGCTCTTTTGATTCCTGATCTTACACAGGAGAGAAGAACCACATGGCTTCCAATCCTTACAATTGAAACTGCCAATTTCATTATGATACACAAGAAACTGTGATTGAGGTAGATGCCATCATCCAAGATGTATCCATTAGTGGCTTCTATGAAAGGTCTTTCTGAGCCAAATAAGGATCTCTTTTCTTATCTAATTTATTGTGCTGCTTCTCGGAATCCTTTTACAGCATTTCTATCTTCCCTGACATTTAATTTGCAATCCCAGGAAACCAGAAACTTTCACATATGCAGTTGCCTAGGCTTCCAAAGCAGGGGGATACTCCCTTAACTAGGCAACAGATATTTCCAGCAGAAATCTCAGTCAGTTAACGTGGTAACATACAGTGGGTGTTCAGTTATGTTTGCAATGAGTCAGCCACATTTCTCTGCCCATAGCTTCTCAAGGTTGACAGTGCCAGGTAAACAGAAAAATCAAGGTTGACCCTAAGTATGATAAAGACACCGTCCTACATCTTATTAAAACTGTTAGTCTAATGGTATTGTCTATATGATTTTAATCATACTAGTAAAGCTACCTTTACCGGTTGGTTACTTACCATGTCATACAGGTAAGGCTCAAAGAGGTCTGCTAATTTGTCCAAGGTCACACAGCTGGTATATTGTTTTTTTATGGCTGCTATCACAAAGGACCATGAATTTAGTAGCTTAAAACAACACTAATTTATTTTCTTACAGTTCTGGGGATGAGAAATCCAAGTCTCACAGGGCTAAAATGAAGGAGTCAACAGAATTGTTGCATTTCTTTCTGGAAGTTCTAGAAACCCATTTCTTTGCCTTTTCTACCTTTTTGAGACTGCCTACATACCCAGGTTCATGGTCCCATTCCTTATCCTTCAAAACCAACAATATTGTCATTCTGACCTCTGCTTTCATGGTCACATCAATTTCTCTGCTTTCTACTTACATCTTATAATTGGAAGGACCCTTATGATTACATTGGTCTGGCCTGGCTAATCTGGGATAACATCCTTTTTTAAAGATCAGCCAATTAGCAACCATAAGCCCACCTGCAACTTAAATCTCCTTTGCCATGTAACCTAACACAATCCAGGTTCTGGGCATTAGCATAGGCATATCTTTGAAAAGTCATTATTCTGCCAATCACAGCTAATACAACTGGGAAAGCCAGGATTGGAATCTAAATATATCTGATTCTGAAGGCTATGTTCTTAACCATCACACTGTATCAAACTACTGCAAAAACATCAAGTCCTCATCTTCCAAAGGAAGTGACTGAGAATGGGTCTCATGGTTCTTGGAGATTTGTTCCCCCAAGCAACTTAATGATTAATATTTATGTTGTAAATCTGAAACTCTGTGATCTTATTTGAGCACAACAAAGGGCAGAATAAAGTGGGCAGCCAAAGGGTTATTATTAGCCCCATTTCAGGTAATAGGACCAGAGAAAATACGTGTCATGAGCAGAGTTTCACTTCAAATAAATGACTGAGCCATCTCAAACTCTGAGATTTTGATCTGGACCCTTTAAATGCCTCCTCCTAATTAGGTGATATTAAAATAACTCCAGTTTTAAAAAGTCATTTACAGCTGGACTCAATTTGAACTCCTCCACATCCTGGCTGCATGGCACTTAGGTCCCTCAACCCCTTTGAGTCTTTGTTTCTTCATCTGTAAATGGAAAATAAGAACACCTGTTCTGAAAGCTTGTTAGGTAAAAGAGTGATAATGATAGAAGTAGCCTAGCACACAGTAGGTGTATAATAGTAGTACCCATTTATTACTGCATGAAAAACCAGTTGACTTCACAATTATTCTATGGTATTACAACATACTGTTCAGAGAGTTTTTGGTAAATATGCAACTAGAGCCAGCTTCCTCAGAATAAATAGGCAAAATTCCCTATTCCATGACAAGAATTTGTTCCTCCAGAGAAGAGCATTCTCATTTTATGACTTTCTAGGATTCACCTGGATGGAGGTAAAATTTGACTGGGCTACAGGTAGTCAGCAAGACACTTCAAAACTCTATTAGAATCTCTAGGACTTTCATTTTGTTGGTAGTGTTTTATTCATTTTTTTATTAGTATTCTAATAAAGAATTCTCCATGGTCTCTGTATTCTCCATGGTCCAGAACCACAGATTGGAAATAAAATGGCTCTATCTGGAGGATGCTTTCCTTGAGTGTCTTACTCTAAAGAGGGAATTTTCATCAAGGCTAACCAGTACAGAGATGCTCATGGAGGAAAAAATGAAAGCAGCAAGACATTGTAAGTGCATGAGCCTCACTGGAAACTGCACATCAACTCCTCAGGCCAACAGCCAATTCTTTACCTATCTAAATCCTACATATCCTTGGTCACTCATTTTAGGAATCTCTCCACATTTGCCTGCATAACTAATGCTCCTTCCTCTTTACCTACAACACATTGTTCAGCTATTTGAATTCTGTCTTGTAGTAGGAATTATAATCTATGTAACTCTCCCAGTATTTTAGTGACTACTATCTATCCAACTCCCCATTTCCAACGTCTCAGTACAGAAAGCTTTACTAAGTGTCCCATGAGGTAAATCTACATATCTACATGTTAAAGGTGCTGGTAATTTCAAAGAGTCAAAGGCTATCTGCAAGCTGCATGATTTCCAGTCAATGCTCATGCAAGGAGTATCTACTGAGCACTTATTCAGCACCTGGTCCCATGAGGAATGAAAGACAAGTGTACGTTCTGTGCTCAGAGAACTTGCACTGTGATAGAAGAGGGAGATAAAAAGACTGCTTTAAGTCACTGAGTAAGAGCACAGGGGGCCATGAGAATACATAGAAGAGGATGTACCCTGGACTAAGTAATCTCTTATGGAAAACTGTTTTGGTCCTGGTTTTAGTTTCTCACTTAAAATAAGGGAGTTGGAATAAACCCGAGGGGGCTGACTCTCAGGCCATGGGTATGTCTAGCCCACATATGTGAGATCCACCTACTGCATTGGCCTGCATAGAGGTTTCTTTCTTTTCCCTAAACAAATATCAGAAGTGTTGGCAGTGTGGGCCCCGTTTTTCCACTGACAATAATCTGCTGAACTGAGATGTGGATGTCGTCTGCATCTGCATGCTCTTCAGTCCCTCTAGGTCCTGCCACCTGCTATGAACTCTCTCACATGGGTACCAAGTATCTTTTGCCAATTTTCACCAGGCAGTAGGTCACCCCCTTCACAAACTTTAGTATTAGCTGGTATATAATATACCTCCCAATTTGAATAATCTGGCTTTCTGTTTACTTCAACCTCTGAATAAATTATTAACCCAACCTTAATACTTGAATCAGAATGTAGAGATTAATTAAGACATAGCTCTTGCCTTCAACAGAGGAATTAAGGAGAAACCAACTGTAGCAAACGACTGAAACAGAGTGTGACATGTGCCAATAGAAAGGGAGGCATGAAACAAGAGAAAGCACAAATTCTTCTGAGAGACTGACAAGTTTTACCGCAGAACTTCATCAGAAAACAACAAGGGGAGGAGATTTATCAGCAGACTGCATGTATTTGGGCATACTGTAGGTTTAAAGTAGCTGGTTACAGAACAGATTAGAATTAGCTAAATTCTGAGATGAGCATATACAAAGAGAAAGAGGTGAGTGATAAAGACTTTCTATTCTAGGAGCCAAAATTACTTAAGCAGAGTTGTGTATAGAATTCACACTGCGAAGAAATGAGATATGAGGCTGAGAAGGCAGAAAACAATCCAGTAATGTGGGATCTTGTGTGTCATGCTGATGAGTTTTAATTTATTCTGAAGATAATAAGTTACCCCAGTAAGGGATTAAGTAGAGAGCCCATGAATAGATCTGTGGCGTTTGATGAAAGATTACCCAGTCAGGAGAGTGGGTGGTCAACTGGAGGGGAACATGCTATTAATGCAGAAATGAGTTATCAGGCCATTGTGATAACTCTGGCAAGACAAGATATATCAGTTAGGATCTGTATGTTTCAAATGAGAAAACCCTAGTCAAATTTAGCTAATCAACATGTAAACGTATTGGCTCAGGTAATGAAAATAGTAGCATGGGCTTCAAGTATGGCTTAATGCAGGGTCCCCAGATCCATTTTTCTGCTCTACCCTTGGCTATGCTTCATTCTCTGGCTGGTTTCCCTCAGAGTGGTAAAGTAATCCAGGTTAATATCATCAGTACAATATCCCAGAAGTAATCTCCTTGTATCTCTTTGGAAAATGAATCACATGCTCTTGACTCAACCTTTTGTCTCAGAATGTGAAAAGCTAGGTTCCTGATCCAATTACTAGGGTAAGGTATATCTATCTATCTATCTATCTATATATATATATATATATATACACATACATAATTACCACTGGATTGACCAAATGTACCACTGAATCTGGGGATTGGAATAGTTTCCCCTGAATTTCCCATATAGAGATGAACTGTACATAAATGCACAAGATTTAGATCACTACTAGGAGGAGAAAAGTAGTGCTTAGGATACAGTCATCAAATCCTAGGATGATGATGACCTGAGACATGTCAGGAGTGAGGTAAAGGAGAGGATAGAGAAATGTTAAAGAGACAGAAGGATCAAGATTCAGCCATTGATTGAATGTGGGAGGCAAAGAAAGGGAATTGAGAAAGAATGTTCACCTTTCAGACACAGATAACTAGAGTACCTGGAGGATAAGCATATTTTGAAGTAAAGATAATGAGTTGATTTTTGATCATGTTAGTTGGCCCTGACTCAACTATTCAAGTGATGTCTACAGATTAGTTGGATGGTTAAGACTGACTCACAGGGAATGGAACAAGAAATAAAGATTAAGAGCATGATGGGCTCATAGACGGAATTCACCAGTGACAGGGTTACATGAGAAAAGCAACTTCTGGACATGTTATGATAAAACTGTTTTTAAGAGACATGATGCCTGCTGCTGCTGCTGCTGTTGCTAAGTTGCTTCAGTCGTGTCCGACTCTGTGCGACCCCATAGATGGCAGCCCACCAGGCTTCCCCGTCCCTGGGATTCTCCAGGCAAGAACACTGGAGTGGGTTGCCATTTTCTTCTCCAATGCATGAAAGCGAAAAGTGAAAGTGAAGTCCCTCAGTGGTGTCCGACTCTTAGCGACCTTATGGACTGCAGCCTACCAGGATCTTCCATCCATGGGATTTTCCAGGCAAGAGTACTGGAGTGGGGTGCCATTGCCTTCTCCCATAGCACATGATGGAAAAGATATTCCTATTTAGGAGGATCTATAAGAATACTTCACAAAGTTGGGAATAATTTGTAGGATTATGCTGAAAAAATCTATACTATCATTTTCACATGTACACAAGTCTATCTAATTTACAGTGTGATGTTATTTACAAGTATGATCTAATTTGGTCTTCTCAATAGCCTATGTGATAGGGTAAATTTTTTAACAGGTAAACT
This sequence comes from Bison bison bison, assembly GCF_000754665.1. Taxonomy (NCBI): domain Eukaryota; kingdom Metazoa; phylum Chordata; class Mammalia; order Artiodactyla; family Bovidae; genus Bison; species Bison bison. The sequence goes on along the minus strand of NW_011494767.1, from coordinate 1,057,959 downwards.
TTCAGCTTAGTATAAGTGACTTTCTCAAGCACATAAATCTTTAAAGTGGGAAAACCAAGAGAACTGTTTTATGATGTGGGTCTCTGATACAGACTAAAAAACAAATATCTTCCCAATTTTTACATTATAAAATAATGTCTGAATCAGATACCCAGAACTTGCTGCTGAGCAGTTTTAACCATAGTTAAAGTCTGCTAAAGATCTTACTGCTGTTTCTTCTCACAGTAGGGCCCTGCTGCTGCTGCTGCTGTTGCTAAGTTGCTTCAGTCGTGTCCGACTCTGTGCGACCCCATAGATGGCAGCCCACCAGGCTTCCCCGTCCCTGGGATTCTCCAGGCAAGAACACTGGAGTGGGTTGCCATTTCCTCCTCCAATGCATGAAAGTGAAAATGAAAAGGAAGTCACTCAGTCGTGTCCGACTCCTAGCGACTCCATGGACTGCAGCCCACCAGGCTCCTCCGTCCATGGGATTTTTCAGGCAAGAGTACTAGAGTGGGGTGCCAATGCCTTCTCTGGACATGATGCCTACAAGAGGGCAAATCTCACCTCAGAGATAATAGAGATCCTGCTAACCTCTGAGAATAATCTCTCCATCTTCAGACCAAGGAGTTCCAGCTGAGTGACTGAGGGAGTTGATAAGCAGCTTTGTCATCTCCTTTTAGTGTTTCTTCCAATGAGCTAAAATGTACTGTAGCTGCCATTGGTGTCTGCCCTCTGGGAGTTTACAATGTTAGACAAGTGTTCAGTGTACTTAGGATATGAACTGTGTCTGAAAATATGCCCTCAACATAAAAGAGAAGCAATGGATTTCTAGTGTCCAGAAATATTACAGGGCTGACTGGAATTTGACTCATATTTGATAATATGTAGCTTGTCAGGATATTAAATATTACAGAGGTAGCTCATCACTGCAGATTAATGAAGTCACCAAAATCATTTAGACAGCAATTGAGCGACTAATTTTAATTAGAAATTTGATTGCTACTGTTGAAATGAAACAAGAGGAACTTATACCCCTCACCCATAAATGTTTTTCCCATTGGAACAACAATTTCTATGCCAATCTTTAGTTCATTAGTGGGTCTTTGCTAAGATTAGATGATTTCCAAAGAATAGATTATTATTTTAAGCAGAGAATACAAGGTAGCAGGACTTCAATCAGGAAAATTCCTGGAGTCAGAAAGACAGGATGAAAAAAAAACGATGTTTTCTGAACCTGAGGTAATCTAGTGAAAGAAAGAGTATATAAAGAGATAGCATTAATTGTCCTCCCAGGAAATAAGATTTTTCCAATAAATATAATTACAGGTATGATACTAAGAGGTTGGGATGTTTTCCTTAGGTTGGCAAGGAGTCAAGGAAGAAATCCATTTAAAAACAAAGACGTATGAAAACCTGAAAATGTTTATCATGAAATTTTCTAATTAGGTAAGATGTTGATTAGCATGTTTTTAGAAATGAGAGACCAGAGAATAGAAAATTTCATTTGTCAGATCTTATTCTCACATAGAGAGGGAGAGACAGAAAAGGAGAGTAAGAGGGAAGAAGGGATAAGAGACACACACACATATGGAAAATAGGCATTTTCCTTATCAAACTGTCAAACTCTAGAATAATAACCATTCTGTGGGCTCTCCCTGGACTGTAAAATTTATGTCCAACTACAACATGTTTATCTCTAATTTGGCTTCCTATGCATCCTAGGACTTGATGAGGGTAGAAAAGGGAAGAGTCATGACTAACAAAATCAAATACAGTTTTATATATCAATACTTTGCACATAATTCATATAATACTTTGCATAATACCTGCCTCCCAAGAAACCTGTGTGCAGGTCAAGAAACAACAGTTAAAACACCACACAGAGCAATGGACTGTTTCACAATTGGGAAAGGAGTACATTAAGGCTGCATCTTGTTCCCCTGCTTATTTAACTTCTATGCAGAGTACATCATGCACAATGCTGGGCTGCAAGAAGCACAAGCTGGAATCAGGAGAAATATCAATAACCTCAGATATGCAGATGATACCATCCTAATGACAGAAAACTAAGAGGAACTACAGAGTCCCTTGATGAAGGAGAAAGAGGAAAGTGAAAAAGTAGGCCTAAAACTCAACATTCAGAAAACTAAGATCATGGCATCCAGTCCCATGTTTTGATGGCAAATAGATGGGTAAAAAATGGAACCAGTGACAGACTTTATTTTCTTGGGCTTCAAAATCACTGCAGATGGTGACTGCAGCCATGAAATTAAAAGAAATTTGCTCCTTGGAAGAAAAGCTATGACAAAACTAGACAGTGTAGGGACACATGTACACCCATGGCTGATCCAAGTCAGTTCAGTTCAGTCACTCAGTCGTGTCTGACTCTTTGCGACCCCATGAATCACAGCACACCAGGCCTCCCTGTTCATCACCAACTCCCTGAGTTTACTCAAATTCACGTCCATAGATTTGGTGACGCCATCCAGCCATCTCATCCTCTGTCGTCCCCTTCTCCTCCTGCCACCAATCTCTCCCAGCATCAGCATCTTTTCCAATGAGTCAACTCTTTGCATGAGGTGGCCAAAGTATTGGAGTTTCAGCTTTAGCATCAGTCCTTCCAACGAACACCCAGGACTGATCTCCTTTAGGATGGACTGGTTGGATCTCCTTGCAGTCCAAGGGACTCTCAAGAGACTTCTCCAACACCACAGTTCAAAAGCACCATACATGACCACTGCAAAAACCATAGCCTTGACTAGACAGACCCTTGTTGGCAAAGTAATGTCTCTGCTTTTGAATATGCTATCTAGGTTGGTCATAACTTTCCTTCCAAGGAGTAAGCATCTTTTAATTTCATGGGTGCAGTCACCATTTGCAGAGATTTTGGAGCCCCAGAAAATTCAGACTTAAATTGAAGAAAGCAGGGAAAACCACTAGACCATTCAGGTATGACCTAAATCAAATCCCTTATGATTATACAGTGGAAGTGAGAAATAGATTTGAGGGACTAGATCTGATAGACAGAGTGCCTGATGAACTATGAATAGAGATTCATGACATTGTACAGGAGACAGGGATCAAGACCATCTCCATGGAAAAGAAATGCAAAAAAGCAAAGTGGCTGTCTGAGGAGGCCTTAGAAATAGCTGTGAAAAGAAGAGATGTGAAAAGCAAAGGAGAAAAGGAAAGATATAAGCATCTGAATGTAGAGTTCCAAAGAATAGCAAGAAGAGATAAGAAAGCCTTACTCAGCAATCAGTGCAAAGAAATAGAGGAAAACAACAGAATGGGAAAGACTAGAGATCTCTTCAATAAAATTAGAGATACCAAGGGAACATTTCATGCAAAGATGGGCTCGATAAAGGACAGAAATGGTATGGGCCTAACAGAAGCAGAAGATATTAAGAAGAGGTGGCAAGAATACAAAGAAGAACTGTACAAAAAAGATCTTCACAACCCAGATAATCACGATGGTATGATCACTCACCTAGAGCCAGACATCCTGGAATGTGAAGTCAAGTGGGCCTTAGAAAGCATCACTATGAACAAAGCTAGTGGAGGTGATGGAATTCCAGTTGAGCTATTTCAAATCATGTAAGATGATTCAAGTCAATATATGGTAAAACCCACCACAATATTGTAAAGTAATTAGCCTCCAATTAAAATAAATTAATTAAAAAATAAAAATAAAAAGCACACATTACTTTTCTGACAAAGATTTGTATAGTAAAGCTATGGTTTTTCAAGTAGTCATGTACAGATGTGAGATCTGGACCATAAAGAAGGCCGAGCGCTGAAGAACTAATGCTTTTGAACTGTTTTGTTGTATAAGACTCTTGAGAGTCCCTTGGACAGCAAGGAGATCAAACCACTCAAGCTTGATGATTCAAATGCATAACTTTTATTATGCTCTTTACTCCTAATCGAATTTCACTGCTGATCTAACAGGAGGTATCAGTTGGCAACCCAAAGGTTGAGGATCCCTGTTCTAGAATCTTTTGGAAATGATTTTTTAAAAAGCATTTTTAAAAAGCTTTTTACCCATCCACTCTTTCATTTAAAAGATTTTAAGTAAGGTATCCACAGTGGACACTTCATTACAATTACCACATACACAGCTTCCCAGTTCACTTTATCCACAGATTTTTCTAAATCAAAGCAGAATGATCAGATCAGGAGCACTGCATTGCACAAATTCCATGGACATTGTAATGTGTTTAAATAGTGTTCTCTGAGGACTTTCAACAGTTTACTTCTGAACAGGCTCTAGCCAAATTTCAAGGAAACAAATTGTTTCTTTTTGGATGCAAAAATGCAAACTTTATGGCTGTTTTGGAGAATTAATAAAACGGAGGTTTACTTTGAGAGGAGACTGGATTTTCTTAGTAATAGCTTTGTCATTATTCTTAAACTCATCGCCAAAGACTTGTATTTGAACGCTTTTCTTGTGATGGAAAAGTGTTTTTCAGTTGTTTCTATATCTCTTTTATAAAGTGTACCAGGGAAATTCTGGTATCTTAAAACCCAAGTTAGAGAGAACATAAAGAAGATACAAATCTGATTGTGCTGCAACTATTCCAGCCATGGATGGACATGGAAAAATGTACAATTCATCTCACAAGACCAGCCTGGTATTAATACATATGGTCTCTTTATTTTTTTTAATTTATTTATTTTAATTTGAGGCTAATTACTTTACAATATTGTATATGGTTTCTTTATAGTCTTTTTCACTGCAGTTGAATGGTGGTTAACAGTAATTCCATTCTATTTGCTCAGGTCAAAAATCTTGGAGTAATTACTAACTATTTTCTCTCTGTCACATCCAATACCTAGTTCAACCATAAATTATATAATCTCCAACTGCCATTTAAACCTCCACATGAGTTTTCTGGACATAGATTTGCTTTCTGACCTCAGACACAACTGAAGCCACTGTGTACAGGACCACCAGAGTTAGATGACTCATTTCTCTTCCTTCTGCTTTTACTCACTGTGCCAAATATTCTCTTGTAACAACTTAATAACGGAACCAGGAGCACATGGTCTGAATGATGGGTTGCTGCTGCTGCTGCTGCTAAGTCGCTTCAGTCGTGTCCGACTCTCTGCGACCCCATAGACGGCAGCCCACTAGGCTCCTCTGTCCCTGGGATTCTCCAGGCAAGAATACTGTAGTGGGTTGCCATTTCCTTCTCCAATGCATGAAAGTGAAAAGTGAAAGTGAAGTCACTCAGTTGTGCCTGACTCTTAGCGACCCCAGGGACTGGAGCCCACCAGGCTCCTCCGTCCATGGGATTTTCCAGGCAAGAGTACTGAAGGGGGTGCCATTGCCTACTCCGGAAAGATGGGTTGAAATAAGCATTTAAAGAACAAGTAAATTGGATACTATAGAAACTATTCCAGGCTATGAACGAACATGGAAATGTTTCTTATTCATTCCGTAAAACCAGCCTAATGTCAATACAGGTTGAATACTAGAAGCCCAGAACCAATGCTTACAGATCTAGTGTGGGTCATGATGATTGGGAATGCTACCTGTATCTTCTGATGCTTCCCCCACCCACACTCCCACCTCATCCTCAGAGATTGTTTCTTGTAAGAATTGATGCCAAAACCTCTGGGAAGGCTTTTGGTTTCCTGATATAGGAACTTCCCTTCCTCTTTCTTTCTTCTCCTTTTCTCTGGATCACAGATATGAGTTAATTCCTTACAAGATTTCTATTTTTAATTATATCACTTATATTTTTCCATCTCAATAAAATCTAAGGTCAATGTTACCAGGTAGATTATAATACATACATATAAAGATTTGTCTTGTCACCTGAGGAAATCACTAAGGCGAGACAACTACCAATCCCTAGATTACTAAAATAGATTTTCTATATTATTCAATAGATTCAATCATCTGTAGTAATTTCATATACTCATCAAATCAATGTTTGGGATGAAGAAATTAAGTCACCATGATTCTAAAGCCAAATAGATTTAAATAGCAATTAGTTTGCATACTGACTTTCACTTTTTTCTTCTCTCTTTGATTTCTGTTCCCACTAATCCCAATGGAATATAAAATACTCTGGAGTCATCCATGTATAAATTTGAATTGACAGGCCTTCTAGATTTGGAACCCAGTTCATGTGGCACTTGAAAACTCAGCAGATCTCTTTCATCTCCTTTGTGTGAGGGTTACTATGATGATGAGAAGATACAGCAAATGTTGTCATTATTAAAGTTGATAATATTTCTTAGCAGCTCTCTCTGAGCAAGTTTGGACTGAGACATTACCTAACTTCCATGGTAGTGGATGACATGAGAGTAGTAAAAATTTTGATGATCAAAATATATGTGCCTTGTTTTATTTTATCCTAGACTCCCAAGTTGCCTGGTTTCAAAATGAATGTACCCCTATCCCTATCACCATTACTTTATAACATTCTCTCTGCCTCTTGGGGGTTTTGGTAGTGCTTCTCACTATCTGAACATATATGTGTGACACACAAATATACATATGCACATATATATTTGTTTACTTGTTTTTCAGTTGTTTTACCATAAGCATGTATCTTCCATGAAGGCTGAAGTATCTAGAATATTGTGTAATATATTTTTTCTTTCCTTACAGATTATGTCTAGCTTTATATACAAAAACTATTTTGATTGATCTTTGCATTTCTCTCACCTTCCTTTTATCCTTGTAATTTATGGAAGGAGATGAGACTTAATTTTGAGTATATATCATGTACTAAATATTGTAGTAGGCAACTTCATATCTAAATTCATTTAATATTCCTAGCTATTCTGTAACTTAGGGTAGCTAAATCATTATCCTTATCATCACCAATAAAAAACACTGACATTTCTGCTTCACAAATGGAAAACTGTGAATTAAAAAAAAAAAAATTCTTACCCAAGATAATGGTAAAGCCAAATTTTATATTGAGATCTCAGTTCTCAGATGATGGTTCTAATGATATTAGTGACGATGGTTCTAATGATGATGTTAATGATACATTATATTTCTCCAGTATTTTATGTGTCAGACTCTTTGCTAGACTCTTTATTAACATTACCTCTTTAATACTAAAAATAATAGTCACATCTTATATAATGCTAGCTATATGTTAGGCACTGTTCTAAACAGTCTAGGTTATTACCTAATTTAATCCTCAAAAAATCCCTATGAAGCTGCAGCAGAAATTGTTAGCTGATCACCAAAATAATTTCTTTTCCTCCTTGACAGTTATCAAGACTGCATTCCCCAGTCTTCCAAGCTATTAGATAAGGAAGTATAACTGAGATGTAATCAATGGATTGTGGGTGCAGGTGATGTAAACATCATTCAGGCTCAGGCCATAAGAATTACTCACATGATCTTTCATTTTCTGGTTAGTGGAATGGACATGACCCCCAGGGCAAATTTGGAAATGGGGTGCTGAAGATGCTTAAGTTGCCACAACTTGAGCCTCTGAATGATGGTGTGAACTAGAGACCCACCCCAGCCCCACATCTCCATCCTATGTTGCCTACATATGCAGTGAACTGTTCATCTATTAGATAAGCTGCTGAATTTGGATGGTGTGTTTCTTATAGGAATTAGCTTATTTCTGTTCATAACCGAGGAAAATGAGGCACTGGGAATTTAAGTAACTTAGAAGTATAGTTGATTAACACAGGTTTGAACTGCACAGGTACACATATATGTATATATATTTTCATTTCACAGATCCTTAAGTTAACTAAGTGTGGGGGAAATTTTGTCCTTGATTATAGATCAAAATGTATGGAATTAAAAGACCTAGGGTTTGAGACCTGACTCTATCCAACCTGTTTCAGCTTCTTGACCTTGGGTGAGTCACTCATCATACCCTTGGTTTTTGAGACAGACAGCAGTATGTGTTTTTTCTTTTTCTTTTTTTTTTACTGTGTGGGGGTCAGCACCCCTAACCTCCAAGTTGTTCAAGGGTCAACTGTAGTTATTATCACTTTTAAAAAAGGAAACTGAATCTCAGTGAAGTTGACTATTCGGTCATACTATATAAGTCAGGTTCAGTTAACAAAATACAACCCACATTAAGGTGTTCAATAAGGGATATTTAACAAGCAGAACTACTCACTAAGAGGCTGGAGATGCTGACAGGGCAAATAGGAGGCAGTGAGGCAACACAGAGCAGGAACAGAGGGAAGCCACCACCAGTTTCTAAGACTGGAAAAACAAAGTATAGGTAATGTTATTACTACTAGAGCCCAAGGGCTAGGGTGGTCCAGTGTAAGCTAGAACCGATATCCTTCAATAATTGGGAAATATGAAGAGAAACAGAATGACAGCCAAGGCTCAGTGTAAAGCAGAGACATCAGGAGAGAAAGAGCCCAGCTTCTTTCTCATTTGCAGGCTTCTCCCTAGGTCTTCCATTAGTTGATCCTAGCTAGAATCCAATTAGCAAAAGAGCACGTGAAATACAATTTGCCTAAGCCAGTGCTCTGCAATACAGAATGGAACAGGGGAAGCAAAGGGAATGGATCTAAGAGAAAATAGGCAAGGGACTAGAATATAAACCAAGGGCTAACAGTGCAAACCTGTGATTGAAACTCAGGCCTATACAACTCCCAAGACACATCTAGACCTAGTCTTTCTAATATGCTATGCTCTCTTTGAAGTGAACATAGCTCTTTCTTTGTACATAGTATATCTTAAATAGATGTTTCCTTTCATTGCTTGTACCATTTAAAAATCATTTAATTCATAGCATAGAGAGAATCTATCTTTTTAAAACATAAGGCAACTAAGTGATTTGCTACCTTTCTACCACCTCTCTAGACAGTTCTAGATAAACATTAAACAATCATATGGATGTCAAGATGTCACCACAATAATAACAAGCAGCCCAACAGGATAGTGTTTGTAATGGGTTTTGTTGTTGGACAAATTTGGTTTTAACTATCTGTCAATCACACCTACCAACTAATTGGGAATAAAATTATTTAACTTCATTGAACCTTAGTTCCCTTACCTGTGACATGGGAGTACTCATACCAACAGTTCATAGCTGCATTCATAGTAGAATTTATGAGGAATAAATTAAATTTTATATATATAACCTCATTAAGTTCCTGATGAGCAGTCAATCTGGTAGTAACTATTGTTGTAGCTGTGGCTGTTGGTATCCAGTCATTTAGTAAGTAAAGACTGCTAGAATTGGGATGGAATGGAATGCAGTTTTGAGCAAACCACAATTTCTTCAAAATAATCAGTGCATTCAACTAAAATTCAAAGCATGCAAAAAGTCAAGGTTTTTGGCTTAGATAGACTCCCTCAAGTGACATGCTACAAACCTTTGGCATTTTGACAGATTTTAAAATATACATATTTATTCTAGACATTGAACCTTCAAAAATTCATTTTAGTTCACTCTAGTCATAGTACTTCAGAATAATTTCATCATTTGCAATGAACCCTCAACAGAAAATGAATTTCAAGTGATGACATTCTAATGGAACAGTAAAGAAGTTCATATAAGCACACTGAAGAGGTTATCAAGAACTTAGGTCAATTTAAATTATTTTGTTATTTTTTTCACTTGGGACTAGAAAGCAATATTAGCTTAAAATTCTTACCTAAATATGCTTCCACTGCCATGCCAAGGCCAGGATTCTCTGTGTCAATGAGTTTTAGGTGATAAATTCCCTAAGATAGAAAGCAGATATGTGATCATTCTTAGGGATAAATTGGCAGATACACTTTTTCTTATTTTGATATTAATATGAATTCAGTCTGAATATTGATAAGAAGTGGCTGGTGGAATCCCCAGGAACCAGTGAATTCAAGTCTGATTCCAAGAGTACAGAAGCATCATTATTAACTGCCTATTCTTAGATACATTTATAGTCTTATCACCACAATAAATTATTTTGCCTTAGGGTATGCTGTTGGACATAAAAATAATTTTCTTTTTCCCATTCTGCATTGTATCTGCTGGTGAGATGAGTTAAACTCACATGCCATTTTTGACATGATTATATGCTAACTAAACTATAAATTCACATTTATCCACCCTGAACATTGACCCACAGTGTACGTCACTCTGAAGCCAAGGCTGTTCTGGTTTAAGGAAGAGGAAGACATAAGGGAAAGAAGCAGCAAGACTAAGAGACAATTTCAGAGTACTCAGAACTAAACAAGTCTGGGCAGCCTCTTAGCCAGTTGGACAGCCTCTGCACCTGTGGTCCTTCATCAAATGGAATCTTTAAAATACCCCTGGTGGTGGTGGTGGTTCAGTCGCTACGCTGTATCTGACTCTTATGACCCCATGAACTGTAGCTGCCAGGCTCCTCTGTCCATGGGATTCTCCAGTCAATAATACTCCTGAAGGCCAGCATTTTTCTATTTTTTATTTTTCCTTTTATTAAGATTAATGACTTAGAATTGGGTGTATGGTTAATTAGGACCACTAATATCCCCTCAAAGGATGATATGAATAAATAGTCAACACCTTCATAAAGTGGCTTCCCCACATCTCCTCACTGTCTCTATAACTAGTGTCCATTGTATTTCATTCCAAGTTTAGTGTACTAATGCACCCTCACTAACCAAAGAGAACAGAAATAAGATACTGCACAAGACCCTTATGGATGGTTCATTTATTCTCCCAAAATACTTATTGAGCAACTGTTATATGTCAGGCACAGTCCTAGTTTTGTTGGTGGCGGTGGTTTAGTCACCAAGTCATGTCAGACTCTCTGTGACCCCCTTGGACTGCAGCCTGCCAGGTGGCTCCTCTGTCCATGGGATTCTCCAGGCAAGAATATTGGAGTGGGTTGCCATTTCCAGCTCCAGGGGGTCTTCCTGACCCAGGGATAGAACAGGCATCTCCTGCACTCCTGCACTGGCACACAGATTCTTTACCTGAGCCACCTGGGAAGCCCACATGTCAGACACAGTCCTAGGTCTAGGGATGGCTATAGCAATGTTCAGACAGGCAAAATTACTACTCTTGTAATGACATAATAAACAAGTTACATACCACCATCACTCTAGCATTTGTGAAAGCTCTGGGATCTGAAAGTCAGTCTTGTGATAGATACAGTTATTTAAAACATCAGTCTCAAGGCACTTGCAGAAAAATGACCTTGTTCATTTGAATATTATAAAATTGGCAGCAATTCATGAACATTTGCTGGACAATGTACTGGCTCATTTCAAGATAGAATTCTTAGAGAACAGGTCTTGGAGCATGACTAGAAAATATTCCCACTCAATCAGCGAGCTGGCCAACTCTGGCCAGTCATTCTTAGTTTTCTATTTCAGTGTGACTCCTGGGTTCCTGCATGGCACTCCTCAAAGTGACCTTATCCCTGCCTGGACCTGTCTAACTATGAGACTTGGTGGATCAAACAGAACCTAGCCTGTGATGAGCAGTTGAGTTCACATGCTTGCTTAATGGCTCATGGTCAGAGCTCTACATTTTCAGGACCGAGTAGGACAACATGAGTAGTTTATTGACTGGTATGCAGTTCACTGTTGCAGATGGCTTGATCTTGCTTCAGAACATTGGAGGGTTATGCTGTGATTTTTGCACTGCATCTTGCCATGAACTATACATAGTATCTCTTTTCCAACCACAGATATTTATAACATTATATTTCTTATCCAGATTATATCCTCAATATATCATGTATCAGCTAAAGAGCTTTACTGCTCTAGAATCATTAATAGCTAATAGCTTCTCTTATTATGTGGCAAATGGGTCAGAGGCATACATATAAAATATGTGCTTCCAGAATGCAAAGGCATTTACCAAGTGTTATGCTTCCTTCTTGGACGTGGGTTATCTCTTCACGGCTGCTCCAGTAAAGCACAGCTGCTGCTCCTTATATTGGACGAGGGGTATTTCCTCAAGGTCGCCCCTCCTGACCTTGAAGGTGGAGTAGCTCCTCTTGGCTCTCCTGCACCCAGACAGCTGCTGCTCCTTGGACATGAGGTAGATCCTCTTGGTCGCCACCCTTGACCTTGGGTGAGGGGTAGCTCCTCTTGGCCACACTTCTGCGTGATACCCCATGCAGGGGTATCTGTTGTGATACCGCTGTGTGAAGAGATACCCCATGTCCAAGGTAAGAGAAACACAAGTAAGATGGTAGGTGTTGCAAGAGGGCATCAGAGGGCAAACACACTGAAACCATAATCACAGAAAACTAGTCAATCTGACCACATGGACCACAGCCTTGTCTAACTCAATGAAATTAAGCCATGCCATGTGGGGCCACCCAGATGAGCGGGTCATGGTGGAGAGGTCTGACAGAATGTGGTCCACTGGAGAAGGGAATGGCAAATCACTTCAGTATTCTTGCCTTGAGAACCCCATGTACAGTATGAAAAGACAAAATGATAGGATACCGAAAGAGGAACTCCCCAGGTTGGTGGGTACCCAACATGCTACTGGAGATCAGTGGAGAAATAACTCCAGAAATAATGAAGGGATGGACCCAAAGCAAAAATAATAGTCAGTTGTGGATGTGACAGGTGATAGAAGCAAGGTCCGATGCTGTAAAGAGCAATATTGCATATGAACCTGGAATGTTAGGTCCATGAATCAAGGCAAATTGGAAGTGGTCAAACTGGAGGTGACGAGAGTGAACATTGACATTCTAGGAATCAGTGAACTAAAAACTAAAATGGACTGGAAAGGATGAATTTAACTCAGATGACCATTATATCTACTACTGTGGGCAGGAATCCCTTAGAAAAACTGGAGTAGCCATCATGGTCAACAAGAGTCCGAAATGCAGTACTTGGATGCAATCTCAAAAACGACAGAATGATCTCTGTTTGTTTCCAAGGCAAACAATTGAATATCACAGTAATCCAAGTCTATACCCCAACCAGTAATGCTGAAGAAGCTGAACGGTTCTATGAAGACCTACAAGACCTTTTAGAACTAACACCCCAAAAAGATGTCCTTTTCATTATAGGGGACTGGAATGCAAAAGTAGGAAGTCAAGAAACACCTGGGGTAACAGGCAAATTTGGCCTTGGAATACAGAATGAAGCAGGGCAAAGACTAATAGAGTTTTGTCAAGAGAACGCACTGGTCATAGCAAACACCCTTTTCCAACAACACAAGAGAAAACTCTACACATGGACATCACCAGATGGTCAACACTGAAATCAGATTGGCTGTATTCGCTGCAGCCAAAGATGGAAAAGCTCTATATACAGTCAGCAAAAACAACTGGGAGCTGACTGTGGCTCAGATCATGAACTCTTACTGCCAAATTCAGACTTAAATTGAAGAAAGTAGGGAAAACCACTAGACGATTCAGGTATGACCTAAATCAAATCCCTTATGATTATACAGTGGAAGTGAGAAATAGATTTAAGGGACTATATCTGATAGACAGAGTGCCTGATGAGCTATGGACTGAGGTTTGTGACATTGTACACGAGACAGGCATCAAGACCATCCCCATGGAAAGAAATGCAAAAAAGCAAAATGGCTGTCTGGGGAGGCCTTGCAAATAGGTGTGAAAAGAAGAGACGTGAAAAGCAAAGGAGAAGAGGAAAGATACAAGCATCTGAATGCAAAGTTCCAAAGAATAGCAAGGAGAGATAAGAAAACCTTCCTCAGTGATCAATGCAAAGAAATAGAGGAAAACAACAGAATGGGAAAGCCTAGAAATCTCTTCAAGAAAATTAGAGATACCAAGGGAATATTTCATGCAAAGATGGGCTCGATAAAGGACAGAAATGGTATGGACCTAACAGAGCAGAAGATATTAAGAAGAGGTGGCAAGAACACACAGAAGAAATGTACAAAGAAGATCTTCATGACCCAGCTAATCACGATAGTGTGATCACTCACCTAGAGCCAGACATCCTGGAATGTGAAGTCAAGTGGGTCTTAGAAAGCATCACTACAAACAAAGCTAGTGGAGGTGATGGAATTCCAGTTGAGCTTTTTCAAATCCTGAAAGATGATGCTGTGAAA
>NW_011494767.1:1043173-1043702 GCF_000754665.1 Bison bison bison | reverse complement strand
CCCAGGACTGGAAAAGGTCAGTTTTAATTCCAATCCCAAAGAAAGGCAATGCCAAAGAATGCTCAAACTACCGCACAATTGCACTCATCTCACAAGCTAGGAAAGTAATGCTCAAAATTCTCCAAGCCTGTCTTGAGTAGTATGTGAACCGTGAACTTCCAGATGTTCAAGCTTGTTTTAGAAAAGGCAGAGGAACCAGAGATCAAATTGCCAACATCCACTTGATCATGGAAAAAGCAAGAGGGTTCCAGAAAAACATCTATTTCTGCTTTATTGACTATGCCAAAGCCTTTGACTGTAGATTACAATAAACTGGGAAATTCTGAAAGAGATGGAAATACCAGACCACCTGACCTGCCTCTTGAGAAACCTATATTCAGGTCAGGAAGCAACAGTTAGAACTGGACATGGAACAACAAATGTGCACAATAACACTCAATACGTGCATGCCATTCTATCTCCAGATTGTTCAGTATCCATTATTTGCTAATTTGATGAATGAATGAGTGAATAAGAATGAATGACTATC
>NW_011494767.1:1034339-1043073 GCF_000754665.1 Bison bison bison | reverse complement strand
TTTTTGGGGGCTCCAAAATCACTACAGATGATGAGTGCAGCCATGAAATTAAAAGACGCTTACTCCTTGGAAGGAAAGTTATGACCAACCTAGATAGCATATTCGGAGAAGGCAATGGCAGTACTCTTTCCTGAAAAATGCCATGGATGGAGGAGCCTGGTAGACGGCAGTCCATGGGGTCGCACAGAGTTGGACACGACTGAGCGACTTCACTTTCGCTTTTCACTTTCATGCATTGGAGAAGGAAATGGCAACCCACTCCAGTGTTCTTGCCTGGAAAATCCCAGGGATAGGGAAGCCTGGTGGGCTGCTGTCTATGGGGTCAAACAGAATCAGACACAACTTATGTGACTTAGCAGCAGCAGCAGATAGCATATTAAAAAGTAGAGACATTACTTTACCAACAAAGGTCCGTCTAGTCAAGGCTATTGTTTTTCCAGTGGTCATGTATGGATGTGAGAGTTGGACTATGAAGAAAGCTGAGCACTAAAGAATTGATGCTTTTGAACTGTGGTGGTGGAGAAGACTCTTGAGAGCCCCATGGACTCCAAGGAGATCCAACCAGTCCATCATAAAGGAGATTAGTCCTGGGTGTTCATTGGAAGGACTGATGCTAAAGCTGAAACTCCAATACTTTGGCTACCTCATGCAAAGAGCTAACTCATTGGAAAAGACTCTGATGCTGGGAGGGATTGGGGCCAGGAGGAGAAGGGATGACAGAGGATGAGATGGCTGGATGGCACCACCAACTCGATGGACATGAGTTTGAGCAAACTCTGGGAGTTGGTGATGGACAGGGAGGCCTGGCATGCTGCGATTCATGGGGTCGCAAGGAGTTGGACACTACTGAGTGACTGAACTGAACTGATGCTTCGTTCTTAGTAGTGAAAAGTCCAAGATAAAATGATTTATCCCTTGATGTATAGGGGTTATTCCGGCATGCCCCAGAATACTGAACCTCTAAAAACTCTAATGATTTTTCAAGACACTAAGACTTTGTAAGATTTGCCTTTCAGCCTCTTTTTACATAGAGGAGGGTTTCTAATGTACTTGCCATGTCTTTTTTATCTGGTTATATATATATAGTGTATAGGGCCTCTGATTTGGAGAAGGTGATGGCACCCCACTACAGTACTCTTGCCTGGAAAATCCCATGGAGGAGGAGCTTGTAGGCTGCAGTCCATGGGGTCGCGAAGAGTCAGACACGACTGAGCAACTTCACTTTCACTTTTCACTTTTCACTTTCATGCATTGGAAAAGGAAATGGCAACCCACTCCAGTGTTCTTGCCTGGAGAATCCCAGGGATGGCGGAGCCTGGTGGGATGCCATCTATGGGGTCGCACGGAGTCGGACGTGACTGAAGCGACTTAGCAGCAGCAGCAGCAGCAGCAGCAGCCTCTGATTCAGTGAACTAAAATGGCATTCTGAATAACATTATGACAGGCCCAGAGAGTTGTCACAATCCTGGGACAAAAATCATGAATGGAAAATGCTGTCCATCCCATGTAAAGGCAAACTGCTTGCATTCCTTCTTCCTGATAAAATCGGAGGGGAAATGCTTTTGAAACATCAGTGGACACACACTATGGTATGTATATGAGTCAGCAGCAATTTGCTCTTACAAAGATACCATATCTGGCCCAGCAGCTGCAGTTGGGACTAGTCCTTCTTTAAATTTATGATAGCTCACTATCATGCTCCAGGCCTTGTTTGTTTGTTTGTTTAAATGATGAGAATGGTGAATTAATTGCTAAATATAATGGGATCACCAAACCTGCAAACCTTAAATGCATTAAGGTGGGCACTATTTCTACCATTTTCCATTCAGGGTGAGGCTATTACTGTTTTCTGTTGTTATTTTCTTTCCTGGTGTGAAGGATTTCCAGAGCTTTCCAATTGAATTTCCCCCATTGACTAGTTCAGGAACTAAAATAGGGAGCTCCGCCAACTACCAAGTAGGACCATTCTAGTATACATTTGGAGATAATAAATTAAGTACTATGTGAATCTGTGAAACCAGTCAATTCTCTATGAATAGGTTCTGGACTAGAATTCCATTTTTACCTGGATACCATATATCCCCACTTGTATGCAAGGGTGCTCTGATGGCACCAGGTCACTAGACATCAATGTCAACTTAGACTCTATGTTCAGTTGTTCTTGAAATGACTGGATATTGCCCTTTGTCTCAGCATATGGATAGCTAAGTAAATGTAGATGTCATTGAGAGAGAACAGAGAAAATCATTACTATGCATATTATTGTTACATTGCAGGGTCCTTCTTCCTGGTGATGCAATATCTGCTTCAGTCATTGAGTTACAGGTTTGAAAAAGGGCTCATGTTCAGAAACCATGAAAAAGGTTATGACTTCTAATGAGAAGATTGTCATCACCTTCCTCATCACCCATCCTTGATTTCTTCCGTTTGAATAAAGTGAACAACTCCCTTATTGGCTGCCCATTTATTTTCCCTTAGGGATGCCAAGTTCTATTAATCACCACTCCAGCTCCTTGCGAGTCAAGCCCCTTTCGATGTTACTCTGATGATCCACTTATGATAATTGCACTCATTTTGTTTCTTATGATCAAATGCCTCCACCTGGTCTCTATTATTCTGAGGTCCTATTATCCCCATTGTTATTAGGGAAGCTAGCTCTTTAATGGCTTCTCCTGGTGTCAGTCTTGGCCTACAGAGGACAGCTACAGCTGAGGTTCTCAGTGATGCTTTCACATGTATAATTATTTTTGTTTTGATAAATGCAGTCGACTCTGGACTTTTCCATACACCACGGTGGCTGGTGATTTTCCAACCTTATAGTCACTCTAATGTACCCACTTTTTTTGAAACTGTGGATATCCTTTTCCACCACTGAACCTTTCTCCCCAACTTAGTACAAGCCATTGCCTTCTCCAGACTTTCAAGAGCCATCCTAGCAGGAAGTAAGCAACTTCACCAAGATCTCTGCCTTGATAAGAAATCTTATAACAGGTGAGAGTATCCTTGTATTGGTAAACACTCTTTATTCAACTGAGAGGCTATCCATTGTTAACCCATGAATCTAGAGCTCTCCATGGGTGATAAGTCCATGCCAGTTAGAGGCAGAAAATTCATGAAGCACATGTAGTTTGGAAGTTTTAATGGCATGGCCTGGGAGTCATACTAGTCACTTCTACTCACATTGCTTTGGCTCAAATTCAGTCATGACCACAGCTCACTGTAAAGGGAACTGGGAAATACAGTTCAGCTTTGTGCCCAAGAAGAAGAGAGTACTGCTCTTTGTGAGCAGTTAGCATTCCTATTCCTTACTACAATTGCATAGCCCAGTATTGTAAAGATTCCTATGAACTAGCCCAGAGCACAAGGATAGGTATATACAGGTTCTATGGGACTTTGAGCCTTTTGCTTGTAATCCATATGTAGTCCCCTGATGAGCCAATGTGGACCTCAGAAAGGAAAATTTTTTATCAATATTACATAAACTGAATAAAGTCTAATAGCTTCCCTAGCTCCTTTCTATATAAGCCTGACTTCAAACCTGATCTTCTGTATATGCCAAGGGCAAATGTGAGGAAAGGCTAGAACAAAGAAGAGCAAGTTAGTCAGGGAGGGACAGAATACACAGGAGAGACAGAGACGGAGAGAGGGGAATAGAGTAAGGGAAAGGAAGAAAAGAGGAAGGGAGGGACAGAAAGAAAGAACTTTTGTCCAGTACTTTGGTGATTGTAGCCACGAAATTAAAAGACGCTTGCTCCTTGGAAGGAAAGTTATGACCAACCTAGACAGCACATTAAAAAGCAAAAACATTACTTTGCCAACAAAGGTCTGTCTAGTCAAGGCTATTGTTTTTCCAGTAGTCATGTATGGATGTGAGAGTTGGACTATAAAGAAAGCTGAGTGATGAAGAATAGATGCTTTTGAACTGTGGTGTTGGAGAAGACTCTTGAGAGTCCCTTGGACTGCAAGAAGATCCAACCAGTCCATCTTAAAGGAGATCAGTCTTGGGTGTTCATTGGAGGGACCGATGTTGAAGCTGAAACTCCAATACTTTGACCACCTGATGTGAAGAGCTGACTCATTTGAAAAGACCCTGATCCTGGGAAAGATTGAGGGCAGGAGGAGAAGGGGACGACAGAGGATGAGATGGTTGGATGGCATCACTGACACAATGGACATGGGTTTGGGTGGACTCTGGGAGTTGGTGATGGACAGAGAGGCCTGGAGTGCTGCGGTTCATGGGGTGGCAGAGTCAGACACGACTGAGTGACTGAACTGAACTGAACTAGAGCTAGGAGGCAACTCATATATAAGCCATTCTCAAGATTGAGTCCATATTTGCCATTAACTGTATGAGGATGAGTCAGAGAGGAAAGAGAGAAAGGGAGGGGGGTGGGGAAGCCAGACAGTTGCTGCCAGGGTCCAGAATGTTCAACTTCTTTGCTTAGCACAGTGAAAAAACCAACTCTTAGAAACAGGATTCGATAAAATATCCTTTACCTTAAAACTGACTTCTCCTTTGGAATGAAGAGGGAAAAGGTATATAAGGTCCTCCAAAGGGCACGGCTGAACTGCAAAAGGCAGACAATAAACAAATGATCAATATCAGTGAATTTGCCTACCACTGTCTTCTTTTAGGTAAAAAAGCCAGAAACATCATCATTATTCTCTAGTATTTGTGTGGCCTGTAAAAAACCAGATTTGTTTTTATGATTGTCTGAAAATGCATTGCTTGCAATATAAGCTCTTGTTAATGGTTTATCAATATGCCCTCAAAGAAGAAAACTTCAACAGTGAAAAGTTAACTGATTAAAAAATATTTAAAATTTTAAAATGTACTCTTACTAGAAATCACTTTGTCAATGGTGATAAGAATACTGTGAAAATGGGATGGCTATGTTAATACCCATGAGGGTGTTATGATACAGGGCAATTTGCAAGGTGTATCAAGAGTTTCAAAATTATTCACATCCTTTGAACTGACCTTCCCACTTCTAGGTCATTCATCTTAAAAGAAAAAATAATAAATATACTTAAGGACATATAGATTTAAGTATATGTCAAAACCTCATTTATACATTTTTATTATTCAAAAAAGTACATTCTAATGGGACAAAAGTAGGAAATATTGATTGTGAGAGGTACATAAATTTACACCAGCTAAAATCTCACTCACCAGAAGTAACCACATTTTCTTGCCTATTCTTCCCAAAGATTATTCTAGGCAAAATATAGCATACTACACATTTTCTTCAATAATGCTTTTTGCACTTAACAGATACCAATTTTCCTCAAATTCTTAACACTATACATAAATTTACATTATTTTATTTAGGAACCACACTGCCTTCTCCTGTATGGTCATAATAAAATGTTTTCACAACCCAGTGTTGTTGGACATTTAGGTTGCTTTTGATTGTTTATGAAAAAATAGAAAATAGTCCTTCAGATGAATTCCAAGAATTAAAAGTACTCAGTATTCAGGGTCTTTGATATATATTGGCAAAATACCTTCTAGGGAAGTTGTACCAACTTACAATTCCACTCTGTGTTTAGAAGTACCTATCTTCCCACAGTCATGATAACACAAGGTGTTCTAACCATTATAAACTTTATAACAGGGGAAATGCTCTGTTGCTATTTTAATTTATATATTGTTTATTACTAGCATATATGAATATTTAAAGTGATGGTCATCTTTTCTATAGTGAATGATCTACACATATAATTTAAACCATCTTTATAACTTTGTTTTATTATTGATTTCTAAAATATTTTAGGTAGCTTTGTGTGCTCTTTCTCCTTAAAATTTACCAATTATTTCCATTCTGGTTTCTGCTTTGTTTTCTTGTTTACATGAAGATTATATAAATATTTACCCATATACATTTCTTGCATTTTATGACACCATTTAAAATATTAAATCATTAATCCATCAGAACTTTATGTAGAATTAAGGTGGCTCAGACAGTAAAGTGTCTGCCTACAATGTGGGAGACCCGGGTTTGATCCCTGGGTCTGGAAGATCTCCTAGAGAAGGAAATGGCAACCCACTCCAGTACTCTTGCCTGGAAAGTTCCATGGACAGAGGAGCCTGGTAGGCTACAGTTCATGGGGTTGCAAAGAGTCGGACACAACTGAGTGACTTCAATGTCAATGTCAAGGTAAGAAGTGGGCTTTAACTTATGGTTGTCCATTTTGAGGGGATGGTTTTGGGAAGTCTTTTTATTCCTCACTAGTGAAACTCCAGTACTTTGGCCACCTGATGCGAAGAGTTGACTCACTGGAAAAGATGCTGATGCTGGGAAGAATTGGGAGCAGGAGGAGAAGGGGACGACAAAGGATGAGATGGCTGGATGGCATCACTGACTCGATGGACATGAGTCTGAGTAAACTCCGGGAGTTGGTGATGGACAGGGAGGTCTGGCGTGCTGTGATTCATGCGGACATGACTGAGCGACTGAACTGAACTGAACTGAACTGAAATGTGAAATGATATCATTATTTTAGTCTTAATTGGAAATAACTTAAATGTCCCACAATAAAAAATAATTAAATCATCTACCCAATAGCATATTGAGATATAATTAAATATTAAATTTATAATTTATTTGCAATATCATTAAAAATGCTTTTATCTTACAATAAGTGTACAGGAGCAGGAGAAGCAAGAAACTGAATTCTATAATTAGGAAGATTACAACTGTATTTTTTCAAATATTCAAAATTTTATATTTGGAAAACAATTTAAAAATACACACACGTTAAAAAGTGATGTTTTCATGGATTAAAAATGTGGCAGGATCGTAATTTCCCTGCTTTGGGGCTTTACAGTTTCTTTTTATGAGTATGCACAGGTGGTGCTACTGATAAAGAACCCACCTGCTAATGCAGGAGATTCAAGAGATGCAGGTTCAATCCCTGAGTTGGGAAGATATCCTGGAGGAGGGCATGGCCACCCACTCCAATATTCCTGCCTGGAGAATCTGATGGACAGAAGAGCCTGGTGGTCTATGGTCCATAGAGTCACAAATAGTTGGACACGACTGAAGCGACTTAGCACATACTCTTCTTGTAATGAAAAAAATACTTACATTTTCTTTACAAATATAATCAGAATACATTCTCTATGTTTAGGGGAAAATATCACAAAAATGTGAATTCAAGGATCTGGAATTTTTACCAAAGGATGGAATTCAGACATTTTGGTATCTCTTTCACTACTATGAGTTTCCATGCTAACATACTACTGGAGAGGATGAATTAGTCAGAATTTTCCAATTCACGTCCGCACCTCTGAACCTTTGCCCCCAACCACAACCATTTATTCTAAGGGGCTCCCATTTTACTGTATTATGGGAGGCTTGGATGCCTGCTCAAGGTCTGAGGAGGTCAATTTGCTGTAGAAAATCGATTAGGTACCATCCCTACAGAGTACTTAAGTTCTGAAGGAGCTTTAAATGAGCTTGTATGGAATTGTTCACAAGGTAGCTTTAAAGGGGTACACGCTTTGAGAAATCGTCAGTACTGGAAATGGTATTGATCTATGCTGAGCAACAATTCACTGAAATTGCACAAGATACTTGTACAACTGCGAGTGTGGTGAAGAAAAAGAGAAACAACAAAACCAGAAAGTACCTCTTAAACCAGATATAATGTTCTGCTCTACCCAGAAAAAGACTGTGAGGAAAAACACAAATCTGTAGTGCAGAAGTCTGCATTGACTGAGATGTTTTTTCTTCTTTCCCATTAACACATTTTCAATGCTTGCCACTATTTATGGAAGAGCAATAAAATGGCCACATTACCTCATGGTCAAATTCACCCACTTCTTCACTCAATCTGGAGGAAAAGTGAACTCTCTCTGCCCTCAATCAACAAAGATTCTCACTCTCAAGTCTCTGGTTGGAGAAGAAATGTTTCCTTTGCTTTCTACATGAGTCATTCCACTCTTATGAAGTAGCAGGGTAGGAATCTGGCATTAAAAAAAAAAAATAGAAAAGACAAAATAACTGATACCCATGGCATGATGTATGACATTGAAAAGATGAAATAACATGTATTTGGATGCTGAGACCCAAGCACTTTTCCCTGACAGGATTCCACGGCTGACAGACATGCCTGTGCCTTTACCCTGCTGACAGGAAATAGCACCCTCCTAGGAATATGCCCTTATGATTATACTGTGGAAGTGAGAAATAGATTAAGGGACTAGATCTGATAGATAGAGTGCCTGATGAACTGTGGACGGAGGTTCGTGACATTGTACAGGACACAGGGTTCAAGACCATCCCCATGGAAAAGAAATGCAAAAAAGCAAAATGGCTGTCTGAGAAGGCCTTACAAATAGCTGTGAAAAGAAGAGAAGTGAAAAGCAAAGGAGAAAAGGAAAGATATAAGCATCTGAATGCAGAGTTCCAAAGAATAGCAAGGAGAGATAAGAAAGCATTCCTCAGCGATCAGTGCAAAGAAATAGAGGAAAACAACAGAATGGGAAAGACTAGAGATCTCATCAAGAAAATTAGAGATACCAAGTGAACATTTCATGCAAAGATGGGCTAGATAAAGGACAGAAATGGCATGGACCTAACAGAAGCAGAAGATATTAAGAAGATGTGGCAAGAATACACACAAGAACTGTATAAAAAAGATCTTCATGACCCAGATAATCACGATGGTGTGATCACTCACCTAGAGCCAGACATCCTGGAATGTGAAGTCAAGTGGGTCTTAGGAA
>NW_011494767.1:1027205-1034179 GCF_000754665.1 Bison bison bison | reverse complement strand
ATATGCCAGCAAATTTGGAAAACTCAATAATGACCACAGGACTTCAAAAGGTCAGTTTTCATTCCAATCCCAAAGAAAGGCAATGCCAAAGAATGCTCAAACTACCGCACAATTGCACTCATCTCACATGCTAGTAAAATAATGCTCAAAATTCTCCAAACCAGGCTTCAGCAGTACGTGAACCATGAACTTTCAGATGTTCAAGCTGGTTTTAGATAAAGGCAGAGGAACCAGAGATCAAATTGCCAACATCCGCTGGATCATCGAAAAAGCAAAAGAGTTCCAGAAAAACATCTACTTCTGCTTTATTGACTACGCCAAAGGCTTTGACTCTGTGGATCACAATAAACTGTGGAAAATTCTGGAAGAGATGGGAATACCAGATCACCTGATGTGCCTCTTGAGAAACCTATATGCAGGTCAGGAAGCAACAGTTAGAACTGGACATGGAACAACAGACTGGTTCCAAATAGGAAAAGGGGTACATCAAGGCTGTATATTGTCACCCTGCTTATTTAACTTCTATGCACAGTACATCATGAGAAACACTGGGCTGGAAGAAGCACAAGCTGGAATCAAGATTGCTGGGAGAAATATCAATAACCTCAGATATGCAGATGACACCACCCTTATGGCAGAAAATAAAGAACTAAAGAGCCTCTTGATGAAAGTGAAAGAGGAGAGTGAAAAAGTTGGCCTAAAGCTCAACATTCAGAAAACGAAGATCATGGCATCTGGTCCCATCACTTCATGGGAAATAGATGGGGAAACAGTGGAAACCATGTCAGACTTTATTTTTTGGGCTCCAAAATCACTGCAGATGGTGACTGCAGCCATGAAATTAAAAGACGCTTACTCCTTGGAAGGAAAGTTATGACCAACCTAGATAGCATATTCAAAAGCAGAGACATTACTTTGGCAACAAAAGTCTGTCTAGTCAAGGCTATGGTTTTTCCAGTAGTCATGCATGGATGTAAGAGTTGGATTGCGAAGAAAGCTGAGTGCCGAAGAATTGATGCTTTTGAACTGTGGTGTTGGAGAAGACTCTTGAGAGCCCCCTGGACTGCAAGGAGATCCAACCAGTCCATCCTAAAGGAGATCAGTCTTGGGTGTTCAGTGGAAGGACTAATGCTGAAGCTGAATCTCCAATACTTTGGCCACTTCATGCGAAGAGTTGACTCATTTGAAAAGACCCTGATGCTGGTAGAGATTGAGGGCAGGAGGAGAAGGGGATGGCAGAGGATGAGAGGGCCGGATGGCATCACTGACTCGATGGACATGAGTTTGAGTGAACTCCAGGAGTTGGTGATGGACAGGGAGGCCTGGCATGCTGTGATTCGTGGAGTCGCAAAGAGTTGGACACGACTAAGTGACTAAACTGAATTGACTGACTGAGGAGTATGCCCAGACTAAAAGGAAAAACAATGATATTAACACTGAAGCATCATCTACAGAGGACTTCCCTGGTGGCTCAGCAGTAAAGAATCCGCCTGCCAATGCAAGAGACACAGGAGACACAGGATCAATCCTTGGGTCAGGTGGATCCCCTGGAGAAGGAAATGGTTATCCACTGCATTATTCTTGCTGGGAAAATCCCATGGACAGAGGAACCTGGGGGGCAACAGTCGACAGGGTCCAAAAGAGTCAAGCATGACTGAGCACACATACAGCACATCATCTACTGAATGGCCCAGTCAGGACACTGAGTTTAGTGGAACTGAGTCACAATGCCTACCTGTGCACTTAGAGCCCCCACTTTAGTCAAGTTTTTAAATAATAAGTTATCATTTGAGAGTTCACATAGTAAAGTACTATTACATGAATTTCTAATTCCAGATGGTTTATAAATACGTGTATCTGTGTCTATGTACGCTTGTGCATGTGCATGTGTGTGCTATATAGTGAATTTTTATATAAAAAGCCATATTTATTGAGAGCCAAAATCAAACAATTTTGAAAGTCAATACTCTGAGTGATAATAATTAGAACAAAAAAACTGATTAAAAAAAACAAACTAGAAGAAGCAGAATCTATGCAGGTAGAAGAAAACTAAAATTAATTACGAATCAAGACTCTTATAATTGCATTAGCAAAGTTACAAAAAAGTAAAAGTGAAGTGAAAGTGAAAGCCACTCAGTCATGTCTGACTCAGTCCATGGAATTCTCCAGGCCAGAATACTGGAGTGGGTAGTCTTTTCCTTCTCCAGGAGGATCTTCCCAACCCAGGGATCAAACCAGGGATCAAACCCAGGTCTCCCGCATTGTGGGTGGACTCTTTACCAGCTAAGCCACAAGGGAAGCCCAAGAATACTGGAGTGGGTAGCCTATCCCTTTTTCTGTGGATCTTCCCAACCCAGGAATTGAACCAGGGTCTTCTGCATTGCAGGCGGATTTTTTACCAACTGAAAGGAACACATAAAATGAAAAAGAGCACGTCAAAGTTAAAAAATACCATCAGGATGCAATAGCAATCTAAAACTCCATAAACGAAAGGGGAAAAATATAGAAGAATCTTGCCAGAAGCAAAGCAAAATAATGTCTAAACTTTATTGATCAATTATTAACTTAACATGTATTACATCATTTACTCCTCACAAGAATCCATGAAGTAGATACTATTATTATGCCATTTTACAGATGAAGAAACTTAAATAACTTATAAATGTTCCCACAGGTAATAAGTGGTGGGATCATAACTTGAACTAACTTACTGAATTCTCCTCTGTAGAGTAAAATTATCTTACTCTTTCTGCTCTGTCCCTGATTTCCATTCTATCCTGATTTTCCATTCTATTCATACACTTATTAAACATTTTTGTAACTGTCTCAAATCCCTTTAAAATGCAGGTGGACTATCAATAACCTTTAATGAATAAATACACTATAAATGAAGCATCTTACTAGCCTATAAAGACAAGATGTATAAGCTATATTTCAGTTAAATTATATACATGTCTGTTTCTCTCACTATATTTAATTCTATTATTGAGGTATAGTTGACATATAACATTATGTAAGGTATACAATGTGATGATTTGATACATGTAAAATACTTACCACAATAACATTAATTTAATAAATGTTTCATCTCACAGTTATCATTTTGTTATTATTATTATGGTGAGAATATAAACAAAATGGTATTGTTATCTGTAGTTA
Organism: Bison bison bison; assembly: GCF_000754665.1. Lineage (NCBI taxonomy): Eukaryota > Metazoa > Chordata > Mammalia > Artiodactyla > Bovidae > Bison > Bison bison. The sequence continues at coordinate 1,031,020 of NW_011494767.1, read as the reverse complement.
TCACACTATAACCTAGACCATCAGGACTTATCCTCCTTATAATTGATACTGTGTACCCTTTGACCCACATCTTCCTATTTCCCTTACCTCTCAGCTCCTGGGAGCCACCATTCTATTCTCTGTTTCTATGACTTCAATGTTTTTAGAGTCCTTATATATAAGGGAGATCATACAGTATTTGTCTTTCTCTGTCTAACTTACCACACAGCATAATGCCTCAAAGCTCATCCATGTTGTCACAAATGGCAAGATTTCCTTCATTTTTATGGGTGAAGAATACTCCAGTTTGTGTGTGTTTATCAGTGTGTGTATGTAAATATAAATAGTTTTCTTTATCCATTAATTTGTTGATGGACACAAGACATGTTTCCACCTATTGGCTTCTGTGAATAATGCTGCAATGAACATGGGAGGGCAGATATCTCTTCAAGAGAATGATTTTACTTCCTTTGCAAAGGTAATTCCTGAAGGAAGTAACATATTTTGATCACCCAAAGTTTACCACACAAATATTTGGACACAGTAAGGGTTCAGAAAATGATCATGAAAATAATTCTAAATCAGCTGAATATTCCACTTGGGTAAAGTTAAAATTGAGTTAAAAATGTAAGAGGCCATTGATTTCATTTTCCTCTTTCTAAAACTAGCGCACATCCTCCCCAATCCTCCCTAATTGTTTTTGACATCTCCTGGCCATGACAGAGCTCAACCTTCTCTGTTTTCCTCTCCTATACATCCTTACATGGTCTTCAGAAAGCACCGCAATGGCCTCTTCATCTGAGCACCAGAGATGAATGTGTGTGTGTTATGACCTGGCTCCCAGACATGAATTTTAGCCCCAGTAGAACTTTGTGCTGAATCTCCACATGGGAGATTTCTGTTTCTTGGTGCCTTCAAGGAATCCACTCTGGCCAACTACCACTCCTATTTAATCAAATTTGACAGGTGGCTCATCAGGCTCCCAGATGAAAATCTTTGTATATTTTCTCATGAGACAGTCAATCTCCTGGGACTTTGTTTGGAGATGAAAGGGTTGGAGTAACAGTCCAAACTTTATTTTGATGAAACACTGGATGTAAAAACAAAGTGGGAAGATGGTGATTTGCTTAAAATGCAGGCTTTACAATGTCCCTCCCACAAAAGCCTTGGAGGAGAAATCAAGAAAACAGTTCCACTCTACTTTGGGACCTACAGCAAGCTACTTACCCTCATCGTGTGACTTAGTCTGCCCTTCAATAAATGAGGCAGTTGGACTAGAGCTATGATTAAAAACTGTCTTCTACAGAGCCTTAGAGTTTCATAGTGTCACCTCAGGGACCAATTGAAGTATGGGGCTAAGAGAGATTGAGAAAGCAGGGCTTAGGGTCTCCTACCCCTGCATCAATCTGAGAAACAGTTAACCTTGTTAACAACTCTGTTATTTGTATAAGATTTCGTTTGTGGGAGGAAAATTCGGATCCAAAAATAAATAAATAAAATGGAAAATGTCATATTCCATTACATCTAAAATCCTTACCACCAGCCCTTTCAGTGAATCTATAGTGTATTGATAGTCATAGTATTTCTTTACCGGCTGAGCCACCAGGGAAACCCTGTATTTCTTAGTTGTCTTTATTTTGAAAAAAATTAGAAAGTATTTAGCCTGTCTTGTTACACACACATCTCCCTTAATCTCACTCTCTTTCTGTTTTTCTCTCTCCCTCCCCTCTTCCTTCTCGTTTCTCTCTCTTTTGAGTTATTCCTTGTGTGTAGGTGACTCATCTTAGGAAGAGAATCTGCTCAATTGATGTTCTTAAATGAGTGCTCCCTACACAGGTATCAGTACAGCTGTTTTAACTTATGGTTACATCCCCTAAGATCTGCCTGAATGTCCTATCTCTAAGGGTCATCACTTCTAAAAGTTTTCCTAACATCTTCACACAGAATTAATATGTTATGTCCAGCATCTTGCATAAACTGAGTTCAAATAAAAGGTACAGTAAGAGTTTGTGTATGTATTAATCATATCCACTAGATTATGAGACTATCAAAAAATATAGCTCTTGGTGTTCTTTTCTCTCAGCATCAAACACAGCACTTTGGGTTGGGAGTGGAATCTAAATACTGTCCAATAAAAGCATGAGATATTTTAAGAAAGAAAAAGCCAACATTTATTGAGTACTTACAGGATATTAAGCATTATTCTAGGTGCTTTATGTGGAATATTTCACTTAATTCTCATAGCAAACCTATGAACTAGGATTTTATCCCTTTTAGACCTTCCCTGGTGGCTCAACAGTAGAGTCTGCCTGCAATACAGGAGATCCGAGTTCAAGCCCTGGCTAGGGAAGAGCCCCTGGAGAAGGAAATGGCAACCCATTCCAGTATTCTTGCCTGGAAAATCCCATGGATAGAGGAGCCTGGCAGACTACAGTCCATGGGGTCGGAAAGAGTTGGACATGACTGAGCAACCTCAGAAATGACAGAATGATTTCTGTTCATTTCCAAGGCAAATCATTCAATATCACGGTAATCCAAGACTATGCTCCAATCAGTAATGCTGAAGAAGCTGAAGTTGAATGGTTCTATGCAGACCTACAAGACCTTCTAGAACTAACACCCCAAAAAGATGTCCTTTTCATTATAGGGGACTGGAATGCAAAAGTAGGAAGTCAAGAAACACCTGGAGTAACAGGTAAATTTGGCCTTGGTGTACAGAATGAAGCAAAGTCTAATAGAGTTTTGCCAAGAGAATGGACTAGTCATAGCAAACACCCTCTTCCAGAAACACAGAGAAGATGCTACACATGGACATCACCAGATGGTCAACACTGAAATCAGATTGATTATATTCTTTGCAGCCAAAAATGGAGAAGCTCCATACAGTCAGCAAAAACAAGACTGAGAACTGACTGTGGCTCAGATCATGAACTCCTTACTGCCAAATTCAGACTTAAATTGAAGAAAGTGGGGAAAACCACTAGACCATTCAGGTATGACCTAAATCAAATACTTTATGACTGTACAGGGGAAGAGAGAAATAGATTTAAGGGACTAGATCTGATAGAGTACCTGATGAACTATGGATGGAGGTTCATGACATTGTACAGGAGACAGGGATCAAGATCATCCCCATGGAAAAGAAATGCAAAAAAGCAGAAGGGCTGTCCAAGGAGGTCTTACAAATAGCGTGAAAAGAAGAAAAGTGAAAAGCAAAGGAGAAAAGAAAAATTATACCCATTTGAATGCAGAGTTCCAAAGAATAGCAAGAATAGATAAGAAAGTCTTCATCAGCAATCAATGCAAAGAAATAGAGGAAAACAACAGAATGGGAAAGCCTAGAGATCTCTTCAAGAAAATTCGAGATACCAAGGAAATATTTCATGCAAAGATGGGCTCAATTAAGGACAGAAATGGTATGGACCTAACAGAGCAGAAGATATTAAGAAGAGGTGGCAAGAATACACAGAAGAACTGTACAAAAAAGATCTTCACGATCCAGATAATCACGATGGTGTGATAACTTACACTAACCTAGAGCCAGACATCCTGGAATATGAAATCAAGTGGGCCTTAGGAAACGCTACTACAAACAAAGCTAGTAGAGGTGATGGAATTCCAGTTGAGATTTTTCAATCCTGAAAGATGATGCTGTGAGAGTACTGCACTCAATATGTCAGCAAATTTGGAAAACTCAGCAGTGGCCATGGGCCTAGAAAAGGTCAGTTTTCATTCTAATCCTAAAGAAAGGCAATGCCAAAGAATGCTCAAACTACTGCACAATTGCACTCATCTCACACATTACTAAAGTAATGCTCAAAATTCTCCAAGCCAGG
>NW_011494767.1:1023370-1027105 GCF_000754665.1 Bison bison bison | reverse complement strand
GTGAACTTCCAGATGTTCAAGCTGGTTTTAGAAAAAGCAGAGGAACCAGAGATCAAATTGCCAACATCTGCTGGATCATCAAAAAAACAAGCAAGTTTCAGAAAAATACCTATTTCTGTTTTATTGACTATGCCAAATCCTTTGACTGTGTGGATCACAATAAACTATGGAAAATTCTGAAAGAGATGGGAATACCATACCACCTAACCTGTCTCTTGAGAAACATATATGCAGGTCAGGAAGCAACAGATAGAACTGGACATGGAACAACAGACTGGTTCCAAATAGGAAAAGGAATATGTCAAGGCTGTATATTGTCACCCTGTTTATTTAACTTATAAACAGAGTACATCATGAGAAATGCTGGGTTCAAAGATGCACAGCTGAAATCAAGATTGTCAGGAGAAATATCAATCACCTCAGATATGCAGATGACACCACCCTTATGGCAGAAAGTGGAGAGGAACTAAAAAGCCTCTTGATGAAAGAGAAAGTGGAGAGTGAAAAAGTTGGCTTAAAGCTCAACATTCAGAAAACGAAGATTATGGCATCTGGTCCCATCACTTCATGGCAAATAGATGGGGAAACAGTGAAAACAGTATCAGACTTTATTTTTGGGGGCTCCAAAAATCACAGCAGATGGTGACTGCAGCACTGAAATGAAAAGATGCTTAGTCCTTGGAAGGAAAGTTATGACAAACCTAGACAGCAAATTAAAAATCAGAGACATTACTTTGTCCACAAAGTTCCATCTAGTCAAGGCTATGGTTTTTCCAGTAGTCATGTATGGGTGTGAGAGTGGGACTATAAAGAAAGTTGAGTGCTGAAGAATTGATGGTTTTGAACTGTGGTGTCGGAGAAGCCTCTTGAGAGTCCCTTGGACTGCAAGAAGATCCAACCAGTCCAGGATAAAGGAGATCAGTCTAGGTGTTCATTGGAAGGACTGATCTTGAAGCTGAAACTCCAATACTTTGGCCACCTGATGCGAAGAGCTGACTTGTTTGAAAAGACCCTGATGCTGTGTAAGATTGAGGGCGGGAGGAGAAGGGGGTGACTTAGGATGAGATGGTTGGATGGCATCACAGACTCTACTCAGGATTTGGGTAGACTCCAGCATTTGGTGATAGACAGGGAGGCCTGGCGTGATGCAGTTCATGGGGTTGCACAGAGTTGGACATGACTGAGTGACTGAACTGAACTGAACTGAACAACCTCAATTTCTTTCTATTCCTTTTTAACAATAAAGGCAATGAGATCTTGTGAGGTTATATAAGCATAACAGTCACATGGTTAGCAAGCAGATGAAACAGAATTCAAACACTAGCAGGCTGAATCCAGAAACCCTGCTTTTAACCACTTCACTACTCTGTCTTCTAAGAAATCAGTGTTCAGTGGTCCGGGTCACTACATGACTCATTTTTACTGCTGCTCATGATTGTTGAGTGTGCTCTCTAACTTTAAGTCACATACCATAAAATACCAGTCAACTGGAAAGTTCACAGCATCTAGCTAATTGAATTTTTTTATTAACATTTTAGTAACCATTCCCCTGCCTCAGTAAGTACAGAATAAAGAATACAATTGACTCCTTATCTTCAAATTTAGACTCTCCTAAGATCTCAAGGACGTGAATTTGAATCTTAGGAAATATTGTTTCATACATGGCTGTAGGAATTCTGGAAAAATGTGTCTACTTATTAGATAAACAGGAGTCAGAGTGAAATGATTCAGAAGAAATGATCCAGGAGGTTAAGGGTTCTGTAAACTGAGACCTGATGAGCTGCTCAAAGAGCCCTACTTATCCTGGAAATGAAAAGACTTTGAGTGTCAATTAAGTTCATCATGACATATTAATATTATCAGCCCACTCACCACTACTCTTTTAGGTCTCATTGCTCACTTGTTGATTCACTTCATTGCCTTTTCCCCTCATCCTCCAATCTCATTCCCTTCCCTCTATGGGAGCATTCTAATGTATTCAATATATAATTTTTCTTTTTGTGGGCACTTGCAAAAATTGTATTGGTATTTGTGCATGTATGTTTTCAATTCACATAAAAAGTATTAAACAGCTTGCTCTTTTAACTCAACACTATACCACTGAGATCCATTCATAGTGCTCCGTATACTTCTCTACTCTTTCTAACTGTGGTGTAATTCTTCATAACATTCGTCTATCATGTTTTACCTATCCACTCTCCATATTGTAGTCTTCTGAATTTTCTCCAACTCACTGTTATCACAAGTAATCTGGAGAGAATACTCTTTTCTCTGTCCCTTATGGAACTGTATAAGAATTTCGTTGGGTCATAAATGCAGGTAGATGATGATCTTCACTGAGTGTATCTAAAGGAACAACATGTACTCAGTCTGACTCATTAGTGAATCCACAATATTTACAAAGGTGCACAGTTCAGTTCAGTTCAGTTCAGCTGCTCAGTCTTGTCCGACTCTTTGCGACCCCATGAATTGCAGCACGCCAGGCCTTCCTATCCATCATCAACTCCTGGACTTTACTTAGACTCACGTCCATTGAGTCAGTGATGCCATCCAGCCATCTCATCCTCTGTCATCCCCTTCTCCTCCTGCCCCCAATCCCTCCCAGCATCAGAGTCTTTTCCAATAAGTCAACTCTTTGCATGAGGTGGCCAAAGTACTGGAGTTTCAGCTTTTGCATCATTCCTTCCAAAGAAATCTCAGGGCTGATCTCCTTCAGAATGGACTGATTGGATCTCCTGGCAGTCCAAGGGACTCTCAAGAGTCTTCTCCAACACAACAGTTCAAAAGCATCAATTCTTCGGTGCTCAGCCTTCTTCAGAGTTCAACTCTCACATCCATACACGACCACTGGTAAAACTATAGCCTTGACTAGATGGACCTTTGTTGGCAAACGAATGTCTGCTTTTGCGTATGCTATCTAGGTTGTTCATAACTTTCCTTCCAAGGAGTAAGCGTCTTTTAATTTCATGGCTGCAGTCACCATCTGCAGCAATTTTGGAGCCCAGAAAAATAAAGTCTGACACTGTTTACACTGTTTCCCCATCTATTTCCCATGAAGTGATGGGACCAGACGCCATGAACTTCGTTTTCTGAATGTTGAGCTTTAAGCCAACTTTTTCACTCTCCACTTTCTCTTTCATCAAGAGGCTTTTTAGTTCCTCTTCACTTTCCGCCATAAGGGTGGTGTCATTGGCATATCTGAGGTTATTTATATTTCTCCCGGCAACCTTGATTCCAGCTTGTGTTTCTTCCAGTCCAGCATTTCTCATGATGTACTCTGCATAGAAGTTAAATAAGCAGGGTGACAATATACAGCCTTGACGTACTCCTTTTCCTATTTGGAACCAGTCTGTTGTTCCATGTCCATGTCTAACTGTTGCTTCCCAACCTGCATACAGCGAAAAGCAAAGGAGAAAGGGAAAGATATAAGCATCTGAATGCAGAGTTCCAAAGAATAGCAAGAAGAGATAAGAAAGCCTTCCTCAGTGATCAATGCAAAGAAATGGAGGAAAACAACAGAATGGAAAAGACTAGAGATCTCTTCAAGAAAATTCGAGATACCAAGGGAACATTTCATGCAAAGATGGGCTCAATAAAGGACAGAAATGGTATGGATCTAACAGAAGCAGAAGATATTAAGAAGAGGTGGCAAGAATACACACAAGAACTGTACAAAAAAGATCTTCACGACCCAGATAATCATGATGGTGTGATCACTGACCTAGAGCCAGATAT
>NW_011494767.1:976144-1023270 GCF_000754665.1 Bison bison bison | reverse complement strand
GTGGAGGTGATGGAATTCCAGTTGAGCTATTTCAAATCCTGAAAGATGATGCTGTGAAAGTGCTGCATTCAATATGTCAGCAAATTTGGAAAACTCAGCAATGACCACAGGACTGGAAAAGGTCAGTTTTCATCCCAATCACAAAGAAAGGCAATGCCAAAGAATGCTCAAACTACCGCACAATTACACTTATCTCACACGCTAGTAAAGTAATGCTCAAAATTCTCCAAGCCAGGCTTCAGCAATACATGATCCGTGAAATTCCTGATGTTCAAGCTGGTTTTAGAAAAGGCAGAGGAACCAGAGATCAAATTGCCAACATCTGCTGGATCATGGAAAAAGCAAGAGAGTTTCAGAAAAAAACATCTATTTCTGCTTTATTCACTATGTCAAAGCCTTTGACTGTGTGGATCACAATAAGCTGTGGAAAATTCTGAAAGAGATGGGAATACCAGACCACCTGACCTGCCTCTTGAGAAACCTATATGCAGGTCAGGAAGCAACAGTTAGAACTGGACATGGAACAACAAATGTGCACAATAACACTCAATAGTGCATGCCATTCTATCTCCAGATTGTTCAGTATCCATTATTTGCTAATTTGATGAATGAATGAGTGAATAAGAATGAATGACTATCAACTTTTAAAACTGACATTCTAAGGAAGGGAGGTATGCAGTGAACAAATAAATACAAATGCACTTAAAAGTAATAAGGAATATTAAAAACATGGCAGCATATGAAGAAAGAGACTGATAGAGATCCGAAATATGATGTCAAAGAAAAAGGCTTGTCATTGATTTTTGAGCAGAGATCCAAATAAAGTGAGAAGGGAGCTGTATGGATACCAGTGTAAAAGATTTTCAGCCAGAGGGAAAAATAAATGAAAGGCCCTGACATAGCAATATTCTTGGCATACTCATAAGAAAGCTTAGGTGTTAAGAAACAAATTAAATATCTAGATTAGAAAAAATAAGGGGTAGAGCAATTGGATGGAAGTTTGTGACATTGTACAGGAGACAGAAATTAAGACCATCCCCAAGAAAAAGAAATGCAAAAAAAAGCAAAATGACTGTCTGATGAGGCCTTACAAATAGCTGTGAAAAGAAGGGAAGTGAAAAGCAAAGGAGAAAAGGAAAGATATACCCATTTGAATGCAGAGATCCAAGAATAGCAAGGAGAGATAAGAAAGCCTTCCTCAGTGATCAGTGCAAAGAAATAGAGGAAAACAACAGAATGGGAAAGACTAGAGATCTCTTCAAGAAAATTCAAGATACCAAGGGAACATTTCATGCAAAGATGGGCTCAATTAAGGACAGGAATGGTATGGACCTAACAGAAGCAGAAGATATTAAGAAGATGTGGCAAGAATACAAAGATGAACTGTACTAAGAAGATCCTCACGACCCAGATAATCAGAATGGTGTGATCACTCACCTAGACCAGGCATCCTGGAATGTGAAGTCAAGTGGGTCTTAGGAAGCATCACTATAAAAAAGCTAGTGGACGTGATAGAATTCCAGTTGAGATTTTCAAATCCTAAAAGATGATGCTGTGAAAGTGCTACACTCAATATGCCAGCAAATTTGGAAAACTCAACAGTGGCCATGGGACTGAAAAAGGTCAATTTTCATTCTAATCCTAAAGAAAGGCAATGCCAAAGAATGCTCAAACTACCGCACAATTGCACTCATCTCACAGGCTAGGAAAGTAATGCTCAAAATTCTCCAAGCCAGGCTTCAACAATATGTGAACCGTAAACTTCCAGATGTTAAAGTTGGTTTTAGAAAAGGCAGAAGAACCAGAGATCAAAAGGCCAACATGCGCTGGATCATTGAAAAAGCAAGAGAGTTCCAGAAAATCATCTATTTCTGCTTTATTGACTATGTCAAAGTCTTTGACTGTGTAGATCACAATAAACTGTGGAAAATTCTGAAAGAGATGGAAATACCAGACCACCTAACCTCCCTTTTGAGAAATCTGTATGCAGGTCAGGAAGCAACAGTTAGAACTGGACATGGAATAACAGACTGGTTCCAAATAGGAAAAGGAGTTTGTCAAGGCTGTATATTGTCACCCTGCTTATTTAACTTCTATGCAGAGTACATCATGAGAAATCCTGGGCTGGAAGAAGCACAAGCTGGAATCAAGATTGCTGGGAGAAATATCAATAACCTCAGATATGCAGATGACATCACCCTTATGGCAGAAAGTGAAGAGGAACTAAAAAGCCTCTTGATGAAAGAGAAAGTGGAGAGTGAAAAAGTTGGCTTAAAGCTCAACATTCAGAAAACGGAGATCATGGCATCTGGTCCCATCACTTCATGGGAAATAGATGGGGAAACAGTGGAAACAGTGTCAGACTTTATTTTTCTGGGCTCCAAAATTGCTGCAGATGGTGACTGCAGCCATGAAATTAAAAGACGCTTACTCCTTGGAAGGAAAGTTATGAACAACATAGATAGCATATTCAAAAGCAGACTTTCCTTTGCTGACAAAGGTCCATCTAGTCAAGGCTATGGTTTTTCCAGTAGTTATGTATGGATGTGAGAGTTGGACTGTGAAGGAAGCTGAGTGCCGAAGAATTGATGCTTTTGAACTGTGGTGTTGGAGAAGACTCTTGAGAGTCCCTTGGACTGCAATGAGATCCAATCAGTCCATTCTAAAGGAGATCAGTCCTGTGTGTTCTTTGGAAGGAATGATACTAAAGCTGAAACTCCAGTACTTTGGCCACCTCATGCGAAGAGTTGACTCATTGGAAAAGACTCTGATGCTGGGAGGGACCAGGGACAGTAAGAGAAGGGGATGACAGAGGATGAGATGGCTGGATGGCATCACCGACTCGATGGACATGGGTTTGAGTGAACTCTGGGAGTTGGTTATTGACAGGGTGGCCTGGCATGCTGCAATTCATGGGGTCGCAAAGAGTCAGACATGATTGAGTGGCTGAACTGAAGTGAACTGATTTGGGGAAAGATTGAAGGCTGGAGGAGAAGGGGATGACAGAGGATGAGATGGTTGGATGGTATCACCAACTCAATGGATAGAGTTTGAGTAGGCTCCGTGAGTTGTTAATGGACGGGGAGGCCTGGCGTGCTGCAGTCCATGGGGTTGCAGAGTCAGACATGACTGAGTGACTGAACTGAACTGAGAGCAATTGGAAAACTGTATACCATGCTTAAAACTTACTCTGTGTGACATGAAGATGCTGGAAGCTTTGAAAAGAGAAGTCATATCATTCAATAGGTTTAAGAAGAATCATTAAGGTTTTTGTATAAAAACAGACTATAAGGGAGGATTATAGTAGGAAAAGGTGATGAGGTAGGAGGGTAGAGAAATTTTCCAACTGAGAGATATTTGCTAAAGGAATAATGGTACAGGTGTTGAGAAGCAAATGAATTATAGATGTACTTCAGAAGTGAAACCAATGATTGTTGTTGGAACTGAAGAAGGATATGAGAAAAAGAACTGAGTCAAATATAACTCCAAAATGTTGAACATAAGCAACTGAGTGAATTGGCATGTCATTTACTAGGATGGAGAAGGTGCATAAGGGGCAGGTTTGAGGTAGGATTTAGACCAAGAATTTAATTCTGAATGAGGTAACTAGGTAGCGTGGTTTATGACTTAGAAGAATGAGTGTCAGGGAAAAATCTCAGCTGTAGATATGTTTGAGAGTCATTAGCGTATAGAGATGGAGAAGGCGATGGAAAATCCCATGGATGGAGGAGCCTGGTAGGCTGCAGTCCATGGGGTGGCTAAGAGTCAGACACGACTGAGTGACTTCACTTTCACTTTTCACTTTCATGCATTGGAGAAGGAAATGGCAACCCACTCCAGTGTTCTTGCCTGGAGAATCCCAGGGACAGGGGAGCCTGGTGGGCTGCCATCTACAGAGTCACACAGATTCGAACACGACTGAAGTGACTTAGCAACAGCAGCAGCATATAGAGATAGCTTTAATCTCTGGGACAGGATGAGTTCACCAAGTGTAGATGGAGGCTTTCCCAGATGACGGAGTGGTAAAGAATCCATCTGCCAGTGCAGGAGACACAAGAGATGTGGGTTTGACCGTTGGGTTGGGAAGAGCCCCTGAAGAAGGTAATGGCTACACATTCCAGTATTCTTGCCTAGAGAATCCCAAGAACAGAGGAGTCTGGTGGGCTACAGTCCATGGGGTTGCAGAGTCATACATGACTGAGCAACTGAGTGTGCACAGGCATGTGATTGTAGACAGAATTGATTAAAGTCTCCTAGGACATCTAAGACTTAGAAATTACAAAGATGGAGGATTCAGGTAAGGAGATCCAAAAGGACCAACCAAGAAAAACATCATAAAGGGTAGGAGGGTGCAATACCCAGAAAGTGAAGTATAAAAAGTCAAATTAAAAAAAAAAAAAAAAAAAGTCAAATAAGATGAGATTCTAAAAAACTGGTGTTGTGAGCTGAATTGTGAGGCTACAATTTGTATGTCAAAGTCTTAATCCTCAGTACCTCAGAGGATTGGAGATAGGGTGTTTAAGAGGTAATTAAGTTAAAATGAGTTCGGTAGATAAATACTTAACTGACTAGAACTGGTGTCTTTAGTAGAGGGGGAGATTAGGACACAGGCATTTGCCAAGGGAAAAACCACCTGAAGACACAGGAAAAATATGACCATCTACAAGCCAAGGAGAGAAGCCTCAGGAGAAATCAACCTGGCCAATACTCTAACCTCAAGCTTCTAGCTTTCACAACTATGAGAAAATAATTTATGTTATTTAAACCTCTAGTGTGTGGAACTTTGTTGTGACAGCCCAAGCCAACTAACAAAATTGGCCACTGTATTTGGGATATGGAGGTCGTTGGTGATGTTGAAAGAAACAGTGTCAGTAGATAATTGGGCACCAAGGCCTGACCAGAGTTTATGACACCAGAGGGCAGAAGGCAGAATTAGGTGGACTAGAAAGAAGTTTTTAAGGGGATAGATTGAATTGTAGCATTTGATGCTACTTCCAACAACCCAGTTGTTGAATAAGCTACTTAGAGAGGAGGCAAATTTCTGATTAAGGGAAGAGTTTGCACAATTAATTATGTCTTTAGTTCATTATTTTAGTTTAAAATTCTTATTTTGTTGTTAGCACAGTTATGGGAAAAAGCTTTAAAATATCCAGGAGATGTTCTTATTATATTCGTCTTTTTTTTCCCCCCCAAAAAAAGAAAACTGTGAGGAAGTATATAAGATATTCTATTTACTCAAATGTTCTGGTTGGTTGGTTTCTCATTAATTCATTAGCTTTATTGAGGTATAACTGGCAAATAAAATTATAAGAGATTTAAGCATGGAATATGATGATTTGACATAGGTATACATTCTGAAGATTCTTCTCACCAGATTAATGAACACATTCATCATCTTACATATTTACCCTACCTTTCTTCTCTTTTTGTAAGAACATTTAAGTTATACTCTTAATAAATTTAAGTATACAATACAGTGTTATCAACTACAGTCACCACATTATACATTAGATAATCAGAATATACTCATGTTGCAACTGAAAAATTTTACCCTTTTAATCCTATTTAACCAGCCCTCAGGCCCTGGCAACCAAAGAAAGACAAACATTGCATGGTATCACATGCAAAAATCTTAAAAAAAAAATCAAACTCACTGATTATTTTATCTTACATGGAAAACAGGAGAAGTTACAAAATCATCTTATGAACCAGTGATGTAACTTCATGCTGGCTTTTTTCAGGTTTGATAAGGCTGGTTGTTTCCTAATTCACCTTATGCTCTCCAGAATTCAAGGGTTCAAAAGAGAATCTCACTCATGTAATTCTTTTTTAAAACATGAGCTCAAAAACAGAGTCTAACTTGATGTGTCGAGTAACAAATTAGAATCAGAACTTTCAGTTGATTTGTTCATTCTAATAAGCCACATTTATTGATGCCAAATTCCTTAGTAGCAGGAGAGGAGATCTGAGTTCCCTTTTTGGTTTGATTTCCTGGGGTTCATCTCTGTGAAATGCAAGGAAGGTCTCTGGAGGTGTGGAATAATGACACTGTTCACTACCATGATTAATCCTTTTCAGAGGACTTCTGGAATCAATTTCTTTCTCAATGTTGTCCAACTCTATTACCATATCACTCTGCTGCTGCTGCTGCTAAGTTGCTTCAGTCTTGTCTGACTCTGTGCGATCCCATAGACGGCAGCCCACCAGGCTCCCCTGTCCCTGGGATTCTCCAGGCAAGAACACTGGAGTGGGTTGCCATTTCTTTCTTCAATGCATGAAAGTGAAAAGTGAAAAGGAAGTCACTCAGTCATGTCCGACTCCTAGCGACCCCATGGACTGCAGCCTACCAGGCTCCTCCATCCATGGGATTTTCCAGGCAAGAATACTGGAGTGGGGTGCCATTGCCTTCACCATATCACTCTACTCCTAGCCAAAGTTATGATTATGAAAATAACAGCTCCAAAATTTTAAACAGTTCTTTACATTGTAAATAGTACTTTACACATTCACAAATATTACACAGAGAACATTTTAGAAAGGTAGAATACGTATGGACTCTACTGGGTATTCGGAACAAGGAACTGATATCCAAAATCAGGAGGTATTTCAAATGTGCTTACCCTTGAATTTTATTCCTTTGAAACCTGTGAGAGTGCTTTTCTAGCTCTCTAGTATGCTGTGTTTCTATACCTAGAAATAGTGCTCTTTGGTGTCATCTCAAATTCCCTTTTATATTAGGACATTTTATACTCCTTTCTAGATTGGAATATTATTATGGTCTTATTGGTTGTGTCCCACCCCCTAATTCACATGTTGAGACCTATCCTCTAAGGTGAAAGGTATTTGGCGATGAGGTCATTGGGAGGTAATTAGTTCATGAGGGTGGAGCCCTCATGAATCAAATTAGTGTCCCTATAAAAGTGCCCCCTAGGAAGCTCCCTTGCCCTTTTACCATAAGAACTTATAATGAAAAGACAGCCATCTAGAAATGGGGTCTCACCAGACACAGAATCTTCCAGACCCATGGTCTTGGACTTCCCAGGAACAAGAACTGCAAGAAATAAATGTCTGTTGTTTATAAGCCTGCTATTTTATTATATTTTTGTACAGCAGCCCAAAATGGGTATAAGATGAGTATAGTTAAAAAATTTGGGCTAGGACTCACAGGATTGTTATATGCTTGACAGTGGCAATTTGTTGGGGAGGGTATCTATAGATATAAGCAATATCTTGGTAGGTGGGTGCTATGAATTGAATGTTTATGACTCCCAAATTCATATGTTGAAGCCTAAACTCCTAATGTATTGGTATTTGGAAATGGAGATTTGGGGAGGTCATTAGGTAATAAAGGTGGAACTCTAATGAGTAGGATTAGTGACCTTATAAGAAGATACAAGAGAGATGGTCTCTCTGTCATGTGAGGACATAGCACGAAAAAAGCCATCTACAAATCAACAAACCACAAAGAGGGTCTTTACCAGAATCCTACCATAGTGGCACCCAGATCTCAGACTTTCAAGTTTACACAATTGTGAGAAGTAAATGTTTATTGTTTATATCACCCAGGCTATGGCATATTTTTATAGCAGCTGGGACTGACTGAGAGAGTAAATGTCTGTGGTACCCAGTACCATTTGAGGATGTCTGACTTGCTGACTGGCCCATGATTTAAAGACCTATTATGTCACCCATAAAGACTTTGGCCCTCTGAACTAGGAATGCAAGTTGACCACATAGACAAGTTCCTCTATTTTTGCTACTAAACCTAGGCCCTGATATTTTGTTCTAGAATATGAATTATTATGGCATAGATAAAGGTTGAACCAAGAGGGTTCAACCACAAACACTGTTGTAATTCAGAGGGTCCAAGAGGACCCATAACTTATGTCAATGTTATCATATTTGACTCCTTGGAGTTGGACTTGAGATATTATACCACCTATTTGAATGATTCATGGCCTCCATAAAATACTCTTTAAAATGTCTAAACCTGATTCACCCTCTGGAATCCCATGGAGATCACAGCTATAAGATGTATGAGAGTAGGAATGTTCACATGTCATTAAAATCTTTCATTTTTAGAAAAGGTTATTGCTTAAAACAAGAACCATTATCACTACCTTTGGCAATCCTTCTGTGAGTAATTATATTCTTTCCCTTCTTTCCCAGGCAGAGGTGATATTAACACAGAGAATAACGAATTAAAAGCATACATTGTTCAGTGTCGTCTTTATGGTAGAAACAGAAGGACTTACAAACACAGAGTTTTGGCATCAAAACTTTAAAACTCGCTAATTAGCAATTGAATATCTATCTATAAATTATGTATTTAAACTAAGCCTTAGTTTTCTTAGCTACAAAGTGAGGACAATAGTGAGTCCACAGACTTTCTGAGTATGAAATTTTGTTATAGCATTTTGTTTTTTCGCTCCCTCACTCCTCTTGGAGTCTATAGCTATTCTTCCTCTTATTAGATTTCCTCAAAAAGTTATCTCAGTCTAACCACAAGCATTACAAGGATGCCAATTTGAATTTATGCTTGCAACCACAGCCAGTCTCAAAATCAGTCACAGAGGGAGAATACTGAAATATATTACCCAGTGAATATTAGGTTTATTCTAGAACCACCCTGCTCTAAGCTCACTCTTCACGTTGCCTATCTACTATGTGCTTGACATGAGATGATGAAATGGGCCTCTAATGCTATATAATAGTTTATAAAGTTTTTTTTACTTGTGTTTCTCACATTCACAAAATATGCTTGAGAAGTCTCTGAATTAAGGCAAATATTATTACTCTCTCCACTTTAGATAACTAAACTCTCAGGCTCAGAGGCTCAAAGTATCTGGCCAAGTGCTGAAAACAGACTCCAAATTCAGGTCTAGCTGATAGTCAGGCTTAATTTTCTTCCTTTTTGCTGAGTTGCCTTAGAGGCAGTTAAATCCCCTAAGGCTTCTTTTTTCAACATAAATTGCCCTTTCTCTCATGCGGATTTTGTGCAGGAAAATGTTGAGCCTGAGTGGAAAATTTCATGTGTATCCTTCCTTTCACTGACTCAATGGACATGAGTTTGGGTAAACTCCAGAGGCTGGTGATGGACAGGAAGGCCTGGTGTGCTGCGGTTCATGGGATCGCAAAGAGTCAGACACGACTGAGCAACTGAACTGAACTGAACTGATCCTTCCTAAATTTTATCTTATTTTGAACACCATTGTAGTCTTGGATGCCTTTGATTCTTGTGTCCAAAATATTTTCTATCCATCCCAGCATTTTGTCATCTACAGATTTGACAAGCTTGTCTACCATGTCTTCAACCAGTCATGGAAAGTGTTATCCAAAAGTACTAATACATGAGCAAGATCCTGTAGCATGTCACTTAACCATGCTATCTTACAACATGTATTTCATCTCCAGCTCTACCAAACCTTCTGTGCTATGGGGTGAATGAACTTAGAAGTGGACTGTCCCTGGGTCAAGCCTTGAGATGACTGCAACCAGGGCCAACAACTTGATTTCGGCCTCATTAGAAACCTTGACCTATAGCTACCCAGGGAAGCCATCTTGGGATTCCTGATCCATAGAAACTTTGAGATAACGTATGTTTGGTGCTTTAAGTTAGGGACAATATGCTATACTGCAAAAAATAACTAATGTATCATCTCTCTTCTCTTACCCTCGCTATTGTAATTGCTTCCTAACAAGTCTCCCCATGCACAGGCTCCCCCTATACATCCTTCATACACTGTCAGAATTATTTTGGTGCAGGTTAAATTTTGGTGCAGGTTAAATTATGTTTGGAGAAGGCAATGGCACCCCACTCCAGTCCTCTAGCCTGAAAAATCCCATGGACGGAGGAGCCTGGTGGGCTGCAGTCCATGGGGTCGCGAAGAGTCGGACACGACTGAGCGACTTCACTTTAAATTATGTTATTTTATAACTTAAAAACATTTCAATAATTCCCAATTGTATCTTGGTTAAAGTCCAGATTTTTTATTAATAAATGGTTCTTCAGAACCCACTATCAATTCACTTTTCTGGTATTATCTTCTATTATGCTACCCTACTATGATCCAGCCAAACCAAAACAGCTTCTCATATTTTCTATTGCACAGTATATTCTCAGTTGGAGATGTTAATATCCATCTTTACCTCCCATCAAATTCTTGATCTTTCAAGGAAAATTTTAAATGCTAGCTTTTTTGACAAATGGGCCACAATTAACTCTGATGAAAATGATTTTTATTTCTCCTCTGTGTTTCCTTACCCATTAATTTATCTCAACAACAGCATCCATCTTAGTTCGTTTGTATTACAGACTAGGATATCCATATGTGTTAGCCTATTTGAATAAACTCCCCGAAGAGACAAACTCTGTATTACTCATCTTTTTATCTCTGTATTCTCAATAGGGTATTTTGCTCATGGTAGGTGCTCACCAGTAGGTTGACTCAATTAATTCTAAACTTATCTGGGGAATAGATTTGTCTACCCATGGTCTACTCTTTGCTCTCAGAAATAAAATAACACTCCATTGCTCATTCACTTTATACCTAAATTTGAGCTCCTTAACATACGACTAATCATAAGGTTTACGTTTCCAGGCCACTCAGCCTAGACATTAAGAAAGGTCAAATGAAAAGAGGAGAGGAAGTAGATCAAAAAAGTGGAAGAAAAATCACAAGAAAGAATGAATTTTTTTTTCTCATTCAGTTCCTTCTCAACATGTAGTATGGGAAGTCAAGGGGAAAGACTTAATGTAAAATAGACCTGGATACAAATATTAGGCTCAAGCCTTTTAACTTGAAGTCCCTTGGCCTCAATTTCTTTTAGTGATAAAAGGAAAGCAATAAGAACACCTGGCATGTAAGTTTGTAAAGGGAGATGAGATAACCTGGTTAAGACATTCCACAATCATGGGTATTCTTTCACTTTACTTCACCTGCACAGTCCTAGAACTTCATTTCCAATTGCTTCAGATTTTGTTCAACAAAAACCAGAAGAGTTTAAGAAATAGGCAAAAAGTAAATGCGGAAGAAAGACAATCTATCAGGAAAAATGAGGAACGGAAGAGGCAAGGGCCAGAGAAAAAGAAAGAAAGAAAGACAATAATATATTCACAAATTTGTAGGGTTATTTATTTATCTTATGTTCCCCAGCTGAGACGGAGACTCTCATAATATGGAGAGTCATCCCAGATACAATTACATGCAGAGAAGTTGTGCTGGTAGAGAACATAAACCAGCAGGAAACCTTTGCATTACCTGTTGTAGTTTCACAAAACCCACTACTGCTGTTTTTTAGAAACCTGGAGTAGTGGGTTTATTATGCCAGGTAATTTCCTTGATCTCATGGAGACTTTAAATCAATGCAGGCCATATCATACAGCTGCTTTACTGTAATTTTCAAGAAAATATCCCAAACTTTATATTTGTAGGGGGTCCCGGAGGAATATCGCAAATTACTTTCCCCTTACAAAGACTGAGCTCAGTGCCCTGAGGCTGCACAGTTCTAAAGAAAGTGAACTGGTAGTGTTTGGTGCCAAGTTTGAGGCATATAAAGTAAGAACTGACTACAGCTATTGCTGGAGGTTCTCCAAAATGTCCTGTTCCATCCTCTCTGGTGCACATCATGGTGTGGTACTGAATTATTGCTCTTTTTCACTATAACATCAGATCTTTTTTCACTGTAAAATGAACTATTCTGTCTAAATGACACACTCTATCTAAAAATGGAAATTCAGAGAAATATGTTATTTGAAGAATCATAAAATTGACATTTTTTAAAAAACTCATTTCTCTTGCTATAAGCACAAAATCTTCAAAATGATCATGGGAAAAGATATTACATCCCATAAATGAAATAGCATGCTTACCTCTTTGGGGGATGACAAGATTAAACAACTTATAAACCAGAAGTGGATATTTCATAGAGACTTTCATAAAGGATCTATAACTTTCAATGCAAAACTCATTATATTTCATTAAGAGACACTATAAAAATCAGTGCTATCTTCTTTATAAAAACTCAAAAGCAGTCCAGCAGTTTCCCAAGCATCTGCGTCTCACTGACACCACCCAAACTCTTACCAGCAAGAGGAGATAGTCTGAGATGAACCAGTCAGAGGAAAACCAAGGAGTTCTCAGATCCAAAGAGAAACTCATTTAATGAATGACTGAAGGACTATTCTAAGGCAGACAGCAGAAGAACACTGGCATAACAGGAGAAGCAAATAGCTTTTTCAGAATAAGCAACTATTCCTTTTGATTTTCTATATACTAGCCTTACTCACAAGGAAACTAGTTAAGTTTCCTGAACTTAGGTTCTCAATAATTCCTATTCCTAATTCATATCCTTTCCTTCTAGGATTGAAATGAAGATCTTATAATAGGACTGATACTCAGAGTTACATTTATATACCACAGAGGCATGAGTGTCATTAAAATGTTAAGATGCTTTTTTAGTGTTTGATAAAGACTCTTACACTGAGCCGCTAGACTTCCCTCATCACCACAGCCACTGCAGCCCCATGCCCAAGAACCCCTTGAATCTTCCCACATAACAACCTAAAGGTTACTATCTGGCATCACAATGAGATGTGCCTCAGAAAACTGCTTCTGCACCCAATAACTAGTATTCTTTCTGGTTGATGGGTTCTAGTAGCTAAACATATTCAACATTTTGCTGTTCTTATTTAGTCATCAAGTCGTGTCTGACTCTCTTGCAACCCTATGGACTGTATGTAGCCTTTTAGGCTCCTCTGTCCATGGGATTTCCCAGGCAAGAATACTGGCATGTGTTGCCATTTCCTACTCCAGAGGATCTTTCCAACAGGGATCAAATTTGCATCTCTTGCATTGGCAGGCAGATTCTTTACCACTGAGCCACCAGGGAAGTCCAAGTTCAATATTAGCCCTGTTTAAAAAATCAAAAAGACAATGGAGATAAGTTAAGTGGGTGGGTATAATACAATAGGAGGTGATAGGAAATGTGGAAAACTGGAAAGTATATACCCCTAAAGAAAAAAGTAGCTGCTCTGTCACGTGAGGAAGTAGGCTAAGAAGGCTTAATATTCTGAAATTTCAAAAGAAGCCAGAAATCTTGATTCTAATGAGGAACCTCATGACTTCTTAATACTTGTAATGAAGAGTGCCTTTTGCAAAATAATGTGTGTGTCAAATCAAATCCATGGACTACAAGTTTGTGACCTCTGCTTTAGGGATCATAGAGTTTTTGTGACCTTGTCAGAGCTCTTCATCTGTCATACTTGAAGCAAGTCTAGGGGGAAATCTGGCACTCTCAATTACATAACTAAAAGTAATTTCAAATTGGAACTCTGAAATAACTAAGTAAAACTGATAAGTATGTCAAAACTTCTCTTTTTTTATTGTATTTTAAGTCTTGCCAAATGCATTCAAGTACATTGTCTTAGATTTTCCTCATAAATCAGGTAGGTATTATTACGTACTTTTTACAGCTGAGGAAAATGGATCCAGAAAGACTAAGGAAACTGCTTTAACATCACCAAAATATATGGTAGCACTGGGTTTTGAGCACCAGTGGATCTGTGTCTCCAACACCTTCTTTAAATTGTCTATGCTGCTCTCAACTTCACTGATATCCCAGGCATGATCTCAGACCATCACCCCAGAATAATCACTTTTTGGTTTGTACGTTTCACATTCATTTGAAATTATCTTTGATACATCTAAATAACTTCTTAAAGGCAAACCATGTTTTGGGGATGGACTGAATTACAGTTCCCAATTCTTTAATAAAATTATACATCAAACTCTTGATCATGTGACTTTGCAAGGCCTCTTTGTCATCTTTCCCTAACAGATTGATATCAAACTTAGTCAAGAGAATTTCTTTGGCAAATTGATGAGGGCAGAAGGCACACTGTACCAATTTGAGGGCTTAAGAGGCATCATGTGTTTCTACTTTTTCTCCTGACCCCTGTGATCAGCTCATTTCCCAGTTCTCTTCTGCTCCTGATTTAGCTACAGAAGGAAATATGTGAAGCAGACTCAGACTTGACCTGCTGCCTAGGACTAAGCCCAGCCTAACTCAGCCAAGATCAGCAGAACTGCACATGACTCATAGGTCCATGAGTGAGAAAAATACAAATTTGTTGATATAAGCTACTGAGATTTGGGGAGCAGCAATATCTGACTGCTTTACCACTGTAACCATCCTTAGGAAAATAATCATTTTCATGCTTATGCCTTTTAAAATCTATCTGAACAATAAAGAGAATTCTACAAATAGCTCAATACTAATAAAAGGAGAATATAAGCTTTCGGAGAATGGTGTTCTTATATCTTCTAAACTAGTATTATGACAGAAAATTAAGGAAGGTTCTAAGCAAAGAAAATACAAAAGAAAACTCCATGTATTAATAGGGATATAATAAATTTGAGATATCAGGTGATTAATGCCTTAAAAGACATTGTTATTGATCCTTGTTCAGATCAACCGTTATTAAAGAAACACTTTTGTTAACTGTTCTATTTGGAAAAAGCAAACAAACAGAAAAACAAAACCAGGGAATAACAACAACAACAACAAAATCCTTTGTTTTCTTTATTGGTTGAACTATTTCTACCTGCAATTGATTGAAATCATTTTTTTCCCCTCTTTTACTTCTTTCAGATTCTTTGAACTGGGATGAAAATCATGACTCTGAAGATCTGAAAAAAAGAAAAAAAAATCATCACAGTTGTTTTTAACCCAGGTTATGCTTTTGAATCACCTGGGAAGCTTTCTATAAAACAAAAATACCCAGAACTTTCTCCTAGAAATTCTGATTTAATTGGCCTAATTGCTGGGAGAAATAACTTCAGATATGCAGATGACACTATCCTTACGGCAGAAAGTGAAGAGGAACTAAAAAGCCTCTTGATGAAAGTGAAAGAGGAGAGTGAAAAAGTGGGCTTAAAGCTCAACATTCAGAAAATGAGTATCATGGCATCTGGTCCCATCACTTCATGGGAAATAGATGGGGAAACAGTGGAAACAGTGTCAGACTTTATTTTGGGGGGCTCCAAAATCACTGCAGATGGTGACTGTAGCCATGAAATTAAAAGACGCTTACTCCTTGGAAGGCTTTCCTTCCAAGGAGTTATGACCAACCTAGATAGCATATGCAAAAGCAGAGACATTCCTTTGCCAACAAAGGTCCGTCTAGTCAAGGCTATGGTTTTTCCTGTGGTCATGTATGGATGTGAGAATTGGACTATGAAGAAGGCTGAGTGCCGAAGAATTGATGCTTTTGAATTGTGTTGGAGAACACTCTTGAGAGTGCCTTGGACTGCAAGGAGATCCAACCAGTCCATTCTGAAGGAGATCATCCCTGGGATTTCTTTGGAAGGAATGATGCTAAAGCTCAAACTCCAGTACTTAGGCCAACTCATGTGAAGAGTTAACTCATTGGAAAAGACTCTGATGCTGGGAAGGATTGGAGGCAGGAGGAGAAGGGGACGACAGAGGATGAGATGGCTGGATGGCATCACTGACTCAATGGACATGAGTCTGAGTGAACTCTGGGAGTTGGTGATGGACAGAGAGGCCTGGCATGCTGTGATTCATGGGGTCGCAAAGAGTCGGACATGACTGAGCTACTGAACTGACTGACTGACTGAGGGCTGGGACAAAGGTACATTGTGACACTTCTCCTCAGGTGATTCTAACAGGCAACCAGGGTTGAAAACTATTGTCTTTACAGGAGATAGATTGCCAATTTTTTTTTTAAAAGTTAATAAAAATATCTTTACAATAAGAGACAAGATATTAAAGAATTCTTTGAACTGGAAAAAAAAAAAAAAGCAACAAAAAAAAGTCCCAGGAAAGCATCTTGGCTAATAAAATGAAAAGTTGAATATGTCACCTTTTTCAATTAACATCTTCTTTGCAGTAAACTACCAACTGAATAATGAACACATCTCACCCATTCCAGCTAGGAGAGAGCTGATCCTGGCAGCTGGAAGGGCAACATCACTCATATTTCTCATTCTTAATCATTGACTCAGGATAGGAAATGGATTTTCTTTAATTGAAATGTCTTGATAATAATTAAGTTCCTAATTATCTGTAAACTACAGAAAACAATGGGATTTTAAGTCTTGCTTTGCATACATAGTATATTTTCTGGCTTTTGGAATATGGCCAGGTCATTACTCTTTGTGTTCAAAATATATGTTCTATCTATTAAAAGCTCAGAGTCACAACAGCATTCTTGATCCACCCATTTTAAAAGGTTCCACTGAGCTCAATTAAAACATATGAGTAGGGGATAGGGGGTTGTCAGTAAATGAGATCTGTTATAAAATCTAAGCACTTGTCACCAATTTTTGCTGATTTTCAAAGGAGAGAAATACATATAATGCTGCACATTTACTGATCATAATTTAGGAGAGTTGGAGCTGAAAGATGTGATTTGCAGGCTGAAAGTTAAGAGCTAAGCTTACTCCAGAAATCAGTTTTGTTCACATGCTTCTTCCCCTCTCTTATTTCCTAAATTCAGTAACTAAATTTTAAGGATTCTCTCTCTCTCAGAACTGTCATTCATGTCCTTAATTTCACAGTCTTCCTACAACTGGCAGTATTAAACCCCCAACATCTCTGCCACCATCCCAATCCATTTTGTACACTGCCTCTAGGGTTAGCTTTGTAAACACAAATCTGACATAGTACTGCTATCATACAAATATTTTATTTCCTTATATCAAACAATATCAATTCTAAAATCATAGCTTTTTCATATATGGTAATGTACCATATAATCTGGGCCCAAATGAATTTCCAATATAACTCTTTCTATTCCATGCAACCTATACTTATCATATCATAGCCAGCTTCATGATTGTTCAACCTCTGTATTCACACAGGGTCCTGTCCTCAGGGGACTTCTTTCGTTAATGCTCTGTTATTGCTTTCTTGAAATTTCTAATATTCCTCCTTTTTTTAAAATTTTATTTAATTTTTAAACTTTACATAATTGTATTAGTTTTGCCAAATATCAAAATGAATCCATCATAGGTATACATGTGTTCCCCATCCTGAACCCTCCTCCCTCCTCCCTCCCCATACCATCCCTCTGGGTCGTCCCAGTGCACTAGCCCCAAGCATCCAGTATCATGCATTGAACCTGGACTGGCATCTCGTTTCATACATGATATTTTACATGTTTCAATGCCATTCTCCCAAATCTTCCCACCCTCTCCCTCTCCCACAGAGTCCATAAGACTGTTCTATACATCACTGTCTCTTTTGCTGTCTCGTACACCGGGTTATTGTTACCATCTTTCTAAATTCCATATACATGCGTTAGTATACTGTATTGGTGTTTTTCCTTCTGGCTTACTTCACTCTGTATAATAGGCTCCAGTTTCATCCACCTCATTAGAACTGATTCAAATGCATTCTTTTTAATGGCTGAGTAATACTCCATTGTGTATATGTACCACAGCTTTCTTATCCATTCATCTGCTGATGGGCATCTAGGTTGCTTCCATGTCCTGGCTATTATAAACAGTGCTGCGATGAACATTGGGGTACACGTGTCTCTTTCCCTTCTGGTTTCCTCAGTGTGTATGCCCAGCAGTGGGATTGCTGGACAAAATTCAACGTCCATTTATGATAAAAACTCTCCAGAAAGCAGGAATAGAAGGAACATACCTCACCATAATAAAAGCTATATATGACAAACCTACAGCAAACATTATCCTCAATGGTGAAAATTTGAAAGCATTTCCTCTAAAGTCAGGAACAAGACAAAGGTGCCCACTTTCACCATTACTATTCAACATAGTTTTGGAAGTTTTGGCCACAGCAATCAGAGCAGAAAAAGAAATGAAAGGAATCCAAAATGGAAAAGAAGAAGTAAAACTCTCACTATTTGCCGATGACATGATCCTCTACATAGGAAACCCTAAAGACTCCACCAGAAAATTACTAGAACTAATCAATGACTATAGTAAAGTTGCAGGATACAAAATCAACACACAGAAATCCCTTGCATTCCTATACGCTAATAAAGAGAAAACAGAAAGAGAAATTAAGGAAACAATTCCATTCACCATTGCAACGGAAAGAATAAAATACTTAGGAATATATCTACCTAAAGAAACTAAAGACCTATATATAGAAAACTATAAAACACTGGTGAAAGAAATCAAAGAGGACACTAATAGATGGAGAAATATACCATGTTCATGGATTGGAAGAATCAATATAGTGAAAATGAGTATACTACCCAAAGCAATTTATAGATTCAGTGCAATCCCTATCAAGCTACCAACAGTATTCTTCACAGAACTAGAACAAATAATTTCACAATTTGTATGGAAATACAAAAAAAACTCGAATAGCCAAAGCGATCCTGAGAAAGAAGAATGGAACTGGAGGAATCAACCTACCTGACTTCAGGCTCTACTACAAAGCCACAGTTATCAAGACAGTATGGTACTGGCACAAAGACAGAAATATAGATCAATGGAACAAAATAGAAAGCCCAGAGATAAATCCACGTACATATGGACACCTTATCTTTGACAAAGGAGGCAAGAATATACAATGGATTAAAGACAATCTCTTTAACAAGTGGTGCTGGGAAATCTGGTCAACCACTTGTAAAAGAATGAAACTAGAACACTTTCTAACACCATACACAAAAATAAACTCAAAATGGATTAAAGATCTAAACATAAGACCAGAAACTATGAAACTCCTAGAGGAGAACATAGGCAAAACACCGTCTGACATACATCACAGCAGGATCCTCTATGACCCACCTCCCAGAATATTGGAAATAAAAGCAAAAATAAACAAATGGGACCTAATTAACCTTAAAAGCTTCTGCACATCAAAGGAAACTATTAGCAAGGTGAAAAGACAGCCTTCAGAATGGGAGAAAATAGCAAATGAAGCAACTGACAAACAACTAATCTCAAAAATATACAAGCAACTGCTACAGCTCAACTCCAGAAAAATAAATGACCCAATCAAAAAATGGGCCAAAGAACTAAATAGACATTTCTCCAAAGAAGACATACAGATGGCTAACAAACACATGAAAAGATGCTCAAAATCACTCATTATCAGAGAAATGCAAATCAAAACCACTATGAGGTACCATTTCACACCAGTCAGAATGGCTGCGATCCAAAAGTCTAGAAATAATAAATGCTGGAAAGAGTGTGGAGAAAAGGGAACCCTCTTACACTGTTGGTGGGAATGCAAACTAGTAAAGCCACTATGGAGAACAGTGTGGAGATTCCTTAAAAAACTGGAAATAGAACTGCCTAATATTCCTCCTTTTGAACATCTGTTTTATAAGTGAAGTCTAACGGAACAACGGAACATGTGCATGAGCAGAGGAGGTATACACACTGCCTGTCTGCAGTTCTTAATGCTTTCTCCACAAATAGCATCTGTGATGCCCCAAAGAACACAGAATTCTAGAGAACCCACAATGTGTGGCATTTCTGTAGGATTAAAGCAAACATGAAGTATGTGTGTTACAACTTAAACTAAGTAAGTAGGTTTATGATAGCCTTGAGAGTCCACACTTTGCTTGAATAAGAACTCACTTGAAATGCAAAAAGAAGGCAATGACATTTTTAGAAGCACAAAGAGCCATATCCTTTCTTATTCTTGTTACTTCCCTATACTAACCAGCTAACTACTAAATATAAACATGTAGAAAGAACATAGCAAAACCTATAGTTTTTAGTCTTTTTAACTGCTCAGTAAGTAGAAGGTTGAGAGTAGTGATAAAATGTGCATAGATCAAGATGTAAAACAGCTGAGTTAGTTTTCTGTGGCATTTCCATTGTCATGATAAGAACAAAATAGGTATGCATGTATTTTCTTTGAAAGAATTGTGTCATTTTGGTGATTCCACATATGAGTTAAATATTTGCATTTAAAACTGATATAAAACTGGTATTGTGCAATAAGGGCATCCCTGGTGGCTCAATGGTAAAGAATCTGCCTGCCAATAAAGGAAATGTGGGTTGAGAAAATCCCCTGGAGAAAGAAATGGCAACCCACTCCAGTATTCTTGCCTGGGAAATTCCATGGACAGAGAAGCCTGGCAGGCTACAGTCTGTGAGGTCACAAAAAAGTCAGACATGACTTAACAACTAAATAACAGCAACAACTGTGCAATATAAAGGTGAATGGAAAAATTCATGATAATAGTTAAAATTTAATTTTTTTTTTTGGTTTCACACTCTTTTTTTTTTTTTTCATGCTCCCCATCCTGAACCCTCCTCCCTCCCAACCTCCCCATACCATCCCCCTGGGCCTTCCGAACTTAGGAAAACTAAAGAAAACCACCATGACAAGTCAAGAGAAAAACTGGAAGAAACCTTTAATAGCATTTTTTACTGCTTTTCTTTAAATCAAACAATCCCACATTTTTCATTTTGCAACTGAGCTTTGAAAAATATGTAGCCAGCTTTGCATCACTTAACTTCTGCTCTTTCTTCAAATACTTTCATGGCTCGTGCATTCTTCTGCCTACAGTGTTCTTCTCCTTCTAAACCTGAGAATCCCTACTCATCCTTCATAGCCCAACATGAATGTCACCTTCTCTGTGACAATTTTCCTAAAGTCTCTAGGACAAAGTCAGGTGCTGCTTTCATACTATGAACTGTGATGCCTTTAAAGGCAGGGCCTGGGCACTATTGCAATAATGAGCACATACACAGGCATTCAGTAAAAAATTCACTGAATGAAATGACAGTCAAGGAATTAAGTAGTAAAGGGCTTTTTATTCTATGATTGGTCCTAGACTCCTACCCTCTTCTAGAGATGACACTGCTTTTGTCACGGGCTCATATTGGTTGTCTAATGAAAGTACTTGTAATTTAAAGCAGTTTTCTGCTTACTGAGTCAAGACCCCTTTATCTTTTCCTTTCAAGATGAGAGTATAACTGGTACAGCCAAAGGTGATCTTATTTCCAGCCATTAAACAATGTTAATTTCATGGGCTAAAGAGAGAAGAAGCTTATGCAAATGAATATGATTTTTGCCGGCACACAGTTTATTAATATGAATAGGTTAGCAATTCATGATCCATAGCCTTCCCCAATAGGTATGATTCAGAAGGTCAAGGTTATTTTATTTTTTTCTAAAAGAAACTCATATTTAATATGCAGATGACTTCTCAGAGGTAGGCTCAGAACCACTCAAATTCCAAATAGCTTCTTCCACTGTACAAAAAATCAATGAACTGCAGAGCAAATGTGAAAAGGAAAACTGAATTTCTCTGTGAAATCCCACAGAATTCAGAACAGGCACAAAGATGTGACTTACTGAACTTGATCCAACACTTTAACCCATTCAAGTACATGTCAAATATATCTATTATAAAATATAACACTTCTGGAATGGAAATGTAATTTTTCATGGTGAAGAGAGCTGATAGTATTTCTTGTGCTCATGAAAAACTTTAATAGTTTCCATGCATCATTAGTACACATAGGTTATGGATCTTTCATGTTAATATCTGGGCAGAATATAATATGAAATATTATGAAGAACAAAATGAAAGATCACTTAACTAAAGTAGGTATTTATCATGTCTAGATATACTCATCCTTCTTTGTTTTAAAGCCATTTTTCTTAGAGAGAATACTCTTAATCAAGTGCCCCTGAAATGCCAGTTTTGTATTGTTTCTGTTAACAGTTGGGTGGAGATTGTCTTTGTTCTAATCTGATGCTCCTTGAAATTAAACTGTAAATGTATAAAATACTGGTTAAGGTACATTTTGAAAACCACAAAGATTTTTTTTTTTTTAATGATAAATGCCTGTAAGTGTGTATGGTACATATGGAAATCTACCTTCCTTTTGAACTCAGCCTATCAGAGTGATATTTTCATAAATCAAGATTACCAGTCTAGAACCCAAATATGAGAGTAGGAAGGGAAAAAAAGCATAAATTATTTAGTCTATTTTCTTAGCTCTGCTGGAAATCTCTGTCTACTAGTAATAAAAAGATAACAGGTCAAGTAAGGAAATGTAAACTTGGAAAACTCAGCAGTAGCCACAGGACTAGGAAAGATCAGTTTTCCTTCTAATCCCAAAGAAGGGCAATGCCAAAGGATGTCCAAATTACTGTACAATTGAACTCATTTCACATACTAGCAAGGTTATGCTCAAAATCTTTAAAGCTAGGTTTTAGCAGTAGGTGAATCAAGAACTTCCAGATGTTCAACTTGGGTTTTGAAGAGGCAGAGGAACCAGAGATCAAATTGCCAACAATTGTTGGATCATAGAGAAAGCAAGGGAATTCCAGGAAAATATCTACATCTGTGTCGTTGACTACACTAAAGCCTTTGACTGTGTAGATCACAACAAACTGTGGAAAATTCTTAAAGAGATGGGAATATCAGACCACCTTACCTGTCTCCTGAGAAACCTGTATGTGGGTCAAGAAGCAACAGTTAGAACAGGACATGGAACAATGGACTGTTTCAAAATTGGGAAAGGAGTATGTCAAGGTTGTATAGTGTCACACTACTTATTGCCCTTACATGCAGAGTACATCATGTGAAATGCCAGGCTGGATGACTCACAAATTGGAATCAAGACCTCTGGGAGAAATATCAACAACCTCAGATATGCAGATGATACCACCCTAATGGTAGAAAGTGAAGAGGAACTAAAGACTTTGCCTCTTGATGAGAGTGAAAGAAGAGAGTGAAAAAGCTGGTTTGACACTCAACACTATAAAAACTAATATCATTGCATCCTGTACCATCACATAATAGCAAATAGAAGGGGGAAAAAGTAGAAGCCATGACATATTTATTTTCTTGGCCTTTAAAATCACTGTGGATGGTGATCATGAAATTAAAAGATGCTTGCTCCCTGGAAGGAAAGCTATGACAAAGATAGACAGCATATTAGAAAGCAGAGACATCAGTTTGCCAACAAAGGTCCATATAGCCAAGTGTCAGTTGCTCAGTCATGTCCAACTCTTTTCAACCCCATGAACTTTAGCCCCTCAGGCTCTTCTGTCCATGGGATTCTCCAGGCAAGAATACTGGAGTGAGTTGCCATTCCCTTCTCCAGGGGAACTTCCTGACCAAGAGATCAAACCTGGGCCTCCCACATTATAGGCAGTTTCTTTACTGTCTAAGCCATAGGGAATCCCCCATATAGCCAAAGCTATGGCTTTCCAGTAGTCATGAATGGATATGAGAGTTGAACAATAAATAAGTTTGAGTACTGAAGAATTGCTTTTGAATAATAGTACTGGAAAAGACTTTTGAGAGTCCCTAGGACTGCAAGAGATCAAATCAGTCAATCCTAAAGGAAATCAATCCTTAATATTCATTGGAAGGACTGATGCTGAAGGTGAAGCTCTAGTACCTCAGTCACCTGATATGAAGAGCCAACTCATTGGAAAAGAACTTGATGCTGGGAAAGACTGAAGGAAAAAGGAGAAAGGGGAGGCAGAGGATGAAACTGACTATGAAACAGGATCACTGACTTAATAGATATGAACTTGAGCAAACTCTAGGAGATAGCAGAGGACAGAGGATGCTAATGGGCTATGGTCCATGGGGTCACAAAGAGTCAGACACAACTTAGCTACTAAACAAGAAAATGTAAATGACCAAAATACAAACAAAGAACACACCTGATCAATTACAGAATCCTACCAATTCTCCTTTCAAGATAGATTTTTAAATCTGTTGAACGTCTTACCATCTCTATTTCCAAAAACATAATGAAGGACAGCAAAGAACTGGATTCCTTAAAAATCTCTTTAAAAGAGAAGTTACAAGTGAGTCCACAGAAATACCAAGGATTATAAGAGACTACTGTGAACAACTGTATGCCAATAAAATGGACAACCTGGAGGAAGTGGACAAATTCTTATAAAAGTAGTCTCCCAAGACTGAGCCAGGAAGAAATAGAACATATGAACAGATCAATCACAATCACTGAAATTGAAACTGTTATTTAAAAAAAAAAACTCCCAACAAACAAAAGTCCAGGATGTGATGGATTCACAGGCAAATTCTATCAAACATTAAGAGAAGAGTTAAAACTTATTCTTCTGAAACTGTCCCAGAAAATCACAGGGGAAGGAAAACATCCAAATTCATTCTATGAGGCCACCATCACCCTGATACCCAAATAAGCAGAGATACTATAAAAAAAAAGGAAAGAAATGTACAGGCCAATATCACTGATAAACATAGATTTTTTTAAAAAATCCTCAACAAAATACTAGTAATCCAAATTCAACAATACACTTAAAAGACCATACACAATTATCAAGTGGAATTCATTCCAGGGATGCAAAGATTTTTCAGTATCTGCAAGTCAATCAATGTGATACACCTCATCAACAAATTGAAGAATAAAAACCATATGATCAATTCAATAGATGCATAAAAAGCTTTTGACAAAATTCACACCCATTTATGATAAAAACTCTCCAGAAAGTGGGCATAGAGGGAACACAATTCAACATAATAAAGGCTATTTATGACAAACCTACAGCTAACATCACACTCAACAGTGAAAACCCAAAAACATTTCCTCTAAGATCAGAAACAAAACAAGAATGTCCACACTCACCACTTTTATTCAACATTGTTTTAGAAGTCCTATATACAGCAATCAGAGAAGAAAAACAGGTAAAAGGAAATCAAATTGTAAAAGAAGAAATTAAACTGTCACTATTTGCAGATGACATAATACTATAAATAGAAGATCCTAAAGATGTTACCAGAAAACTATTAGATCTCATCAATAAATTTGGTGAAGTTGCAGGTTATAAAATTAATACACAGAAATCTGTTGCATTTCTATACACTAACAATGAAAGATCAGAAAGAGAAATTCATGAAACAATTCCATTTAACATTGCATCGAAAAGAATAAAACACCAGGAATAAGCCTACCTAACAAAAGACCTATACTCCAAATACTATAAGATGCTGAAGAAAGAAATCAAAGAGGAAACAAGCAACAGGAAAGATACACCATGTTTGTGGACTGGAATAATCAATATTTCAAAATGACTACACTACCCAAGGCAATCTCAAGATTCAGTGCAATCAATCCCTATCAAATCACAATGGTATTTTTCACAGATCTGGAACAAAAAAAGTCTTAAAATTTATATGGAGACAGAAAAGATCCTGAATAGCTGAAACAATCTTGATGAAGAAAAATAAAGCTGGAGGAATCAGGCTCTCTGACTTCAGACTACACTATAAAGCTACAGTCACCAAGAGTATAGTACTGACACAAAAATAGAAAAATAGATCAATGGAACAGGATAGAAAACCCAGAAATAAACCCGTGCATCTATGGTCAATTAATTTATGACAAACAAGGCAAGACTATACAGTGTTGGAAAGAGGGTCTCTAAAATGAACAGTGCAGGAGAAACTGGACGTGTAAAAAATAAAATAAAGTTAGATCATTCTTTAACACCATAAACAAAAATAAACTCAAAATGGATTAAAAACCTAAACGTGAGACTGGACACTATTAAAAAAAAAAAAACCTCCAAGAGGAGATTATAGGCAGAGCACTGTGACATAAATCACAGCAATATATTTTTCAATCCATCTCCCAGAATAAAGAAAATAAAAGCAAACATAAACAAATGGAGCCTACTTAAATTCCAAAGCTTTTGCACAGCAAAGGAATCAATAAACAAAATGAAAAGACAACACAGAGATTTGGATAAAATATTTGCAAATAGTGAGACTGACAAGAGACTAGTTTACAAAATTTACAAACCAGCTCATGATGCTCAACAGCATCAAAACAAACAGCCCAATCAAAAATGGGAGACCTAAATAGACATTTCTCCAAAGACATACATATGGCCAAAAGGTGCATGAAAAGATGTAAAACATTGCTGATTGTTAGAGAAATGCAAATCAAAACTACAATGAGATATCACCTCACACTAGTCAGAATGGCCATCATCAAAAATCCATAAACAATGCTGGAGAGAGTGTGAAGAGAAGGGAACCCTCCTACACTGTGGGAATGCAAATTGGTGCAGCCACTATGGAGAACAGGATGGAGGTTCCTTAAAAACAGAGCTACCATATGACCCTGTAATCCTACTTCTGGGCATATATCTGGAGAAAAACATTATCCAAAAGGAAGCTTGCACCCCAGCATTCATTACAGCACTGTTTACAATAGCCAAGATATGGAAGCTATCTAAATGTCCACCAACAGAGGAATGTATAAAGAAGATGTTATACATATGTACAATGGAATATTACTCAGCCATTATAAAGAATGAAATAATGCCATTTGTAGCAACATGGGTGGACCTATAGATTGTCACACTGAGTGAAATAAGCCAGGCAGAGAAGGAGAAATATCATATGACGTCCCTTATATGTGGAATCTAAAGAGAAATGATGCAAATGAACTTACTTACAAAATAGAAAGACTCATAGACTTAGAGAATGAACTCATGGTTGCCAGCAGGGGAAAGAATGGGAGGAAGGGATAATTAGGGAGTTTCAGATGGACATGTACATATTTCTATATTTAAAACTGATAATCATAAGGACCTACTGCATAGCACAGGACAGAATAAATACATGCATATGAATGGCAGAATCCCTTTCCTGTTAACCTGAAACTATCACAATACTGTAATCAACCACACCCCAATAAAAAATAAAAACTTTAAAAAAATTCTCCTTAACAATCATGCCTCAAGATAGCCTCCTCCCAGCTTTCCACACTACAAATTATCACATTTAGAAGCAATTTTGACCAATTGCCTGCAAAGCTTAAATCTCTGCAGTGACTTTCCATTGCTCTAAAAATCCCAAACTCTAATCCTGGTTTACAAGTCCTCCGGGCTCATAGAACTGCTTCTGTATCAAGGTTGAACTTCTTCAACTTCTCAGTCTCAACTTTGTTATCTAAAATTTAATCACCTGAACTTTGACTCCAAACCATCATTCTCTCCATTGTGGTCTGGCTAACTCCTACTGAAGAGACAACTAGCCCTAAAAAATGATGACAGTACAGAGAACTTCCTGCCCTCCAGGATTAGATCCTCAGATTATGTATGCTTTATCGCCTTGTATTTCCTCTTTCCTAATGCTTATCCTAATTAGTATGAATTTATTTCATCCTAATTGTTATAAGGACATATCACAATGTTTGTTCAGCGTCAATATTTTCTACTTATTTAAGATCTGTGAGAGTAGGAATGTAACTGCTTTATATAGCTCTCTATAGCTACTATCAATAGTTTAATAGTATTAGATAAATAATAGGTACTTGGTTTCTGCTAAGTCAATTGGAACACAGTTTACAAATGCTGGTTGGGCTCTTCTAAAGAGGCTATGAAAGCCAAGCCAGAGATTTTGGACTTGATTCTGTAGGGAATGGAAAGCAAGTGAATGTATTTGAGCAAGGAAAAAGCAGAATAAAAACAATTGTTTAAAACAGTGATCTAATAGCTTTCTGGAGAAGGGTCCCAGATAAAAGGCTACTACAGAACTCTAGTTAAGGCTAAGTAACTTATAACCTAAACATATTGTAGAGAAGATGGACAGTGAGAATAAAAAGAAATGAAAATATGTCATTCCATTTTTTTCCCATAAATTATTTGGGTGTAGTCATTTTATTTCATTAGGCAACCTCTTTTTATTCTGTGCCTGTAACAGGAGGATTGTAATAGGGTGCACAGATTGCAATAGGGAAGAACAAATCTGACTCCATACTAGATCTGCTCTGTTCACACACTTAGTCATGCTGGTTCTGTAAATTTTGCAAAAGAATGTTGCCTATAGCCTGAAATACACAAGATAGCCTATTCTCAGGACTGTGAACTTTAAAGAGTCCACTCATATAGAGATAACAAAGTTGTAGCACAGAGAATAGTATTTGTTTTGTCAGAGACTTACAGGAACATCGTGACCCAACCTATGTGGACAAGAACATGGGATTTCAACACCAAGAAGTTTGTAACAATTAACCAGGTACCTCCCTCACAAAGGGCTTTGCTGAAACCCTCAAGGAGTTTGGGGTTTTTAGGGCATGAGCCAACAGTCTCCTTGCATGACCCTGCAATAAACCTTCTGCTTCAATCTCCAATGTTTTGGCTTGTTTGGTCTTACTGTGTGTTGGGCACATGAACTTATGCCAATAATAGGATCATGTCATTGCCACCAGAGCTCAGGTATCTAAGTGGTGGCCAAAGCTAAGGTTTTTAATGAGATCGGTCCAGAAATGTACATAGCAGAGGCCTGAAAGCAACATATTTCATTATCCTCTTTGAGTGACCCTCTTTTCTTATTTTTTTCCTCTATTTTTTATGTCTAACATATAGACATACATCCATATCACTATATCTAGACTTATATCTATATCTATCTGTTACATCATAGTCGTATTCTTCCATACGCTCTACATTCTCAGTCAGTAATCGGACCAGCCACACAGATAGCTTCTGCTTCTCATAAACCAATGATCCTCAAATATTTTCCTATTTCTCCTGATTGTCAGACCTAAATATTCAACATCATACTAAACATCCCTGTTTAAATGTCCCACCAATCACCCTTAACTCAATATGTCCTGAGCTGCATTCATTAGCTTTATTGGATATGAGAAGAGAGGAGACAGTGAAATATTATTTGTGGTTAATAGTTGTATCCATGAAAATTCTTTCTATAAAATTTTTAGCAGTGAGTATTCTTTTAGCTATGTATTGATGAGAAAACAAGAAGGCATAAAGACAGGATAACACACTCCATATCAAACTCTACCCATGAGCAGAGACAAGCACTTTGCCCTAAAGGAGAGAAGTCAGTAAAAAGTAAAAAAAAAAAAAAAAAAGCATTTGTTTTAAAATACTAATTGAAAAAAATACCAACATTCCTTCTGAACTAAATTTATAAAAGGCTATAGTTAAAAAGCCTAAAAGCATTCCCTAAAATGAATCCATTTTTAATGTAATTTTAAAAGCCTGTGTTATTCTTAAATAGTGTGCAAATGGAAACCTCAATTTTCTTTATTTATTAATGAATTCGAAATATTCCAAGTGGCTGCTTTTGCTGTTGAAAGGTGCTAGATGGCCAGGTGCTGATCCATGGTTAATTAAACAAAAAGAAACTGTTTTTTGAAAAGCGGTATGGAACTCTGTGAGAATAGCTCTGCCTTTCAAGCATTCCATCTGTCAACCTCAAAAATACAAATCCAGCTATTTTACCAGCAAAGCTCGGGAATAGCAAGAGAGTTGCAAATCTGGACAGCCAAGCTATGGTAAATCATAGCAGGGTAAATTGGGAAGGCTTGTTTTGGATAAAAGTTTATCAGAGAAGAACCAGAGTTTGAGGCTATGGCAGCTTCCTGTTGGCTGCAAGTGGTGGTTAGTGCACTGTCGAGGAAGAGTGGAGGGGTGTGGTTAAGCTCAGGATATGAAATTCCCGTAAGAAAACCACCCTCCCCACTAGAAATAGCATTCTAATCATCAAGGATAGGAAATTAAGAAGAGAATTTTGTGCAAACAATTTTACACAAACAGATCTTGTTAAAATAATTCTTGTCTTCCTTCTTCCTGCTGGCTACGCAGATTACAAAAAGTGACATGTGCATAAAAACTTCCCATCAGGGATTCCTGACTCCATTTTAAATACAGTTTTCCTTTATTTTCAGATATCTTCTCAAATATTTGTAGTTCTCCGAGTGATTCAATCAAATGGTGCACCTGTGTGCATGGCAATTTGTTTGTCCATTTTGTTCCCTATTTTTAAAAGTCCAACCTTATATACAACATCTGTATCTTTTTCACGCTATGTTACTTCTACAGAGCTCATACAATGTGATTAACATGCACAAGCGGTGCAATCTGGCTTCTGCATGGCATGAATTAGACACTCGATACACGCTTGTCAAATGAGCAAAGCACTCCACTTTAACTGCTATCTCTAAGTGATCAGTTGACCCTATACAGAACAATCCATTGACCTCTTTTTATTCCTTCATATGTATCTTTATTTCTATTTGCCATCTTCCTAGCCACATGGTCCAAATTTATCTGGACAGAGATCTCGCATTTGCCTACATCTCTGGGTCTATTTATGGTATTTCTGCTGCCTGGAATGCCACTGAGCCACATCCCTCTCACTCTGCCTGGTGGAAAATTCATCCATCATCAAAGTGTCACGGCAAATACTTTGAACACTTAAATGAAGCCCTCCCTGTTCACTCTAGCTAATGATACTTTCCTGCCTTCTCCAAACATATATTTCATTTGCATCACTCACATGGTACTGTTCTCTTTCTACCTGGCATTTTAACTTTCTAGAGCTTATCATTCCATCTAAAATACTAAAAATTTTAAAGACAGCACCCATATGGAAGAAAATCTTTTTGATTGTCCTTTAGGTCTCTTAAATTATAGTTCATATACAATTTTAAGCTTGACATGAAGGAACAAGAAGTTAAAAAATACAAAAAGCAAATGCACATCTCCCTAAACTATAGTTCCCTGGGACCATTTATATGAGAGCAAATAATTCTTGTGTCCTTGAGGACATTAGCATGATGCAGGTCAGAGGAATAATTGATGCATATAAAATACACCCTGAATCCTAAATAAATAATGTGTTAATTACTTATTAATAATATCTTATTTATTATGCAGCTATAATGATTTAATAAATTTACCAGAAGAGTTAACATCTAATAAATTATTGATAACTATATTAACAATATATTATTCATTATTCAGTGATAATAGTTGAACAAATTTTCTGAGAGATTAAACATTTACAAACATTTTTACATCTACTATAAAACTTAATCTTTACAATAAGACCAAATGATAGAAAATGTTAAATCTACCAGATTTTACAGAAGGAAAAGCTGAAAGTCAATGGGTTCAGTAAGATGTCCCAAGGTCACACAGTTAAAAAGTAGAAAAATCAGGGTCCAAATTTTAGTGTTCTAATTTCAGTGAGTAAAACAGACATAGTCTGCACTTTCTGCTTGATGAGGCACTGAAAAGCTAGAAACAAAATAAGTGAACAAGGAGTATTTTTTTTTGATGGAAACTAATGGTAGGCAGAGAGCAGAACATTTTGAGATAAAGTGATCCGGGAAGACATCATGGAAAGCATTATTTTTAAGCTAAGGATTGAAGGATGAGCCAGACATTAAAGGAAACAAACAGAAACAGTGGAAGAACACTGAAAAATAGAAACAGGTTTGTGCAAAGGCCTTACAATAAGAAATGTGTGACTTCTTATCACAACATAAAACATCCTCATGAAGTGGCTCCCAAGTATGAATTATATGCCAACTACTCTTCATGCCTTCCACCCTTCATACCAGAAGAAAACCCCAAACATTTCGTGAACTACATACTCTTTCATACTTTTGCATATGTTTTCTCTTCTACCTGAAATATCTTTTCCTGGAATCTCTACACAGAAGAAAAATATATTTAATCTGAAAATTTTTTCTCAGGTGGTAGTAATTCTCTTACAGGTTCTCTGTCCCTACTCCAGTTTAGCTAAATGAGTCTCTCCCATATATTTTAACATTACTCTCATTTTTATTCACAATTTCAATAAAGAATGATTTATATAACATAGCATCACCTGTTGAGTTGTGCAAGCAACATCACAATCTAATTTTAGAATATTTGCATCACTCAAGAAATAACATGCACATTGCTTCCCTATTCCTTTCTTCAGCTCTGGGCAACTGCTAATCTACTTTCTAACTCTATAAGATTTGTCTTTTCTAGACATTCTACATAAATGGAATCATAAAATATGTTTTCTTCACATTTGATTTCTTTCACTTGGCATAACATCATTTTTGAGATTCATCTGAGATATAGCATGTTCATTATTTTTATTGATAACTTTGCATTGAATGGAAACACCAAAACTTACACATTCACCAGCTGATAGACATTTAGCCTAACCTACTTTTATCTATTGCGAATGATGCTGCTATGAACAAACATTCACATAAGATTATTTGCAAGGACATATGTTTTCTTCATTTTCCCTAGGTAGATATCCAGGAGTAGTACTGCTGAATCACATAATATTCCACCTTCCCTTCACTTCCATGGCTTCCATGCATCCTTCTCTCAGCATGCACACCATTCTTTAATTGTTGATTTGTTTGTCTTTGTTTTTACATATCTATCTCCCCCTATTGGGCTATGAGCATCATTACAGCAGGCAGCATGGCAACAATTTCTTTAGCAGTTATAGGTACATAGTAGGATTCATAAACTTCCTAAAATCTGATCCCAGATCCTCTTCTTAAAGATGGGAGCATTCACGTTCACAGCTGCAGAGGGTGCTTGCCTGATGAGGCTCACAAATGAGCCTCTCCCCAAGAACTGCCCTTTGCCAAGAAGCTGGTTTGCACAAGGGTATTTTCCTTTCCTATAGGCCTCCCAGATCCAAGTACTGATCTGTGTAAGGATACAAGGACTTGGCTTCTTACTTCTTTTCAGGACATCTCTTAAAGGCATTCTAGCTCCACA
The DNA here is from genome assembly GCF_000754665.1 of Bison bison bison. Lineage (NCBI taxonomy): Eukaryota > Metazoa > Chordata > Mammalia > Artiodactyla > Bovidae > Bison > Bison bison. The sequence goes on along the minus strand of NW_011494767.1, from coordinate 990,729 downwards.
GCATCTTATGGGACTGGCTGGGACCACTGTTGCTGCTCTACCCAGGTTTCATCCTCTTTTTGCCCAGTCCCGCTTTCCCTGTCTTCTTCCCACGTAAGTAAAGAAACACAAAATTTTGCTGGGAGCACTCCTCAATAAACCTTCTGTAAACAAGTGTCAGTCCTAGACTCTGGTTCCTGGGGAACCTGACTGGCCACTTATATAGGGAATTCAAACAAGGAAGCTGGCTGTCAAGGAGATAATAATTTTCAATAACCCCTTTTTTCTTCACAGGCACTTAGTCCAACAATTGTTTATGTTATAGCTGTAACTGACATATAATTCAGGTCCCACCTGACCCTTGACAATGAGTTAAGATCAATGCAAGCCCATCCTAATTCCATGTCACTGGAAAATCAAAAGCCCTGATTTTTTTTTTTAAAGAATTATTGAGGAAAAGGAATGGTAAAGTTCTTAGGATTGCACTAACTCTTTGATTTGTTTTACACTTTTTATTGTGCTACCTATCTTTATTTTGAACTGTATTACTCCAGATAAAAGACTTCTATCAATTTTTTTAAAAAGCCCATTCACTGATGACTTGACTGTTGAATATCCAAGGACATCAAGAAAGTGTTGACACTTTAATGAAGGACATATTGTCAATTGCATATTAGATTTCCTTGGGCTTAAATTTTCCTTTGGCCTTCCCATCAGGGTATTTTTTTTTTTTTACCATGGCCACTTCACCCCCAGGACTATGTCACCATCATGGCATTTTTCTGGAATTTGTTTTCCCACTCTTTTTTCCCCCCATCACTCACTTTTCTTTCTTTCTTCTTCTATTCCTCTCTCAGGAGCACATTCCTCCCATTTTCTTACTCAGTCAGTAAGGCTCTCTGCTGTATTTATACTCGTATACTCAGTGTCTCTTTTATATATGAAATGGCTTTCAAGACTTTCTCCTAAACAAAGACTTATCTCCTAAAAAGAATTCAGGCTCTAGCCATTAAGATATTTTCCATCTTCACTACATAGAGATGCATTAATTCATTCTGAGAGAACACTAATACATTTATTACTTAATATTTTGAGTAAGTAACTGTGCAATCTTTCTGACTTCTATAATTTTGTCACCATACAGAACCAGGACACATGGTCTAAAAAGCTCTATTATGTTTTGTATAAAAGCACTGTATTAGGGTCTGCAGGACTATTTTCAGGTTCAAAAATTCACCATGAGGAGTCAAAGGACTTGTGGTTATGGTACACTCACGGTTGCGGTACACTCACAGTTACGGTATACACTCATGGTTATGCTATACACTCACAGTTACGGTACACTCACAGTTATGGTACACTCATGGTTATGGTTTATTACAGTGAAAGGATACAGATAAAATCAGAAAAGAGAAAAGGCACATGGAGTAGAGTCAGGGAGAAGCCAGGGACAAGCTTCCGAGTGTTGCCTTCTGGTAGTCACACCAAGTTACACTTAGTTCTCCCAGCAAGGATGCACAGCAATGCGACAGTGTTGCCAACCAAGGAAGCTCATCCTAGCCTGAGTCCAGGGTTTTCATGGGGGGTTGGTTTAGTCAGGAACATAGGTAGGTAGCACATGCACAAGTAGCTGGGCTACTCAGACTCCAGTACCCCAAAGCAAAACAGATGTTCACAGTAAATCACATTGTTAAACTCTCATCACACTGTTACAGCATGCCCCAAGGTCTGCTCACACATATAAAAACACTCACCAGGCAGACATTTCTAGGGCTCAGAGCTCTCAGCTCCCACAGGCCAGCCAAGTCTCAGTCCAAAAAAACAAGCTTTCCTTGGGATTGTGTAGGATTTTAACCTTCTAAGTTAATCCTTTCCTATACTATGGTGACTTAAGAATCTAATTTCAAGTTCTAGAATCTTATTCATTCATTCAGTCATCCAGGCATTAAAATAGGAAAGTAACTCAGAAAGTCATCTAAAGCCACCCATATAGCCTGTATCAGTATTAACTAAAGTCCACCAAGACCCCAAACTCAGAAATTCACTGGTTAGATTTGCTCCTTATCTGCAGACAATCATACATTCTACAGCCTTCCTGATGGGGGTATAGAACTAGGCCCTGTCCCCTCCTTGGAAAAGAGACTAGATGGAATCCCAGCTGATCCTACTGTGTATCTACCATAGTGTTTTCTACCTGGCCCTGTCCATTGTTTTGTCCCTTGGTGTCCATTGCAGATAATGCCAATAGCATCAGTGAAAACACTGAATCTTTAAAGGTTGGAGAAGAGTAAGGAGGTAAATCAACACACTCTTCAGAGACAGTGCCGTTTGTCCAGAACACTGAGAAATAAGGTCAGTATCTCCTTCACAGTCCACAGAATTTGCTGGGACTGTAAACTGGGAGCCTGTCTATACTCACTGCTCCCTGTGCAAAGCAGGTTAATAGAACTGAGCCACTGAAATATAGGGCAGAGACAAAAGCAAGCAGAAAGTGCTTCTACTGATATAACTAATATACCTACCATTCTCCCAGGGCCTCCTCTGGTGACATCTATCCTCACCCTGGTCTTTTTTGCTTGCCTCTCTCCCTCCATAACTTTCTTCCTTCCCTTTGCCTCACTGCTCTTTCTCCTTGCATCCTTTGCTTCAGTTCAGTTCAGTTCAATCGCTCAGTCGTGTCCGACTCTTTTCGACCCCATGAATTGCAGCACTCCAGGCCTCCCTGTCCATCACCAACTCCCGGAGTTCACTCAAACTCACATCCGTCGAGTCGGTGATGCCATCCAGCCATCTCGTCCTCTGTCGTCCCCTTCTCCGCCTGACCCCAATCCTTCCCAGCATCAGAGTCTTTTCCAGTAAGTCAACTCTTCACATGAGGTGGCCAAAGTACTGGAGTTTCAGCTTTAGCATAATTCCTTCCAAAGAAATCCCAGGGCTGATCTCCTTCAGAATGGACTGGTTGGATCTCCTTGCTGTCCAAGGAACTCTCAAGAGTCTTCTCCAACACCACAGGTCAAAAGCATCAATTCTTTGGCACTCAGCCTTCTTCACAGTCCAACTCTCATATCCATACATGACCACTGGAAAAACCATAGCCTTGACTAGACGGACCTTTGTTGGCAAAGTAATGTCTCTGCTTTTCAATATGCTATCTAGGTTGGCCATAACTTTCCTTCCAAGGAGTAAGCGTCTTTTAATTTCATGGCTGCAGTCACCATCTGAAGTGATTTTGGAGCCCAAAAAAATAAAGTCTGACACTGTTTCTACTGTTTCCCCATCTATTTCCCATGAAGTGATGGAACCAGATGCCATGATCTTCATTTTCTGAATGTTGAGCTTTAAGCCAACTTTTTCACTCTCCTCTTTCACTTTCATCAAGAGGTTTTTAGTTTCTCTTCACTTTCTTCCATAAGGGTGGTGTCATCTGCATATCTGAGGTTACTGATATTTCTCCGGGCAATCTTGATTCCAGATTGTACTCCTTCATTCTTTAAATATTTACTGCAACCCACTCCAGTGTTCTTGCCTGGAGAATCCCAGGGACAGAGGAGCCTAGTAGGCTGCTGTCTATGGGGTCGCACGGAGTTGGACAGGACTGAAACGACTTAGCAGCAGCCAAGTCTTGTTTCAAGAACTATGCTATACACTAAGAATCCAGTTATAAATGAGATCAACATAGTCACTCCCTTCATGAAACTCACTACCTAGCAGAAATGAGCTTTCAAATATAGAAGTTTCAGTGGCCAGATACTCTCCACATCCAGAAACCTACTTCGCCTTCAGTCTTATCTCTGATCACTCACCATCACCTCCTTCTCTGTATTCAGCACCACAAGCCATGGTAAGCAAGAATATTGACTTGAGACCTCACACATGTGCTTTCTTGCTCTGAGCTTTGCATTCTGCCTCTTCTGTTGTAATATCGTTTTTACCTAGACCCTTGCACTAGATCTAGTTTCTTCTATTAATCCTTCAGGTTTCCTCTTAGCACTGACTCAGGGAAGCCTTCTCTGATTGTCTCCTGAGATCAATATTATTCAGTACTTTTGAAACGCATTCATGTTGACATATGGAAGCCACAGGCTTTGCAGCTATCATTTCAGGCTCCATGCCTGAGCCACACAGGGAAACCTTTCTTCTGACACATCAGATACACCCACAGGAAGTCATTCCTTTGAATTCTTCTAATTGTAGGATACACTTGAGTAATTCCTGCAGCAAACAACTGCTCTCTCAGGAATTACGAAAATGTAAAACAAACAAAGAACCAACACTTCACTTCGCTACTCTAGGGATTTCTCTTTTTATTAATTGTTTTCCCCATTTTCCCTTCACTCGACACACAATCATTGTTTAACTCTGTAGTGCCCCCACATGTAAGTGTTCTCTTCTCAGGGAGTCTCAAAAATTAAGTCTTTTTGTTGGCCATTGGATGGGTGTCCTATGTTCCTGCAGTAACAAATTACCCTAAGCTTAGTAGCTTAAAACAACACAATCTGGTTTTTTTATGTTTATGGAGATCACAAGTCTGAAATAGGTCTCACTGGGTTAAAACCAAGGTGCTGGTACTACTGTCTTCCTCTGAAGGGGAGAATTCACTCTGCGCTTTTGCCAGCTTCCAGAGAATACCTGAATTTCCTGATTCACAGCCCCTTCCTCCATCTTCAGACCCAGCTCTTCAAATGTTTCCTCACTCTCCCTCTCTCCCCTCAGTCTCTTTCTCTCAATTCTGCTTTCATTCATATGTCACTTTCCCCCTTATTAAGGATCCTGTGATTATATTGGGTCCACCTGGATAGTTTAGAAAAATCTCCCTATCTTTACATTCTTAATCAGATCTGCCAATTTTCTTTTACTATATAAATAACATATTCATACATTCTGGGGGTTAGGACATGGATATCTTTGAGGGACTATTGTTCTGTCTAGCACAGCCATAAATGGTTTCCTCTGCAGCCACTAGAGACATTCTTTCTATTTGGCACTATAAAGTGTTTTAAAATACTGTATTCTGTTCCCTTACTGTATTGAGCAATGATGTGAACTGGTCTTGTCATGACCATAATGTGTTAGTCTTGGATTTTTTTGTTTCCTGTTGTTCTTTCTTATCTACCTCATTGGCCTTCCTACTAACACTACTGTATATAACCCACTGCTGGGAGGTTGGCTCTGGATTTCCACATATATTGCTCATGCTGATGTGGGAGGTAAGGGGAACTTCTCTACCAGTCTTGAAACAACTGTATTATGCTAGAAAGTAGGGCTGCCTTATTCTTTCAGTTTCCTTGAGCACTAGTAATATTATAACATGTCTATTCTACATTTGTAATCCAGGGATTTAGGCTTAATTTTTAATCCTGGCTGTGCCACGGACATACTGTGTGACTTTCATTCAATGAATTATTCTTCCTATGACTTCGTTTTCCTCATTCAGATAATAACAGATTTAGATAATAATATCCACATTGTTGAAGACAAAAGGAGAAGGGGGCAGCAGAGGATGAGATGGTTAGATAGCATCACTGATTCAATGAACATGAATTTGAGAAAATTTCAGGAGATAGTGATGGAAAGGGGAGCCTGGCATGCTGCAGTCCATGGGGTCACAAAGATTTGGGTACAACTTAGCAACTGGACAATAGCAATCCACATTGTTGATTTCTTATAGAAATTGATTGAAGTAATACTTGGAATGCCCCTTGCAGGCTGCATATAGTAGAGACTGTAGGATTTCTATATATTGTTGTCATATGATATCCACATGAAAGAAAACAAGGGAAGTGAGATGAGGAAAGTTTATAGAAAGACTTGAATGACCAGAAAAGGAGGTAATGTGGTCCCTGAAATCAAACTTTAAGCCAAAATCAAACTCAGGTAGCACTTATCCCCAGATCCTTAGAGAGCTACTCTTGAAGAGTCTTTCCCCTTCTTTCCCTAAACTTTTTCCCAAACCTCATTTCAAACTAGAAGTTCTTATGAACAGTTGGAAGATTGATTGATTGTCTCAAACAACCCCTTCTGAAACCACTATTCATGGACATATGCTTTCTACAATCTACAGGAAGTCCTGATAATTTCCTCCTCTTGAATAATGTCAATCATTTTGACCTAAATAGATTCTTAGTTTTCCAGATAACTAATAGCTCCTAGCCCTATAGTAACCCCTTATCCTGATCAATGAAACAATTCAATGTACACTCAGGTGCTAACACTATTTATTTATTTAGTCATTCATTCAAATATTAGGGCTTCCCTTGTGACTCATCTGCCTACAATGTGGGAGACCTGGGTTCGATCCCTGTGTTTGGAAGATCCCCCGGAGAAGGGAAAGGCTACCTACTCCAGCATTCTGGCCTGGAGAATTCCATGGACTGTATAGACATGGGGTCACAAAAAGTCTGACATGACTGAATGACTTTCACTTTCAAATAGTAAACTAATATAAAAATAATTTTGCAAGGATACCTCCCAATCCTAACACAAACACCACTTCCAAAGGTTTAAAAGCTACAGCAATAAATCAAGGAATTTCCACAGGACATTGGTGTCTCCTTTTTGTGGATTCTTCATAGCTTTAAGCTCTACTACAATCGATTTGTAAGTGAAAACAAGATTTTAGCAACTGCCAACTCATCTTGGCATTTGAAAAATCAAGTTGTGTTCTGATGTTTGCTTCATAAATTAGAACCAACAATAAAGATTCTGGAATCAGGCCTTAAGTGGCAGTTTTGTTGATGATGCATGATGCAGAACAGAATGCATTTTGCTTGGCCACACGGTGCTGTCTTTGCAGGGCTGGCAGCAGTAGGACATTTTCTGTGTAGGATGTTAGCTAAGGTTTGTGAAAGGCCACCAGTTATATACCTTCCAAGCCAAAGAGATGTTTTTCATAGCTATTTATATACTTCAATCCTAAATGGGCAGAATTCCAGGGGTTATCAAGGACAACGTGATCTCAAACAAAAATAATAACCCCTTCTTTCCTTCCAGTTTACACAGAAAACTTGTATGAGACCAGATCAGATGCAATTATTTTGGTGAACTTTGGGGAAAGGAGTTAGTTTATCATTGTCAAACGAGCAATCTAAAGCAGAGAGACACCCAACAAATTGCCCAAGTTCACGCAGGTAACCATGGAATTGAGACCAGGACTCATGATTCCTGATCCATTCCTTCTTTTCTAGTTATATGACCTCTGGCTTCAGATGTAATTGTTCATTTTTCATTTGTAAGGACCTTAACCTGAACTTCCATCTCTGCATGTTAAGACCCCATTTTGCCCCTTTACACTGACACACTTCCCTAAAGATAATCATACTCATATCTTTATTTCTTCATTCCATTGTTGAATACTGTAATTTGACTGCCATAGTTTCCCATCCCAGTGAAAATTAGCTTCTAAGGGCCTCCAAATAGTTCCTGTAGTAGTAGTAGTTTTAATCACTCAGTTGCGTCCGACTCTTCACAGCCCCGTGGACTGCAGCCCACCAGGCTCCTCTGTCCACGGGTTCTCTAGGCAAGAATACTAGAGTGTGTTACCTTTCCCTTCTCCAGGGGGATCTTCCTGACCCAGTGATCAAACCCAGGTCTCCAGCATTGCAGGCAGATTCTTTACCATCTGAGCCACCAGGGAAGGCCATCATCATTGTAACTGAGAACTAAAAACTGGGATTTACTGGAACTTTTCTTCTCCTCAAAAAACAGGTATCATTCATTAGAGATGAGAAACTTCTGTTTTGTTTTACATTGGTGACCCCTATCCCTTCCTAAAATAAAAATGCCAGTAGAAATCCATAAACAAAACGAGAACTATATTTAGGATTAAAATTTGATACTGGAAGTAACAGGAGATTTACAGGGGCACCTCACCTTGGCTAACCTGAGTATCGTAACAACTAAATATACAACTGGTGCTGATTCTTACATAGCCAAATTATACAGATCTGAGAATCAATCGCTTTAAATTTTGTTTCCTATCCCAATAACTCTGAACTCTGGTGACCTGTAGCTTTTTTGTTCCCAGGAGAATGACATATTCAATCAGGTACAATGTAATTCTTACTGCAGTTCAGATTGCCATGTGGACTTTTCTAACTTCTTGGGCCACTGATGGAACTATAGGGAAATAGGGCCAGTATTGGCCAAATTGTTAATGCTAAGTCTAAAGAGGTCATTGGCTTCTACTATATTCAGTGCTTGCAGAGAGTATGGATAGACCCCTAGAACTTGGAGGCCACCTGAGTAATTCTTTGTATCATCACATCCAAGGGAGAGGTTAATGGAAAATGACCTCAATTTCACATTGGCAAGACTACCAAGGACTCAAACCCTACAAGAATGAAGATCACATTTCCTAAAGTAGAATCCCTGTCTAGCTGAGGTGTTGTTTTGAAGATTAAAGGAATACATCATGTGTGGAAATGAAATACCTTGGTCTCCTATATCTTCTTTGTTTTAAACACAAGAATAATTAAGATAATCAATACTAGTTTAATCTTATCTTTTTCCACTATTATATATTTGGTCTATTACTGGTATTGATAGCTTCCATTTAGTTTATAGGTTGTAAAACGGTGAGGAGTTTAGTTGGAAGTATGATAGGGCTATAGGAGAATTAGCATCACCTAGAACTTGTAGGTGATGAAGATGAAGGTCTTCAAAAGGACTTAAGAATATCATAACCACTGAATGCAATGGCTTTATGTGATTGTGAGTTTCTTACTAGGGACAAAGTACACACTAAAGCTTAATGCATGAATGTTGGATCATGTGAAATGACAGTGTCTGCAAAACTATTAGGAAGAAAGACAGTACAAAATATTTTTTAGCCGCCTTAATTCACAAAGTTAGTATTATATTGATATTCCTATTTAACCAGATAAGAAAACCAAGTAGTACTACAGAGACTATAATATAGATGGCAAAGTGATGTATTGGTACAGTTCTGGCCATAACTAAAGACTGCATCTGTTTGAAGGTAATTGGGAAATTGGAAGTGGGTGGGGAGGAATGGAGCATCATGACTATCTAGTTTCTCCTCTTGAAATGTCTTATCTGTATTTATTTGCACCTAATTTACTCATAAATCCCTTTAAGTCAGGTCTTGTATCCTGAACTTCTTAAGTATTCATAGTCTAAGCAAGTTGTCACTAAACTGAATTACAGTTCAGAATAGACAGAAGGCTTATCCTAGTAAGGATCTTCTACTGTCTTTATTTGAGGCAAAAGTCTAGTATCCTAGGTTGGTAAATTTACTTAATTGTAAATTTAATTGTTTTAGGAGAAAGATGGCAATCGAGACATTTTGATATGTATTTTTGGCATCTGCTTCTTGATTCATGAATCTCAAATAGCGGAAGGAGTAAATTAAACTTAGATTTGAAAGCTAATGAACAACAAAGGAATTAAGAAACTCTCCAAGCAATATAACCTACAACCTAGATATCTGTTTATTTATTAATCCCACATGTTGAATTAATATCTATCATCCAGGCATATTGATGAATGTCCTGTTTCCCAAAAACATGAGTACTTTAGGACTTCATGTATTTAATTGTCTTCCTCTATTCATCCTATAGTTGAAAAAAACTGTGTCTACAAAATTTAATTTATTAAGTAACATGTTTATGTTTTCATTACAAATCAATTCTATATAGCACTCTCAAATGATACTTCTGATTGACATAAAATACACAGAGAGATTAACTCAGCTGATAAAATGTAAACCAATTTTAAACCAAAGGCTAAACAATTTGACACTTTAGCCTCAGCAGTCCTTAAGTTTGAGATATTGTGATTTTACTTAAGTTTCTTGAAATATGTAAAACAGCTCATAGATTTCCAATTTGCTTCTCCTTAGCAGTTTCAGGTTTGAAGGAGGTTCAAAAGGAGAGCCAGACAGCACACGGAGTTTCATCCTGCTCTGCCTTTGAACACGGCGCTCCTTCTGTCAGCAAAGTCTTCCTTTTCCTCCTTCTTCATTTGCCGGGGACAAATTCTGCTTCACAATTCACTTTCTGAATGGGATCCTCTGGGAAGAATATCCTAAAACCCACCTCCCTTCCCAGATCTAGGGTAGATTTCATTCCTATAGGCTCCCATTGTTAACAGTTACATAAAATAGAAAATCAACAAGGATCTACTCTATAGCACAGGGAACTCTACTCAATAGCTATAATAACCTATAATAGGAAAAAAATCTGAAAAAGAATGAATATATGTATATGCATAACTGAATCACTATGCTATACACCTGAAAGTAACACAACATTGAAAGGCAATTATACTCCAATTAAACAAAACAAAACAAAACAAAAACTTGCAAGAACACATACAAATCTAAGGGTACACATGAAGTATTTTTTAAAAACTGTGACAACCTAGAGGGCTGGGATGAGGTGGGAGATGGGAGGGGGGTTCAGGAGGGAAGGGACATATGTATGTGTGTTCTGTTGCTCAATTATGTACAACTCTTTCAGCCCTATAGACTGTAGCCTGCCAGGCTCCTCTGTCCATGGGATTCTCCAGGCAAGAATACTAGAACGGGCTGCCATTTCCTCCTCTAGGGGACATTCCTGACCTAGGGATCTAATGCACATCTCTTGCATCTCCTACATTGGCAGGACCACTAGGGCCACCTGGGAAGCCCATATGTATACTTGTGACTGATTGATGTTGATGTATGGCAGAGGCCAGCACAATATTGTAAACCAGTTGTCCTCCAGTGAAAAAAAGAAGGAAAAAAACTATAAAAATATTAAAAATTTTAAAAAGGAAATTTTAAAAAATTGTCAGAACAAAAAGGAAAAAAGGTTAAAGAACAAGAATAAATTTATTAAATAAGAGGACCTTGCACAAACCAATGATAACCAAAAGCTGCAAACTGGAAATATCATTGTTCAAACCTCTGTGCCTGAAGTTCATCATACAATTTAAAACATATATTTTTATGATAATTTGAACCACACTGCTGCATAGACCTCCTGAACACGTTAGCTCTGGGATAGCCTTCCCCATAACTTGACCCTCTAGCAGTCTCTTTAGAACACTGTCTCTAAGTGTCCCCCACAGGGGAGGTCAGCCTAGAACTTAGAGGACACAGAATCTCTAGGACAGTGAGGAAATTCAGTGGAGTAAAGATAAGTGAGGAAGACTGCACTGATGATTTGGAAAACCAGTCTTCTGACCATCTAAGTACCTAGCCAGAAATCAAGGCACTGGTATCAACTTCCTTCTGGGCTTCCACTCTCCCTTCACTCAGCATTCTCTTTCCCAGCTAAGTACTAATGGATCTCAGTTTGTCCTGCTCCTCTCCATCTACATGGCTGCATCTCCTCTCTCCTAGATCCCAGCTCAGATTCCTTTTATGTCCCCTTCTCTGCCCCAGTCCACTCTGGCTTCCAGAGAGAATTTTCTAAGAGAAACACGGAGTATTCAGTCATCAGACCCAGAGTTCAAATCTTAGCTCTCACTGTGTGTCTTTGAGAAAGAACTTTCCAGCTCTGAGCCTTCTCTCTCAAAAATAGGAATATCCAGAGAACTGCCTTCAGTGAGTCCATGAGGATTCACATAAAAGCCTCTGAGTTTACCTCTGAGTAAGTAAATAAATAAATGTAGTTTTTTACAAAAATGATGCCAGAACTTACCATGATATATGGCAAATGTTTTCTCATCTCTCTCTCTCTCTTTATCTCTCATTAGAATTCAATCTCTCTTAAGTTATAAAGGTTTCTTTTATCTGTTTCTTCACACCAGGAAAATTCCTAGTACCTGGTGAGCACTAAATAATTGCCTATTAAATAAATGAGAGAGGGTAAGTGACTTGTCAAAGGTCACACAGTTATTTACAGAGTTAGAGTTGAATCTGAAGCATTTTCCATGAATGGAATACTGTGATGTATTTTCAAGATACAGTAAAATACTCTCATTGGATTCTCTATCATCATACAGGAAGGATGTGTCTGATAGGTATATCTCAAAATCTTTTGTTACAAAGGTATTGTTTATATTCTCTTTTTAGCAAAAAGAAAACAACAATTGAACAACAATATAAATTAGCAGTTTGACAGGCAAAATGATTTCAGCAGTACTTCCTAACCTTATCTTAAAGGAGGAATCATTTTTTCATGCAAAAACTATAAAAAGTTTAGTACATGATAATAATTGTACTTTCAGCATGTATCGGGAAACAAATATATGTAAAACTCCTTGTTTTACAACTGCATGGTTCTTAGAGAACTGCACTCCAAAGTCTGGGAGTTTAATTGAAAGATCACTAAACTGAAAGTATAGAAATTTGGCTTCTTATTCAATTCTGCAACTGCCTACATGACCTTGGCCCAGGACTTGCCCTTTCTGAGTCTCAAAGCTCTTTTACTTACAAACGAGGTGCTGGATTTAATACGTATATATCAGGCTTTGCACTGAACAACTGCACAACCCCAGGGATAACTTTCACATAGATTACAATGCAAATGATGCTCCTGTAGATGTCCAAGGCAACAGCTCTGCTTAGGAAACTTCCAGCTGACTCTAAATAGACTCTATTCTAAGTGGACAATGAGAGAAGATTTAGGTCACTTGTTTCCGAAAGTGCCAGCGATTCTCATTATCTTCTCATAGTTCTTCATAACCAACTTGACAACTTGAGAATGCCAGGAAGCACTCTGACACTATACTTTTATAAGAAGCACTCTGACACTATACTTACACTTTTCCTTTCCTACTCCCTCCAATCTCATCTCTCCTCTTCCAAAACATTCTTTATGGGCAAAATGACACAGAGCAGGTCTTTGGGAGTCCCCTGGGTTTCTTTCTAAGGTTAAATCAAACATTCTTGTTGTTAAAAGCTCTAAGGCTTTCCAAAGCCAAGTACACACTTTCTCTTTGAACCACATCTGGCCCTTGTATCAGTTCCAGAAGCAATGATCATGGAGATTAGAGGTGACACATTACATTAGCTCATCTCTTCCATCCTCTGGCACTGCCCTGGAGAAACAATGGCAGTGGACAGGAATTCCTGCACTCCTACATCTCCTTGTGGTTCTCACCATTAAACTTTTTGGAACATAGTTCTTATTTCCCTTTAAAAAGTATTCCTGAAACATAAGCCCTGAACTTTCATATAAAGTACATTTGGAAGGAAGAAGTATGAGAAGGAGGAAAGGAAAAAAGTGCGTAGTGAGAGGAGAGGGTCAAGGGAAAAAGGAAAGAAATGCAACATTTCAGGCATTTCAAAAAACAGCTTACTTATATTATTTTATTTAATCCTTTCAACTATCTTATAACTTATGCACTGTTACTTTTCCTTTGAAAAAATGATAATCCATGCTGAGAAAAGTTAAAGTATTAAAAGTGTTAGTCGTTCAAACATGTCTGACTCTTTGCAACCCCATGGACTTAGCCCACCAGGCTCCTCTGTCCATGGGATTCTCCAGGCAAGAATACTGGAATTGGTTGCCATTCTCTCCCTGAGGCGATCTTACCAACCCAGGGATTGAACCCACATCTCTTACACCTCCTGCATTGGCAAGCAGGTTCTTTACCACTAACGCCACCAAACATGTGCATAAAATCACAGTTTTAACATCATATTTCATGTGGTACCCATATTCTACTTGCTAAAATAGCAAGACCTAGTACAGAGAGAGAGAGAGAAAGGAAGTACTAAGTATTACAAAAATGTCTACAGAACTTTAAAATATATAAATATATTTTATTTCTGATCAAAGACCATAATTTTACACATGATAAAAATGAGGCCCAAAGAATTTTATGCAAATTCCCCAAATCACACAGTAACTTGTTGGCCGGGACATAACAGGAACTCTAGTAATGTAAGTACCAACAATGTGATTCGTGATTTTGTGCAGAGTATGAAATAGCCCTTGGAATAAGTGTCACACCTATGGATAGATCAACTAAACAGAAAATTAACAAGGAAATACAAACTTTAAAGGATACAATAGACCAGTTAGACCTAATTGATATCTATAGGACATTTCATCCCAAAACAATGAATTTCACCTTTTTCTCAAGCACATATGGAACCTTCTCCAGGATAGATCACATCCTGGGCCATAAATCTAGCCTTGGTAAATGCAAAAAAATAGAAATCATTCCAAGCATCTTTTCTGACCACAATGCAGTAAGATTAGATCTCAATTACAGAAGAAAAACTATTAAAAATTCCAACATATGGAGGCTGAACAACACGCTGCTGAATAACCAACAAATCACAGAAGAAATCAAAAAAGAAATCAAAATTTGCATAGAAACTAATGAAAATGAAAACACAACAACCCAAAACCTGTGGGACACTGTAAAAGCAGTCCTAAGGGGAAAGTTCTAGCAATACAGGCATACCTCAAGAAACAAGAAAAAAGTCAAATAAATAAACTAACTCTACACCTAAAGCAACTAGAAAAGGAAGAAATGAAGAACCCCAGGGTTAGTAGAAGGAAAGAAATCTTAAAAATTAGGGCAGAAATAAATACAAAAGAGACCATAGCAAAAATCAACAAAGCCAAAAGCTGGTTCTTTGAAAGGATAAATAAAATTGACAAACCATTAGCCAGACTCATCAAGAAACAAAGGGAAAAAAATCA
>NW_011494767.1:961171-975466 GCF_000754665.1 Bison bison bison | reverse complement strand
ATAAAAACCATATGATTATCTCAATAGATGCAGAGAAAGCCTTTGACAAAATTCAACATCCATTTATGATAAAAACTCTCCAGAAAGCAGGAATAGAAGGAACATACCTCAACATAATAAAAGCTATGTATGACAAACCCACAGCAAACATTATCCTCAGTGGTGAAAATTTGAAAGCATTTCCTCTAAAGTGAGGAACAAGACAAGGGTGCCCACTTTCACCATTACTATTCAATATAGTTTTGGAAGTTTTGGCCACAGCAATCAGAGCAGAAAAAGAAATAAAAGGAATCCAAATTGGAAAAGAAGAAGTAAAACTCTCACTGTTTGCAGATGACATGATCCTCTACATAGAAAACCCTAAAGACTCCACCAGAAAATTATTAGAAATAATCAATGAATATAGTAAAGTTGCAGGATATAAAATCAACACACAGAAATCCCTTGCATTGCTATACACTAACAATGAGAAAACAGAAAGAGAAATTAAAGAAACAATTCCATTCACCATTGCAACGGAAAGAATAAAATACTTAGGAATATATCTACCTAAAGAAACTGAAGACCTATATATAGAAAACTATAAAACACTGGTGAAAGAAATCAAAGAGGACACTAATAGATCAAGAAATATACCATGTTCATGGATTGGAAGAATCAATATAGTGAAAATGAGTATACTACCCAAAGCAATTTATAGATTCAATGCAATCCCTATCAAGCTACCAACAGTATTCTTCACAGAGCTAGAACAAATAATTTCACAATTTGTATGGAAATACAAAAAAACCTTGAATAGCCAAAGCTTTCTTGAGAAAGAAGAATAGAACTGGAGGAATCAACCTGCCTGACTTCAGGCTCTACTACAAAGCCACAGTCATCAAGACAGTATGGTACTGGCACAAAGACAGAAATATAGATCAATGGAACAAAATAGAAAGCCCAGACATAAATCCACGCACATATGGACACCTTATCTTTGACAAAGGAGGCAAGAATATACAATGGATTAAAGACAATCTCTTTAACAAGTGGTGCTGGGAAAACTGGTCAACCACTTGTAAAAGAATGAAACTAGAACACTTTCTAACACCATACACAAAAATAAACTCAAAATGGATTAAAGATCTCAATGTAAGACCAGAAACTATAAAACTCCTAGAGGAGAACATAGGCAAAACACTCCCCAACATACATCATCACAGCAGGATCCTCTATGACCCACCTCCCAGAATATTGGAAATAAAAGCAAAAATAAACAAATGGGACCTAATTAAACTTAAAAGCTTCTGCACAACAAAGGAAACTATTAGCAAGGTGAAAAGACAGCCTTCAGAATGGGAAAAAATAATAGCAAATGAAGCAACTGACAAACAACTAATCTCAAAAATATACAAGCAACTCCTACACCTCAATTCCAGAAAAATAAATGACCCAATCAAAAAATGGGCCAAAGAACTAAATAGACATTTCTCCAAAGAAGACATACATATGGCTAACAAAAAGTACTTTTTGAATAAATGAACTAATGAACAAATACCATAAAGTAACACCTCACTTCAAAACAGAGTACATTTGGAAATGTAGTATTGTAAGAAGACATAGCAAGTTCCATTTAAATGTCACTAATTAATACAATCTGGTTAAAATTAAAAGCATTTTTTCCTATTGAGAAGTGTTTCTGATTAACTGATTCCAGCCAAGAGTCCCCAAGCAGAGAAACAATGGATAATAGATTTTGGAACTTTATCCAAGGGATGATTCAATGATTTGCTTCTGCTGTGCCCTTCTGTCCAAGGATGGCTAAGATTCCCACTGAGCAAGAGAACTCAGAAGTTTATCTTCACCTTTGTCAGCAACCTCCAATCACTCCCCTCCTTCAAGGCTCAGTGGGGGTTGACAATGTCCCTTTTCTCTTGCAGACAAGTCACTTGCCTATTACTGCTTCAGTCTTTGTTAGGTTCAGTTCATCAAGTCACAACCTGTATGCCCCAAAACAACACACTCACTGGCCCTGTGAGCATTCCTCCATTTGTAAAAACCTTTGTAGAGACCAAGGAAAGAGATTCACAGCTTTGGAGTGGTGTTTGTTTTTTAAATATTCAATTCCATATTTGTTCAATTGAGAGGGCTGAATGTGGGAGATTTTCTGGAGATAAATGAATAGAATGAATCACTAACATACAATAAAAATTACCATATTTTCCCACTATCTTGCCTCAGGTTGGTATAACTTTGGCAAAATGAAAGGATGTGTCCCTGCTCAGTTGCTGGGTCATGTCTGACTTTTTTGGGACCCCATGGACTGTAGGCCACCAGACTCCTCTGTCTGTGGGATTATCCCAGGCAAGAATATTGGAGTGGTTTGCCATTTTCTCTTGCAAGGGATCTTCCTGACTCAGGGATCACAACTGTGTCTTTTGTTTGGCAGGTGAATTCTTTAAAACACTGAACCACCTGGGAAGCCCCAAAGGACAGAGTATTGATCAAAAACAATGGATAATTTGTGTATGTATTTTCCAGTCAGCCATGCAACAGAGATATGACATGCCATTGACATGACCCATAATGCCACTTTATTAAATGCATCCCGCACTGACTGTAGAGTAACCAGTGTCTCTATCCCCAGGATTAGTGGGAAGTAACAGCCCTGTGACAAGGTCTGACTTTCTTAAACAGGTATAAAACTGTGAACTGCTCTGACTTGTATTTTTATCTTTTCTCAGAAGGATTTAACAGACTTGTTATGCAATTACCTAAACATTGGATTAAAATACATGAAAGACACTGTGAAGTCTTTGCTATAACAAACATTTATTGTTAGGTATTTTAGAAATCTTATCTCTGCATAATTCAGACCACACTGTAGGCATCACTTAATTCAATCAAACTGCCAGTGCTCAGAGGGATATCAGCTAAGTACCATTCCTTTTTGCTTTACTTCTAGGGAAACTGAGGCATAAAACCCTTTTGGAATATAGTTTGGACAATGAAACAATAAAAAATGAAGTCATAGAAATGTTGTCTCCCTTCCCATAGAATTAAACTAGAATGATTCAAGTAAAAATTGTTAGCAATATTTTAACTACTACAATATTACAACAGAGGGGCCATGCTTGTCACGGCTATTCAGTCATTAAATTGTGTCTGACTCTTTGTGACCCCATGGTTTGTAACAAGCCAGGCTCCTCTGTCCTCCACTGTCTCCTGGAGTTTGCTCAAATTCACATCCATTGAGTCGGTTTCATCCCCTGCCACTCCCTTCTCCTTTTGCCTTCAATCTTTCCCAGCATTGGGGTCTTTTCCAATGAGTTGGGTCTTTGCATCAGGTGGCTAAAGTATTGTAGCTTCAACAACAGTCTTTCTGATGAAGGTTCATATTATCATACCATAAATACAGTGCCCTTATTTAATAAATAAGAAAGGCTTTTGGAGCTCTGCTAAGTAGGCTGAAAATTAGCTCTAGGGCTAAGGCACTGCCTTAAGGGACAGCAATGCAGCAATGGTGTAATACAGTGTTTTTCAGAGTGTATTCTACCAAAACAGAAAGAAAGAAATCCCAAATAATGCTCCTTGAGAAAGGTCAAATAAATATAAAAATCATTAAATGTTTGTTGTACTTCCTTTTGAAATGGATACTAGCATGCAAAGGACTTTGAGAAATCTTAAGCAATATAAAAACACATAAAAAGGTGCTTAATGAGTCTTTTTGAGCTCTTTGATTGTAAGCAACAGAAATGACCTCTGGTTCACTTAATCAAAGGAATTTATTAGAAGAATGCTGGGTAGAGAGCTCACAGATTCTAGCAGGGAATACAAGAATTCTCTAGAAGGACAGGGGTCAGTCAAGGCAGATTTGACATGAACCTTCCTTAGGCCACATCAATAGATACCTTGGCTCCAGGTTTCCTTCTCACTCCATTCCTGGGTTTATATTCACTTTACCTGAACAGAGATCTGATTGGCTTAACTGGGAGTCAAAAACAAAATCTCTGCTAGGAAGTTGCACTGAATTGGTTTGACCTTAAGGAAACCACTTAATGAAGTGATTACCATGCATGATGAACAAAATTACTCCAGTGATTGTTTGTAGCTCTGAAATTATAATCTAAATAGAATTTTAGGCCATTTACACATTTCATGGTTGTCTTAAGAAGCCTCCTGAATGTTTCTTTGGCTATCTTCCCAAACCTTTTTCTAAACTGTGCTGTATCAAGAGGCTCAAGACAGTTTAGTTTTATTTTCCTCTGAAATGGTTTTCTTTGTGAAATCTGAAATGTGGTCAAAATAAAGTAAAGAGGGATCTGACCTCTAAAATGGAAAGTTTCTCTTACTGTAAAAGCCAATAACAAAAAGTAGGTGGGAAAAAGAAGACGGAATCTCATTTTATGTTTGGATTTCAGCTCTCAAACTATATGCTTCTGCCAGGTGGGCATCCCCCGATACTTGTTTGCTGTCCCACATAGTAAAGGGATTAGTTGCTCTTTGGGTCAGTTTAGACTTTGCTACAACAGTTTACTGAAAAGAGAACAGCAGGCAAAAGGCAGAGTAAGCTCTTCTCATTCTCTTTTTCCTCTTCTACCCAAAGAAAAAGGATATTAGTCAGATTCCAAGTCACCAGTTGGGAGGCATTTACAATGACAGGTCACTGTACATCAAAATATGAATCAACGAGTGTGATTCTTTTCCTCCTTCATTGATACAACCACTGAGGCAAAGTGATCTGTGACATTTTGTCACCTGCAAAGCTCAGCCCTGTCTCTGGTATTCTCTCTTCTGCACCCTTTCTCTGGGCTGTAAGCTTATTTTCTGGCTGTCACACATATTCTTATCTCTTTCCTCTCTCAATGTATCTAGAAACAAAAGATAACTGTGGCTTTGCCTGTTCAGGGCAGGTCCAGGATGAGATAAGATACTAGGGGAGATGGTAGAAATAGGCAGACCTCAGGTCAGACTACCTACTTTAGCAGAGCTTATGAGATTTCTGCCTGAAAGACAGTCTAACTTATTAATACTTAAGTATGAGTTTATTTCTCTTTGTTAAAACTCTTATTTGTATATTTATTTCTTTAATAATATCTATTAATAAAGATGTCTAATATGAACTGAGAGATACAATGGTATATGAAAACCTGACACTTGACCTTGGAGACTTTACAATTCTGTGGAAGGTGCACTGAGACGACCCAGAGGGATGGTATGGGGAGAGAGGAGGGAGAGGGCTTCAGGATGGGGAACACGTGTATACCTGTGGTGGATTCATGTTGATGTATGGCAAAACCAATACAATATTGTAAAGTAAAAATAAAAATAAAATAAATAAATAAATCGCATTTAGAAAGATAATATTTTGAAAAATAACCAAACATTTCTTCCCCAAATCATCCTCGTTGCCCTGGGAAAGTGTGAATCAGCTTGGAGAAAAGGTAAATTAAATTTCTGAATGGATTTTTCAAACTTACTCCAGGAACAAATGTCTTAAAAGCTAATGAAACGAAGTTCAAAAAAAAAAAAAAAAATTTGGACCTTGAGTATCAAGAGGAGGCAAAATCTTAAAGAGGTGGATGCCAAGTTTATCCATAGCTTTATACTGGAAAGGCAATCAGGGACGATCCAGCTTTCATCTGGATCATCTAGATCTTTCATCCAGTTTTCATTGAAACTGGGAGAGAAAGCAAGAGAGTGAGCCTGTGGTTGGTGTGGATTGCTGAGAAAGGACCCCTGGCTCAGACTCCTTCTCAGACAAAATCATAAATAAGCCAGACTACAGCAGGGCCTCACCTCCCCTACTGCATTCTGAGAAGAAGGCAAGGCTTATAGGGAAACAAAATTCTGTCATGACATCACAGCCCTGCTGTAGCTGTGGTTGAGTGAAGTGTCCTAGGTATTGAACCTGGAGGCAGCCTCACAGAGCACAGAAGATAACCAGCAGGATATAGAAAATCAGCTAAGTTTGAAAGCAACCTCAACTGGCTGCAACCAAGGGAAAATCAAGTCCTAAAAATAGATCAGCAGGCCCCTGGGGTGAAAATGAGGATTAGACAAAGGTCATGAATGTGGCAATCAGAAGTCACAGCCGGATCAGGTGTAGTCAGCAGGCCTACAGGGTAAAAATGAGGAAGACACATAGGACATGAAGGTAGCAATCAGAGCTCATGGCAGGATCAGGTGCAGCAGCAGGAAATGCCAGCACAGGAAGGAACAAAGAAGGGCCGGTAGATATCAGCACAGGTCAAAGAGAGTAGAGAACCATTATGAAGAAGGTACCCCATTCCTTCTCAGGTCCAGGAACTCACATCCTCCTAAGAAAAGGGAAGGAACTGAGGGAGGGAAAGCTTGTGAGCTGAAAGAATATTATTTATCCCAAAGAGACTGAGAAAAACACCTGAAAGGAACTTGTGACACTGTGAATGGAAATAGAATCCCAGGAACTAAACCCTGTTGAATAAAATAAAGGAAATCATATCTTTGTACACATTTGTACTTTGTAACTATTAAAGTTCATAAAAACACAATTTATATTCACAAGTTGTGAAAACACTGTAAAGAAAAAGGACATGGTGTCACACGGGTATACAATAGGCCTATGAAAGGGCTTCCCCATGGAGTTGACCTTTCAGATGAGACTTCAAGGATGTATAGGCATGAAAAACTTAACAGTTAAGCAGAAGAAGAGAACAGCACATTAGACACATGGAACAGCAAGTGCAAAGGTGCCAAAGACAGGAGTGAGCATGAGATGTTCATAGGAAAGAAAGTCGGCCAAGAAGTCTGCATAATGAGAGTGTGGAGATGTATGAGACTAGAGTGTGGACTTGGGAGTTCAGGGAAGGTGAACAGAAACCAGACCCCGTAGGAACTTGTAAGCCATGTGGAGAATGATGAGACCCCTTTGAAGTATTCCAAGTGGGAGAGTAACAGCATCAGGTCTGTCTCACAAATACTATTCTACCAAAATAAGGGAAATGGATTACAGGTGAGCAAGAATAAAGATATGGAGATCATTTAGGGGGCAAGTGCAGTGGGTAGGGATAAAGTTATAGAAAAAGGAAAGAATGGGAGGTGGAAAGATCTAGATAAATATGACAAATAAATCTAATGTTAACAATCAAAAGAATTTATTAAAATGGATTGCAAATGAAAGTGGGGAAAAGGCACAAGGACTCAATAAGGAGAAGGGTTGTAGTCATATTTGGGTACAACTATACACCTTAGTAGTATAAGCTCATTTCACATGCTAACAAAGTAATGCTCAAAATTCTCTAAGCCAGACTTCAACAGTACGTGAACCATGAATTTCCAGATGTTCAAGCTGGTTTTAGAAAAGGCAGAGGAACCAGAGATCAAATTGCCAATATTAGCTGGATCATCGAAAAGTAATTCCAGAAAAACATCTACTTCTGCTTTATTGACTATGCCAAAACCTTTGTGTGGATCACAACAAACTGTGGGAAATTCTGAAAGAGATGGGAATACCAGATCACCTGACCTGCCTCCTGAGAAATCTTTATGCAGGTCAAGAAGAAATAGAACTAGGAATGGAACAACAGACTGGGTCCATATTGGGAAAGAGGTACATCAAGGCTGTATATTGTCACCCTGCCTATTTAACTTATATGCAGAGTATATCAAGTGAAATGCCGGGCTAGATGAAGCACAAAGTGGAATCACAATTGCTGGGAGAAATACCAATAACCTCAGATATGCAGATGACATCACCCTTATGGCAGAAAGCAAAGAACAACTAAAGAGCCTCTTGATGAAAGTGAAATAGGACAGTGAAAAAGTTGGCTTAAAACTCAACATTCAGAAAACTAAGATCATGACATCTGGTCCCATCACTTCACGGCAAATAGATGGGGAAACAGTGGAAACAGTGGTTGACTTTATTTTTATGGACTCCAAAACCACTGCAGATGGTGACTGCAGCCATGAAAATAAAAGATGCTTGCTCCTTGGAAGAAAAGGTAGACAGCATATTTTAAAAGTAGAGACATTACTTTTGTCAATAAAGGTCCATCTAGTCAAAGCTATGGCTTTTCCAATAATCATGTATGGATCTGAGAGTTGGACTATAAAGAAAGCTGAGCACCCAAGAATTGATGCTTTTGAACTGTGGTGTTGGAGAAGACTCTTGAGAGTCCCTTGGACTGCAAGGAGATCCAACCAGTCCATCCTAAAGGAAATCAGTCCTGAACATTCATTGGAAGGACTGATGCTGAAGCTGAAACTGTAATACTTTGGCCACCTGATGGAAAGAACTGACTCATTGGAAATGACCCTGATGCTGAGCACGATTGAAGGCAGTAGAAGAAGGGGACGACAGAGGATGAGATGGTTGGATGGCGTCACTGACTCGAAGGACATGAGTTTGAGTAAACTCCCGGAGTTAATGATGGACAGGGAAGCCTGGCATGCTACAGTCCATGAGGCCACAAAGACTTGTCAGACACAACTGAGTGACTGAACTGAACTGAACTGATACAGTTTAGTAATATTACTATCAAAATCACCTAATTCTCTTTCAATACTTAAGTCATTAAACCTGAGAAGAATGGGAAACAATATCATGAATTATACTTCACATGACTTCCTAAATAAAAACAGTTCATAGTTCAAAGTTTTAAAAGCACTTTACCAGTGAAGCTAAAACTAATCATTTGTCTTAGCTAATCAAGCATTTCAAAGCTAGTTTTAAATTTACAGGTCATTTTTTGATAATTTCCATTTTATTTCTGTTCTATTATCTAAACCAAGAGTAGCCCACACATACATACACACAGAAACCCTAAAATATGTAGATTCATCATATACGGAGATAATCTCATTGCTATTTTTTTTCCTCTTGGCCTTCCCCCTGGTTTCACTTGACCCATTTATTTGTTTACTCAAACTTTAAGAACATAAATATGCCCAAATGAAGCATAATACTCTGTTTCTTGTCAATGTTCAGGAAATGGACTGCATGCTTTCAGAGCTTTTCTCTTTGAAAAAGTTGGAAAATAGACACATCTGTGGGGTAACAAAGAAGCACACATTAAAAATTCTGTGCTTGTCTAGACATAATCAAACTCATTTCACAGTAGGTGTTAAATACTTCTAATTAAAGTAATTTAAGAAAATTTTTAAAAATTCAAGAATGGTAGCAAAATGTTAATTCAAAAATCAAAATTCTTATTTTCCCCAAGCTCCACTTTGGTCTCCATAGTAACCAGAACAGTTACTGGTCTGACTTTCTGCTAAATAATTATATATATTCAATAAGCATATATATATATATATATATCTCATAATATATATAAACTAAACTTTTATATCGGAGAAGGCAATGGCACCCCACTCCAGTACTCTTGCCTGGAAAATCCCATGGACGGAGGAGCCTGGTAGGCTGCAGTCCATGGGGTCACTAAGAGTCGGGCACGACTGAGCAACTTCACTTTCACTTTTCACTTTCATACAGTGGAGAAGGAAATGAAACCCACTACAGTGTTCTTGCCTGGAGAATCCCAGGGACAGGGGTTCCTGGTGGGCTGCTGTCTATGGGGTCGCACAGAGTCGGACACAACTGAAGCAACTTAGCAGCAAACTTTTATATATTTTATATAGATACATGTAGGTATATATGAGAAATATTGACAGAGGTAACAGATCTTTTTTTAAGTAGCATGCTCTCTAACCTATTCTTTCTTCTCCAAGTTTCCTCACAGCTCTTCTTTGTCAAAGTCTCCTAATCAACAAAGATTGATCTTTTCCAGGTGGCTTTGACACTTCCAAGGAACGTTTCAGTAAGCATGATGGACTAGAAAGAGAAAGCGAACTGCTTCTCACAAGGAGGGTAGGCTACAGAATTTGACGTACTGTGATGTCACTTGCCAAAAGTGGATAAATTGCATGACTTCCCTCCCATTAGACAGGATAGCCACACTTCCTTTTATCTGAGCTAAAGAATTGCTACCTGAAAGCATTTATCTGATGATAACACTGCACAGTAAAGCAAAGATGACTCCAAAGAATAGATCTGTCTGCCACCATTTCAGCTCGTCCCTTTGTTTCAGCTATGTATCACTCCAACTCCTCTTCATAGTTAAACAAAAACACACCCTTTCAGGTCCTCCTTAACTTTATCTTCTCTTGATCTCAAACCAGGAAAAAAAAAAAAAAAGATTTACAGTGACCAAAATCACTGTAAAAAAATGAAAAAAAAAGAATACTTAAGAGGACTGGAAATAGAGAGTGAAAAAGAGGGACAGAAATAGAAAAAAAGGTGAAATGAAAAGTAAGCTTGAGGCAATATGGTACAGAATTTTAATTCACCTTGAGGATTACTCAATTCAAAGTTTTGGAGAATTTTCTCAGACAATCTTATACAGTTTCCTTATGTTACAATATCAGAAAGTTAGATGCAGTTCTATCATAGAACCTGATGACTCAGAGGATTAGTTTGCTTTTATAGACTATTGATCAGAGAAATCTTTTGGGGAAGCAGGACTAAGGTTTTATCTGAACTCCAGTTAACTTTTTCATCAGTATTAACGGTATATACCTTCTGATAGTAATTCATAGGGTGTAAATGAGATGGTTACTTCACTCCTCAATTTTGCACAAGTTTGTGCAAATACTTCATTTTTCACTGTTGAGTCATTTTAACTCCCACAATTCAGTAACACTGTAAACCTTTACTTCATCTCAATTGTCTACTAGGTTAGGCTAGATTATAGTGTTATAACAAACAATCCCAAAATGTCAGTAGCTTTATGGTAACAGTTTTATTTCTTGCTCATGGAACATGTTTAGTGTGGGTTGGTAGGTGAAGCTTTGTTCATGATAAATATTCAAGAATCCAAATTGGTGGAAATTCACCATATTAAAATGCTGCCACTGCAACAAGAAGTCTTGAGGTTTGTACCAGCAGGGGAAATGAGAGAACTGAACCATCAAATCCTGGAAGTGAAACTGGACAATTTTGCTCACATTTATTGGCTTTAAAAGGGTAGAGAATTGAAATCCTCCATGTTCCAGAAAGCAAAGGAGATTCCAAAATTGATGTATAAAGTCTACTGTATCGCTTCTTTCCCGGAATAGGCTATTTGGGGTTGTAGCTTGTAGAGGGTAGATCCTGGGATGGCTCCCATGATTTCTGCCCTCTGGTATTCATGCCCTGTATGTACTTTGACCCCCACCCCACCTCCACCAGTGCTCTTCCACTTTGGGTGGGATCTTTGTATTCATTTGATAGAGATGCCACCTGGAAAAAAAATGTAAACTGGGTGGCTTAAACAAAATACTTTTTTTCAAAATTCCTGGAGATTATAAATCTGAGACCAAAGTATTGATCAAAAATTGATTTCTTCTGAGCCTCCTCCTTGCATTGTAGATGGCCATCTCCTCTGTAAGTCTTTCCTCTACGTGTTTGTGTTCTAATCTCCTCTTCTTCTAAGAACATTAATCACTGGATTAGCCCCCTGTCCCTTCCACCCAATGAGATTCTGGTGGCTCAGATGGTAGAGACTCCTGGCAATGTGGGAGACCTGGGTTGGGAAGATCCCCTGGAGAACAAAATGGCAACCCACTACAGTATTCTTACCTGGAGAATCCCCATGGACAGAGGAGCCTGCCAGGCCACAATCCATGGGGTCTCAGAGTCAGACATAATTGAGAACATTCACTTTCACTTTCTTTCCTCCCAATAACCTCAATACTGTATAACATCCAACCCCTCTAGATATGGAGAAGGCAATGGCACCCTGCTCCAGTACTCTTGCCTGGAAAATCCCTTGGACAGAGAAGCCCGGTAGGCTGCAGTCCATGGGGTCACTAAGAGTTGGACACACCTGGGCAACTTCACTTTCACTTTTCACTTTCATGCATTGGAGGAGGAAATGGCAACCCACTCCAGTGTTCTTGCCTGGAGAATCCCAGGGATGGGGGAGCCTGGTGGGCTGCCATCTATGGGGTCACACAGAATTGGACACGATTGAAGTGACTTAGCAGCAGTAGCAGCAGCATTCCTTAGTGTATAAATCAGAGGGTTGATCAAAAGTGTTCCAACTGTATAAAACACAGCTATCATCTTATCCATGGGGAATGTAGTTGCAGGGTGTGTATATATAAACATGCAAGGACCAAAGAACAAGATGACCACGATGATGTGGGAGATGCAGGTGGAGAGGGCACCCCACTCCAGTACTCTTGCCTGGAAAATCCCATGGATGGAGGAGCCTGGAAGGCTGCAGTCCATGGGGTCACTGAGGGTCGGACATGACTGAGCGACTTCACTTTCCCTTTTTACTTTCATAAATTGGAGAAGGAAATGGCAACCCATTCCAGTGTTCTTGCCTGGAGAATCCCAGGGATGGGTGAGCCTGGTGGGCTGCCATCTATGGGGTCGCACAGAGTTAGACGTGACTGAAGCGACTTAGCAGAGGCAGCAGCAACCCTTTCTAAAGGTCCTTTCTCCAAATATAGTCACAATCTGAGGTACTGAAAGCTAAGAATTCAATGTATAAATTTTGGAGAAAAGAGTGAAGGGAGAGGCTTAATTACCCTCTTTAAAGGTCCTATCTCTAAGTACAGTCACAATCTGAGGTATTGAAAGTTAAAGAATTCAATATACAAATTTTGGAGAAGAGAGTGAAGGGAGAGGGCATACAATTCAGCCCATGAGCACCCATGACTTGCTTCTAGTCAGTAGAATATGGCAAAAGAGAAGAGATTTTATGAATAAAATTCATTTCTCAATTCAGTTGATTTTCAGTTAATCAAAGGGGAAATTACCCTGCATGGGGCAGAGCTAGCCAGGCCTAAGACCTTGGAAAGGGGACTGGGTCTTTGTAGGGAGAGAAACTCTCCCTAGGGACTACATGACACTGAAGAGGTCTATGTAGCAGGAACTGTCAGTGGCCTCCAGGATCTGAGCACAGCCTCCAGCCAACAGTCAGCAAAATGCTAGGGCCCTCAGTCATAGAGATGCGAGGAAATGAATTCTGCCAACAACCTCAACAAGCTTGGAGGTGGTTTCCACTGCTACCAAGCTTCCAGATGATAATGCAGCCCAGCTAGCAACTTTCTTACAGTATTGTAAGATCTGAGCAGAAAACCCAGATAAACAACATGCAGATTCCTGACCCTGGAAACTGTGAGATAATAAATATGTGTTGTTAAAGAAATATGTGTTATCACTAGATCTGTGATAACTTGCTATTAAACACTAGAAATAAATATATAGCTAGACTGACTTCATTAACATTTGAGGTATATGCTCAGTCGTGTCCAACTCTTTGTGACCCCATAGATTTTAGCCTGCCAGGTTCCTATGTCCATGGAATTTTCCAGGCAAGAATACTGGAGTAGGTTACCATTTCCTTTTCCAGAGGATCTTCCCAACCCAGGAATCAAACACACATCTCTTGAATCTCCTGCATTGGCAGCTGGATTCTTTACCTCTAGCACCATCTGTGATATCAGACACTGGTAAGAGGAATGTGAGTTTATGTGTTTTAAATAACCCCATTCCCAGTTATTGTGATGTCTTTATCATTGTTTGCTCTTTGCCTTATTTTTTTCTCATGGTAACTTGCTTGTGTGTACATGCATGTATGTGTATATGTGTGTGTATTAAAGCAGAAAATATTTTCTTAAACTCCACCACTAGCACTCATCTCACACGCTAGTAAAGTAATGCTCAAAATTCTCCAAGCCAGAGAATTACATGAGAATTACATGCCGAAGAATTATGTATCTTCAGTAATATGTGAACCATGAACTTCCAGATGTTCAAGCTGGTTTTAGAAAAGGCAGAGGAACCAGAGATCAAATTCCCAATATCTGCTGGATCATCGAAAAAGCAAGAGAGTTCCAGAAAAAAACATCTATTTCTGATTAATTGACTATGCCAAAGCCTTTGCCTGTGTGGATCACAATAAACTGTGGAAAATTCTGAAAGAGATGGGAATACCAGAACACTGGACCTGCCTCTTGAGAAACTTATACGCAGGTCAGGAAGCAATAGTTAGAACTGGACATGGAACAACAGACTGGTTCCAAATAAGAAAAGGAGTACGTCAAGGCTGTATATTGTCACCCTGCTTATTTAACTTATATGCAGAGTACGTCATGAGAAACGCTGGACTGGAAGAAGCACAAGCTGGAATCAAGATTGCCAGGAGAAATATCAATAACCTCAGATATGCAGATGACTCCACCCTTATGGAAGAAAGTGAGGAGGAACTAAAAAGCCTCTTGACGAAAGTGAAAGTGGAGAGTGAAAAAGTTGGCTTAAAGCTCAACATTCAGAAA
>NW_011494767.1:942836-961071 GCF_000754665.1 Bison bison bison | reverse complement strand
GATGGTGACTGCAGCCATGAAATTAAAAGACGCTTACTCCTTGGAAGGAAAGTTATGACCAACCTAGATAGCATATTGAAAAGCAGAGACATTACTTTGCCAACAAAGGTCCGTCTAGTCAAGGCTATGGTTTTTCCTGTGGTCATGTATGGATGTGAGAGTTGAACTGTGAAGAAAGATGAGTGCTGAAGAATTGATGCTTTTGAACTATGGTGTTGGAGAAGACTCTTGAGAGTCCCTTGGACTCCAAGGAGATCCAACCAGTCCATTCTGAAGGAGATCAGCCCTGGGATTTCTTTGGAAGGAATGATTTAAAGCTGAAACTCCAGTACTTTGGCCACCTCATGTGAAGAGTTGACTCATTGGAAAAGAGTCTGATGCTGGGATGGATTGGGGTCAGGAGGAGAAGGGGACGACAGAGGATGAGACGGCTGGATGGCATCACTGACCCGATGGACATGAGTCTGAGTGAACTCTGGGAGTTGGTGATGGACAGGGAGGCCTGGCGTGCTGCGATTCATGGGGTCGCAAAGAGTCTGACACGACAGAGCGACTGAACTGATTGACTGACCACTAGCTTGTCATGTAGCATTCAGTAAGCAACTTTATCGCAATTCACTCTCCCTGTTTTTGTGTACTTAGAAAAGAAGCTGCCAAACAAGGCTAGTAGAACTTTTGGAAAGGATTAGCTTTCAGAAATTGCATCTTCCTACCTAACTGTCATTTTCTAGATGTAACAGTATCCAATATACTTTGGGTTTATGAGAGAAACACCAAGGAACTAGATCCTTACACAAAGTTTCAGTTCAGTTTAGTTCAGTCACTCAGCTGTGTCTGACTCTTTATGACCCCATAGACTGCAGCATGCCAGGCCTCCCTGTCCATCACTGACTCATTTCCACTGAGTTAGTGATGCCTTCTAACCATCTCATCTTCTGTCATCCCCTTCTCCTACCTTCAATCTATCCCAGCATCAGGGTCTTTTAGGCAAATAATAAAGTTATATCACACTGGTGCTTTGGCAAAGTACAAATCTGGAAACTTTATATTATTTCTGGTTTTAATAAAAGCATTTTAGACTCTTTTGAAACACTGTCTGGCATAACACATGGCTGTACATGTTTGTCAAAAAATAAATGAATTTTATCTTTTTCATTTCTAATTGTATTGATTAGAGCCCTCAACCTTTTTTTCTTGATGAATCTGGGTAAAGGTTTTTCAATCTTGTTTATCATTTCAAAGAACCAACTTTTAGTTTCATTGATATTTTCTATTGTTTTGTTTGACTTACTACCTACTAACTTTGGGTTTTGTTTCTCCTACTTTCTCTAATTCCTTTATATGTAAGGTTAGGTTGTTCACTTGTGATTTTTCTTATTTCCTGAGGTAAGATTGTATGGCTATAAACTTCCCCCTTAGAATGGATTTTGCTACCTCCCATAGGTTTTGTTATAGTGTGTTTTGCTTTCATTTGTCTCTAGGTATTTTTTATTTCCTCTTTGATTTCTTCAGTGACCCACCAGATGTTTAGTCACACTGTTTAACCTCCACATGTCTCTGTTCTTTTACAGTTTTTTCTTCTAGTTGATTTCTAATCTTAGAATGTTGTGGTCAGAAAGATGATTGATATGACTCCAATTTTCATAAATTTGCTGAGGCTCACTTTGTGGCCCAGCATGTAATCAATCCTGGAGAATGTTCTATGCACACTTGAGAAAAATGTGTATTCTACTGCTTTTGGATGAAATGCTCTATAAAAAGCAATTAAAAGGATCATAAGATACTACTATAAGCAACTGTATGTCAAAAAATGGCAAACTAGAAGAAATGGACAAATTCTTAGAAAGGTACAATCTTCCAAGCCTGAACCAGAAATAAATAGAAAATATGAATATATCAATCACAGGTACTAAAATTAAAACTGATTAAAAAGCTCGTATTTCTGACACTCTTCCAAAAAATTATGCAGGAAAGAATAGTCCTAAACTCATTCTATGAGGCCATCATCATCCTGACACCAAAACCAGATAAAGGTACAACAAGAAAAGAAAATCACAGGCCAGTATCACCGATAAACATAGATACAAAATTCCTCAACAAAATACTAGCAAGCCAAATCCAACAATACATTAAAAAGATCATACACACACACACACAAAATACACCATGATCAAGTGGGGTTTAACCCAAGGAAGTGAGGATTTTTCAACATCCATAAATCAATGTCATACACCACATGGACAAATTGAAGAGTAAAAACAATATGATTATCTTGATACAGAAAATACTTTTGACAAAATTCAACATCCATTTTTGATAAAAATTCTCCAGAATGTGAACAAAGAGGGAAAAGAACTCAAAATAATAAAGGCCATATATGAAAAACCTACAGTAAAGATCATATTCAATGGTGAAAAGCTGAAAGCATTTCCTCTAAGATCAAGAACAAGACAAGGATGTCCACTCTCACCACTTTTATTCAACATAGTTTTGGAAGTCCTAGCTATGGAAATCAGAAAAGAAAAAGAAATAAAAGATCCAAACTGAAAAAGAAAAAGTAAAACTGTCACTGTTTGCTGATGACATGATAATATACATAGAAAATCCTAAAGATTTTAGCAGAAAACTACTAGAGCTCATTAACGAATTCAGTAATGTTTCAGGATACAGACTTAATAGACAAAAATCTGTTGCATGTCTATACACTAACAACAAAAGATCAGAAAGACAAATTAAAGAAACAATATCATTTACCATCACATCAAAAGGAATAAAATACACAGAAACAAACCCACCTAAGGAAACAAAATATACGGACTCCAAAAACTAAGATGCTGATGAAAGAAATAAAGTTGACACAAAGATAGAAAGATATACCAAGTTCTTGGTTTAGAAGAACAGACTTTTTCAAAATGATGATACTAATCAAGGCAATCTACAGATTCAGTGCACTCCCTATCAAATTACCAATGGTATTTTTCACAGAATTAGAATAAAAACTCTTAAAATTTGTATGGAAACACAAAAGACCCTGAATAGCCAAAGCAATCATGAGAAAGGGTAACACAGCTGGAGGAATTGAGTCTCTGACTTCAGACTATATTAAAAAGTTATAGTCATTAAAATAGTATTGTATTGTTATAAAACAGAAATATAGATCAAAGAAACAGGATATAAATTCCAGAGATAAACCCACATATCTATAGTCACCTAATCTATGACAAAGGAGGAAAGACTAAACAATGGAGGAAAAAAAAATGAGAACGTTCTTTAACACCATACACGAAAATAAACTCAAAATGAATTAAAGACCTAAGTGCAAGACCAGATATAAAACCCTTAGAGGAAAATATAGGCAGAATACTCTGACATACATCACAGCAATAGCTTTTTCAAGCCATCTCCTAAAGTAATGAAAATAAAAAACAAAATTAAATAAACATGACTTAATTAAACTCAAATGCTTATGAACAGCAAAGAAAACCATAAACAAAACAAAAAGACAACCCACAGAATGGGAGAAAATATTTGCAAATGATACAACCAACAAAGGATTATTGTCCAAAATTTACAAACACCTCATGCAGCTCAATTTAAAAAAAATCAAAAAAAGGGTGGACATTTCTCCAAAGAAGACATATAGATGGCCAAGAGGTACATGAAAAGCTGCTCAACCATCACTAATTATTATAGAAATGAAAATCAAACTACAATGCGATATCACCTCATGCCAGTCAGAATGGCCATCATCAAAATATTTACAAACATTAAATGCTACAGAGGGTGTGGAAAAAAGGGAACCCTCCTACATTGTTACTGGGAATGTAAATTGGTACAGCCAGTATGGAAAATAGTATGGAAATTCCTTAAAAAACTAAAAATAGAGCTACCATATGACCATATGACCCAGCAATCCTAATCCTGCACATACATCTGGAGAAAAACACGGATCAAAAGGACATGTGCACCCCAATATTCATTGCAGTGCAGTTTACAATAGCCAAGAGATGGAAGCAACTTAAATGTCCATCAACAGACAAATAGATAAAGAAGGTATGGGGTTTGTACAAAACAGACTCACAAACCTAGAGAATGAACTTATATTTACCATAGAGTAAGTCTGAAGAGTGAGGCATAGATTGGGAGTTTGGGATTGACAAGTACACAATGTTATATTTAAAATCATAATCAACAAGGACAAGGAGAAAAGAATTTAAAAATGAATAAATACATGTATATGCATAACTGAGTCACTTTCCTGTCCACCTGAAACTAACACAACATTGTTAATCAACTATAAGTCAATATAAAATTTAAGAATTATTTAAATAAATAAACAGACTTTAAATAAAATTCTCTAGAATAGTCATTCACATATTTAGTAAACAGTTTTGAATGCCTACTGTTATGTGAGCTGTGTGCTGAGGAAAAAAATGGGGAAAAGTAGAATGGAAGAAAGGAAGAAACAAGACTAGAAAGGAAACCAAAAAAGTGTGACAAAAGATGACCCATGAATTTATCCAATGAATAGAAAATTGCTGGTCAAATTTCATCACAGGAGCAAAACTTCTGAGGCATATATATGACTGATTTGCTCTGAGATTGGGTATAGTTTAATATACTGGCAGAATTGTCTGGAAGAAGCCAGGAACTGGAATCTTCCAGGTCAGATTTTGTTCATAGATGGGTTATGCTTTAATTGCACAATGGTTATTAAAATTTTTAATTAGCTGACTAAATTGAAAGAACTTAATATATAGCCCATACTACATGTTACATTCATGTTTGCTATTAATATTGAAAAATGAAAATATTTCTGTCAAAACTCTAGATTTTCGGATTTTTATGGAAGATGAGAAATAGGGAACCATTGAAGCAATCTACTGGAGATGCTCCTACAGAGAACATATGTTGCCTCACAATCAGCACACCCCCATGTGAACCATTCTCATGACCCCACTCTAAGTCATGTCGAACAATTACAGTATTCATTGATCCCTGTAAGCATTTGAGTTTTCAAATCCTGGTCAGGTCATCAAGTTCAAGGTTTGTTGTTAACAAAGCATGCTCCTAAATATTTCTCTGAGGACTTTGAACATTTTCATAAATACAGTAGAGAACCATAAAAAAACTATAAATTAAGGAATGACACAATGTTATATTGTACCTACATTATATTACGTTGAACTATATGAAACTGTTCTTTTTTTTTTTTTTTGCTAGTCAAAAATAGTAAAATAGCAATTTCCTTTGGTTCAACCTAAGAGAAGGATTATTCTAGTTACCTATGGTAAATGGAGTGGAGAGGGAACAAACTGAAAGCAGAGAAACCAGGTAGGAGGAAATTATAATCATCTCAGTAAGAAATGATGAAAGCTCAAACTGGAATAATGGCAGTGAAAATGAAGTAAAAGAACTGAGATTATACATGAATAAGTATAAATGAATAAGTGAGACCTATGCCTTTTGACTATCTTGTTTGAACCCTCAGAAAGACAAATCAGAATAAACTTGGATTTTAAAAAATATATTATACATGTTTAGCTTCTTCTCCATGAGGTACATGCCTTAAGAAGATTTGCTCCACTACACTTAATTGAGGATTACTTTTGTGAGAAGCCATTGTTACTTATGAAAATGAGTATGCCCCTCAAATGTGTGGGCACAGAAAAATGTTGCAAACTAAAGTAACATCCAAAGTGAGAGTTCCAAAGAATACCAAGGAGAGATAAGAAAGCCTTCTTAAGTGATCAATGTGAAGAAATAGAGGAAAATAATAGAATGGGAAAAACTGGAGATCTCTTCAAGAAAATTAGAGATACTAAAGGAACATTTCATGCAAAGATGGGCACAATACAGGACAGAAATAGTGTGGACCTAACAGAAGCAGAAGATATTAAGAAGAGGTGGCAAGAATACAAAAAGAACCACACAAAAAAATCTTCATCACCTATATAACCAAAATAGCTGTGATCACTCACCTAGAGCCAGACATCCTGGAATGCGAAGTCAAGTGGACCTTAGAAAGCATCACTACGAACAAAGAGGAGGTGATGGAATTCCAGTTGAGCTGTTTCAAATCCTAAAAGATGATACTGTGAAAGTGCTGCACTCAATATGCCAGCAAATTTGGAAAACTCAGCAGTGGCCACAGGACTGGAAAAGGTCAGTTTTCATTCCAATCCCAAAGAAAGGCAATGCCAAAGAATGTTTAAACTACCACACAATTGCACTCATCTCACACACTAGCAAAGTAATGCTCAAAATTCTCCAAGCCAGGCTTCAGTAGTACATGAACCGTGAACTTCCAAACGTTCAAGCTGGATTTAGAAAAGGCAGAGAAACCAGAGATCAAATTTCCAACATCCATTGTATCATCAAAAAAGCAAGAGATTTCCAGAAAAATATCTATTTCTGCTTTGTTGACTATGCCAAAGCCTTTGACTGTGTGGATCACAACAAGCGGTGGAAAATTCTTTAAGAGATGGGAATACCAGACCACCTGACCTGCCTTTTGAGAAATCCGCATGTGGGTCAGGAAGTAATGGTGTTAGAATTGGACATGGAACAACAGACTGGTTCCAACATACTCCAAAATAGTATGTAAAGGCTGTATATGGTCACCCTGCTTATTTAACTTATACGCAGAGTACATCAAGTGAAATGCTGGGATGGATGAAGCACAAGCTGGAATCAAGATTTCAGGGAGAAATATCAATAACCTCAGATAGGTATATGACAGAACACTTATGGCAGAAAGCAAAGAAGAATTAAAGAGCCTCTTGATGAAAGTGAAAGAGGAGAATGAAAAAGTTGGCTTAAAGCTCAACATTCAGAAAGCTAAGATCATGGCATCTGGTCCCATCACTTCATGGCAAATAGATGGAGAAACAATGGAAACAGTGAGAGACTTTATTTTGGGAGCCTCAAAATCACTGCGGATGATGACTGCAGCCATGAAATTAAAAGATGCTTGCTCCTTGGAAGAAAATATATGGCCAACCTAGAAAACATATTAAAAAGCAGAGACATTAATGTGCCAAAAAAAGGTCCCTCCAGTCAAAGCTTTGGTTTTTCCAGTGGTCATGTATGGATGTGAGAGTTGGACTATAAAGAAAGCTGAGCACCGAAGAATTGATGCTTTTGAACTATGGTGTTGGAGAAGACTCTTGAGAGTTCCTTGGACTGCCAGGAGATCCAACCAGTCAATCTTAAAGAAATCAGTCCTGAATATTCCCTGAAGGACTGATACTGAAGCTGAAACTCCAATACTTGGGCCACCTGATGTGAAGAACTGACACATTTGAAAAGACCCCGATGCTGAGAAAGATTGAGGGCAGGAGGAGAAGGGGACTATAGAGGATGAGATGGTTGGATAACATCACCGACTCAATGGACATGAGTTTGAGTAAGCTCCCTGAGTTAGTGATGGACAGGGAAGCCTGGTGTACTTCAGTCCATGAGATGGCAAAGAGTTGGACATGACTGAGCAACTGAACTGAACTGTGTTTTGTTTTGCTTATAAGCAGAAAGAAAACCATGCTTACCCAAACCATACCACTGGCCTCTGCAGGCCTCCTTGTTGAACATGAATGATATTATATATTTATTTCTATTTTTTAAGACCGAAAAAATATTTCCAGTCTTCACCTCTCCCATTTACTTCACTATCTACACCATGTTCTTGCCTGGAGAATCCCAGCGACAGAGGAGCCTGGTGGGCTGCGGTCTATGGGGTCGCACAAAGCCAGACACGACTGAAGCAACGTAGCAGCAGCAGCAGCAACAATACCATGTTACATTGGACAGCTCTTTCTTTACCTAGAATATAAAGCATATCCATTACATCTTATAATACCTGAGAGTAGTCAAGGTCTGGAAAGGAAGACAGGTTTTATATACTTTCTTGTAGTTACTGGAAGGTAAAATAATAACAAAAGAATTACTTTAAAAACTGCTTTCAAATGAAATTTTCCCTAAAAACCCACATATTACGTAAGTCAGAAAATAGCTTACCAATATTATACAAGCTATTTACCCACTCTCTGCCTCCATTTTCTCACATGGAGAAGAAAACTAATAACAGCACCTACCTTAAATGGTTGTTGTAAGGATTAGATGAGTTAACAAATAAAAAGTATTTAGAACATTTTTTAACATATGGTAAGCATGCAATAGAATTTGACCATATAAGAAATCTTTCTTAAGTGAACAGTGCAAAGAAATAAGGGAAAACAATACAATGGGAAAAAACTAGAGATCTTTTCAAGAAAATTAAAGATACTAAGGGAATATTTCATGCAAAGATGTGCACAATAAAGGACAGAAACAGCAAGGACCTAACAGAAGCAGAAGATACTAAGAAGAGTTGGCAAGAATACACAGAACTATACAAAAAAAAAGCTCTTAATGACCTGGATAACCATGATGGTGTGATCACTCACCTAGAGCCAGACATACTGAACTGTGAAGTCAAGTGGGCCTTAAGAAGCATTACTACAGACAAAGCTAATGGAGGTGATGGAATCGAGCTGAGTTATCTTAAATTCTAAAAGATGGTACTGTGAAAGTGTTGCACTCAATATGCCAGCAAATTTGGAAAACTCAGCAGTGGCCACAGAATTGGAAAAATTCAGTTTTCATTTCAATCTCAAAGAAACGCAATGCCAAAGAATGCTCAAACTACCGCACAGTTGTGCTCATTTCACATACTAGCAAGATAATTCTCTAAATCCTTCAAGCTAGGCTTCAATACTACAGAAACCAAGAACTTTCAGATGTACAACTTTCAGATGTACAACTTTCAGATGTACAGATCTACAAGATGTAGAGGAACCAGGGATCAAATTGCCAACATCCGCTGGATCATAGGAAAAGCAAGGGAATTATGGTAAAATATCTACTTCTGCTTCACTGACTATGAAAGAGAGTGAAAAAGCTGGCTTATTTTCTTGGGCTCCAAAATCATCTCAGATGGTGCCTGTAGCCATGAAATTACAAGATGCTTGCTCCTTGGAAGAAAACCTATGACAAAACTAGATAGCATATTAAAAAGCAGAGACATCACTTTGCTGTCAAAGGTCCATATAGTCAAAGCTATGAAGTTTCCTATAGCTCGAATGGTAAAGAATCTGACTGTGAGGTAAGAGACCAGGGTTTGATCCCTGGGTTGGGAAGTTTTCTAGAGAAGGGAATGGCAATCCACTCCAGTGTTCTTGCCTGGAGAATTCCATGGACAGAGAAGCCTGGAGGGCTATAGTCCATGGGGTTGCAAAGATTAGACACAATTGAGTGGCTAACACACACGTGCTTTTTCCAGTAGTCCTGTACAGATGTGAGAGTTGGATCTTAAAGAAAGCTGAGTGCTGAAGAATTGATACTTTTGAATTGTGGTGCTGGAGAAGACTCTTGAGAGTCCCTTGGTGATCCCCTGGAGCAAGGAGATCAAGTCAAACCAGTCGATCCTAAAAGAAATCAACTTTGAATATTCATCAGAAGGACTGATGCTGAAATTGAAGCTCCAAAAATTTGGCTACCTGATGCGAAAAGCAGATTCATTGGAAAAGAACCTGATGCTGGGGAAGGTTGAGGGCTGGAGGAGAAGTGGGTGACAGAGGACGAGATGGTTGGACGGCATCACCGACACAATGGACACAAGTTTGAGCAATCTCCAGGAGATAATGGAGGACAGGAAAGCCTGGTATGCTGCAGTCGAAGGGGTCATAAAGAGTCGGACATGAGTTAGAGACTGAACCCAACAACATTATTACCACTATTACTTCTAGCAACTTCTTTAATTTATAGATTAATAAATCTGATGCATAGAGAAATAAATTGATTAATACAAGGTGTTCCAGAAAGTCAATATCAGAGTCAAAACTAGGACCTAGAAGAGAAGCCCTGAGAGTGGTGGGGAGCAAAAATATAAGATTGAAATACTGAAAGTTCCAATGAGTATGAGTTCCAATGAGTATTATAATTTGTATTTACGAAAGACAGTCAGTCATCAAGATGGGAGGTGACAGTGCTTAGATGGTATATAAATTTACAGTTATATAGGGGTGCAGTTATTGACAATGATGAGGTATAGAGTATAAGCATGGTAGTGTGCAAAGTAAGATAAGATAAAATCATTGCAGGAAAAGATTCAATGGACTGAAATACTATAGTATTGCAACAATCATCACTATGTATATTAAATTCATTAACAATTAAGACAGGATTAGCGCTAGAGAGTGACAATGAGCCAGATGCTAAAATCCTTGAGAAATAAGAAGTGACCCAGGGGGTGGTGGATGGCTATATCTAAGTAGAATGATGGGTGGTACAGCCACATGACATGAGAATCAAAGCTGAGTGTTTTTATGGAGGATAAAGGAAAAAGGATGTGAAGGTAGCACAGAGAAATAAGGATATCATCTACCCTACCTTCTGAGTCTATGGTAGGAAGGGTTTAAGTGGTAAAAGAGCCTGTGATTAAAGAAAGGTTGGGGAAACACCTCTGAAGAGACAAGCTTATGTTAGAGCAAGAGAGTAAATAGGTAGCTCACAAACTAGTTGAGTTTAAAGATTTGCTAAGGATCAATGTTGAGGTCCCAGGAGCACGGGGAAAGCTTTGGGAGGCAGAGAGGCTGAGGAAATGGGGAGGGTTCAATAATGAGTCAGAAAGTCATTGAGGATTAGAGCTCTGAGTATGAGAAATCACTGTGGTTTGGGGGGATGAATAATTAATCTGGAATAAGGAGCATGAGGAACTAGCCTTGACAATCCCTGGCAGATAGTGATGGAGAAGTAATGAGGACATAGGGAAGAGAAGGACAAATAGGGAGGATACTTCTCAGAGCAAGAAGGATTCTGGGCCTCCCCTTTATTACCACTGGTAAGGTGATCTCCTGCAGAAAGGTGGTCTTATTTCAAATGCAGAAATTGTCTTCTCTCCATCATTCTGCAGAGCAGTAGTCCTATGCCAAGTAGGCTAGCATGTCTTGACCTTTGGGACAGCTGCTTTGAAAATAAGAATATATACCACAATCTCATGAATATTCTTAATAGTAGCCAATCCTCATCTTCTGATAATTTTAGAAATGTCCAAAAGTGAGTCAGAGTAGCTGAATATTTCATAATGATATAAAAATAACATCATTTATTTGCATATCTACCTCCATAACTGTAATGTATCAGCATTCAGATATTATATCACAGTCACTGCTGTACCCCTCAAATGTTTAACAGAACTTTTTATTGAGGTGTTGATGCTGAACATTTTAATACTTAAAAAGCTTGGATCATGTCTACTTAATTTCATGCTCTGTCTTAAGAAGTATTTATGTTTCAGTGCTTTCTAATAAGGATGGATTTTTCACAATTCAGGGAAATGAATATTTAATTAAACTCAACATATATTGAATATGTGATTTATACATGGAACAGCTCTATGCACTAAAGGGGACACAAATGTGAGTTAAACATTGTTTCTGTCCTTGAGAAGCTAATGTCCAACAAAAGAGATGAAATTTGGAATCAAATCAATTAATCCAAACAATGATCACTTTGGAAATATATAATATATTCACTGATCATAAAAGCACAACATCTCTTACTTACACCCTTTGAAGAAGGACTTGATTTCTAGCACCCAGTCATTTCAGCTGAAGGTGTCTAGCAAGGCATCAAAAATCATCTTAGACCCTATATCACTAATTATTAGGAAAATGCATATCAAAATCACAATGAAGCAGGTCACCAAAGCCAGTGCTCTGGGACAACCCAGAGGAATGGGGGGGAGGGATGTAGGAGGGGGTTCAGAATGGGGGAACACATGTATACCTGTGACCGATTCATGTTGATGTATGGCA
The DNA here is from genome assembly GCF_000754665.1 of Bison bison bison. Lineage (NCBI taxonomy): Eukaryota > Metazoa > Chordata > Mammalia > Artiodactyla > Bovidae > Bison > Bison bison. The sequence continues at coordinate 949,216 of NW_011494767.1, read as the reverse complement.
AAAACCATCACAATATTGTAAAGTAATTATTCTCCAATTAAAATAAATTAATTACTTTAAAATGTCACAATGAGAGATCACCTCAGGCCTCTTAGAAAGGCTATTACCAAAACGACAAGAAGTGTTGATAAGGATATGGATAAAAGGAACCCTCAGGCACTGCTGGTGGGAACGTAAATTGGTGCAGCCACTGTGGAAAACAGTATGGAGATTTCTCAAAAAATTAAGACGAGTACTATCATATGATCCAGCTATTCCACTTCTGGGTGTTTGTCCAAAGAATATGAAAACACTAATTTGAAAAGATATATGCACCACTACATTCATTGTAGCATTATTTATAATAGCCAAGATATAGAAAGAACCTAAGTGACTACCAGTGTATGAAGGGAGAAGACTGGCATATATATAACAGAACATGCCCCATGAAAAAGACGAAATCTTGCCATTTATGACAATATGGATGGTCCTTGAGGGCATTAAGCCAAGTGAAATAAGTCAGAGAAAGAAAAACGCCATATTATTTCACTCATATGTGTGATACAATAAACAAACAAATGAAAAAATAAGTGAAAAAAAACAACCAAGAACAAGTGTGTAGATAAAGAGACTAGAGTAGCGGCTACCAGAAGTGAAGGGGCAAGGATGGAGGGCAAAAGGGGTAAAAGAGACCAACTCTGTGGTGATGGGTGGAGATTAGAACTGTGGTGGTGACGCGCTGTAGTTTATATAGAAGTGTAAACATAAAGTATACATGAAACGTATATAATGGTATAAGCCAGTGTTACCTCATTGGCTTATACCATTACATAAGTTTATAGAAATTAAATTATGAACTAAACAATCAAACATACAAAAAGCAACCATCTGCATCTGCAGCAGTATTCCAGTAGCGCAGTTCGTGGATGTTGTGTCAGGAAGTTCTTGGTAGCTAAATTATAACACCAACAATGACAAAATACCCTCTGATAGTTAAATTTTTCATATATAATTTCAAACAGAAAAGGAAAAGGGAGGCTAGGTTTATCCCAGCAATATACGTGCTACTTATGAATTGCATTATACATAAAAATACATATGCTTTAACAACATCCTCAGTAATTTTCTGAGTCCTACTGAGATGAAAGTGCTTTGAGAACTTGACAAAGCAAGAAGGGAGTTTGGCAAGAAAAGTTAACAGAAGTCACATCTCGTCAGTGGGAGTCAAAATAATACAATTTACATGATTCTGGGAAACAGGGTTTCTAAGCAGCCACCAATAACACTACATATATTAGTCAGCTTGCCAGCCACCTGGTGAACTATCAGTTTGTAGATGAAAGAAAACACTGCCTCAAAGTAACTTAAAATTGCTGTGTGGGCAGGGAGATGAATGATCACCACAGATTTCTGCCCCCATGCCTTTTAATGGGGCTTTATAAAATGCAGGCCCATGTACAAACATGCCTTATTTAAAAATTTCCCAGCCACAGAGAGGTTTTATAATCATGGAATGAAGATCTTATTTGCCTTCCCTGTCTCACCTATCTGTTGATCAAATTGATCAGTTCACCAAAAGGTTTAAGTGTATCAGGGAAGAGCACAGGAATGAGCAAGGATCTTAAGATCTCATTTTATGACGTTCGAGTGGAAGGAGCTGGGTATGATCTGAGAAGTGGGTCTGAGGGTCCACTGAAGCAGTTCTTTCTATCTAAGGGTGCTAGTCTGATTGCCCTTCATTCAGACTGATTTCTTCAAGTACCTAATATGTGGCAGGCAACCAACAGTGTGCCTAGGATGGAGCAGTGAATGAGGTGAACATGGTCTCTTGTCTTGTAGATCTTCTGGTCTTATAGTAAGACACAGAATGGGAATGTGGTGCACTGAGTGTTCCCACAGCAGAAACACAGGTTTTATAGCTGCTAACTTAGACGTAAGGGGCACAGAAGACTCCAGAAAAGGAAAAAGCTGAACTTGGAACCAGTAGAATAAGTAAGCAATAGGGTGATGAGGGTATAGTGGAGGGGAGCACAGAGGAGAGAACATTTCAAGGAGATGAAACTGCTTGTGCAAAAGCCAAGAAGTGGAAAAGCATGGTGCATTCAAAGAAATGAAAGAATTTCAGTGTAATTGAAGGACATATTGTCTGTGTTTCTAAGGAAGGGCAGGAGAGGAAGGAGATAGTATCTGGAGAAGTTGTCAAGATAACCAAGCTGCTGCTAAGTCACTTCAGTCGTGTCCGACTCCGTGCAACCCCATAGACGGCAGCCCACCAGGCTTCCCTGTCCCTGGGATTCTCCAGGCAAGAACACTGGAGTGGGTTGCCATTTCCTCCTCCAATGCATGAAAGTGAAAAGGTCCACATATAAAGAGCCTTATTCAGCTTATTAATAAAATTTGACATTTTCAATGAGATACACCACAGGATTTTAGCAGAGAAATGACATAATTCCTCAGAAGGTAGTATGGTTCAGTGATTATGCCCACAAACCCTAGAAACTGACTTTTAGGTTTCAACTCCCACCTCTGAAACTTCACTGTACGTTCTGGTTATTTAACCTATGTCACACAGCAATCACTATATAACTCTTTGGGAAAAAAAAAAAAAAAGGAACACTTTTTATTATTATCTGGATCAAAACAGAGCTTAATTCCTTTCACACTTTTTAAGTTCTAACCACTGAATTTATTCTAAAACCTTGCTTCTATTCTTCCTTTGAAGCCAAGAGTTCTGTGCCATGACTCACAGTACTTTCCTGAGAAGCCAAAAGACATGACCTTACAAGCATTTCCCAGTAGAGTTCTCTGAGTCAGGGATCTCTGGCAAGGTACAGTCTTCATCCACATTAGGAGAAACGGGGTTTCCAAAGTTTGTGCAGTCAAAAGCTTCCAGTCTTAGACACTTAATAAATCCTCCCCTCCTTCAACTCATGGGTACTTAGCACCCTTTCAAATTTAAAAATGTCTTCTGATAGCAGCTATGAGGAATTCTTGCCTAAAAACAGAACCTGAAACATATCAAACCTCGAGGTCTAACTACCTAATTATAGCAAATTCAGAGGACAAAGTAATATTTTGTAAAACATCATAACAATCTAATCATCAAGTCTTGAATGCAGGAAAGTCTACAGAACTAATGACTTCACCAAATAAATTTTTCAGAACAAAAAACAGGGAGGAATCTATGGCATAAAATAACCTTAAGGGACATACAAACCAATTCAATGTGCAGCCCTTACTTGGACTCTTGTTTAAACAAACCAACAGCTGAAAAAAATTTAAAAAAGGGCAATTTGGAAAATTTGAACACTGAATACATATTTGATGATATTAAGAAATTATCAATTCAAGGAGTGTGAGAATGAGATTGTTGCTGTATTTTTAAGACTTTTTATATTTTAGAGATAATGGATCACTTATAAATCAAATGATACCACTCAAAAGCAGTGTCTTGCCTAAAGAACTTTGCAAACCGGAGAGGATTATTAAGCCTTTCAAAACAATAGTGATAGTGATAGAACTGCAGTAGTCTGAAGATGTGGGAATGAATTGGGCATAGGCAATAGCTGAACCACCATCACATGGGAGTTTGTCCAAAATGCAGAATGTCAAGTCCCATCCCAGATATGCTGCATCAGAATCTGCATTTTAATAACCTTCCAATGTGACAGATACACACATTAAACTTTGAGACTCAGTGATGTAAAGGTCAGGGAGTATTCCATAGCATGATTGTAAACTAAAGCCACACTGGGGAAACAAAAGAGAAGGAAAAAAGGTTTTAATGGGCTTCCCTGGTGGCTCAGATGGTTAAGAATTGGCATGAAATGCAGAAGACCCGGGTTCGATTCCTGGGTAGGGAAGATCCCCTGGAGACAGGAATGGCAACTTGCTCCAGTATTCTTGCCTAGAGAATTCCATGGACAGAGGATCCTGGTGGGCTACAGTAGTCCATGGGGTTGCAAAGAGTCAGACACAACCGAGCAACTTCACATACATGTATAAAGCTGTGCAATTTACATAACAGATGTTATCTCATTTATTCATTCCACATATATTTATCAGGCACATGCCATGTGTAGAGAATGGTTTTACATGCTGAGGCTGCTGCTGCTGCTAAGTCACTTCAGTCGTGTCTGACTCTGTGCGACCCCATAGACAGCAGCCCACCAGGCTCCCCCAACCCTGGGATTCTCCAGGCAAGAACACTGGAGTGCGTTGCCATTTCCTTCTCCAATGCATGAAAGTGAAAAGTGAAAGTGAAGTCGCTCAGTCGTGTCCCACCCTTAGCGAACCCATGGACTGCCGCCTGGGAGACTACAGAAAATAAAATAAAAATCTCCTACTTTATGGAATTTAGTCTAATAGTGAGTAACACACATACTGAGTGCTTAATTGGTATTAAGAACTGTTCTAAGTTCTTTATATGTATAGTTAACAATAAAAAAAGAGGTTAGCAGCTGAAAAGAATGTTCATAAATTATCAGGTTAAAGAATGATATTAAATATAGGTCAACCTAACCTTACAAACAGAGATGACTAGCACTTGTATCTATCATACACTGTTCCTCTTTCCTTAAGCTCAGCATAGCGGCCCAGGGAATCTTAACTTCCACACACTGCATTTGTGGTGTTCTATTCATAATGGCACCCCACTCCAGTACTCTTGCCTGGAAAATCCCAGGGATGGAGGAGCCTGGTAGGCTGCGGTCCATGGGATCATAAGCCAAGACATGAATGATTATATTTGGGGGATCAAAGATGTCCTTGTCCCCATTTATACATGAGGGGTGAAACAAAGGCTTATGATTACATGGCTAGTTCATGACTGATCAGAGATTTGACCCAATATGTAACTCTAGGTCCTATGGTATTACCATTATACCAAACCTATATAAGTTCTATGGAAGAGAATAATGAGATACTGATTCTGTTCTAGAAAGCTCTGGCAATCATAAACACATATAAAAGAAACAAAAGGTCTTAAAATTATTTTTAAACTATTTTGTGATTACAGATCAAAGTAATCAAGGTTGGCTCTTGGAAGAGATAGAACTTGGACTATGCTTCAATAGACCAAGAGAGTGAGACTAGGAATGAATGCATTCTGGGAGCAGCAATCCTACCGTATAGATATTTAGGTACAACTCCTCAACCAGCTACTAATCCACTGAATGCTAATTTTATCCAGCTTGTATCTCTCCAGCTGGTTCATCAGCCTATCATGAGAATCTGTCAAATCCCTTGTTAAAATGCAGATTAATGTCAGCATAGGTTTCACATTTTCCTCCATATGAACCTGCTTCACTATATTTCCGGTGCTAAGGGAGCCTCACGGAGAACAAGAAAAATCAACCATTAAGGTTAAGCTACTGAACAAAGATGTGTTCCTCCAGGGTTGACTGCTTGTCAAAAGTGTTTTAAAATCCTGCCTTGTCACAACTAAACAAGTGTGTGGCCCAGAAGATACATATGGCTGGATATAATGGCACCCTGGCCTCCCATATGAGTTCTGTCACTACCAGACCACTCATCATTGGACTCAGCACTACTCATCAACACAGAGATGGGCTTAAGAGAAGAGACCAATCAATATATTTTATTTTTTCAATCAGCTAACATTTACTGGTTGCCTGCTTACTGCCAACAACTATAGGTACTGAGGTTACAGAATAGAGTAAGTCAAGAGCTTCCCTCTTGAGAGATTCATATTCTAGTTAGAAAAGTACACACAAGACAAATGTTTATGATAAAATGTGAAAAACGCTAAATGAAGGCATAGAAAAGAATATAGTTAGTGCCACATTGGAGTTCAAACAAGCTTTCACATAGAAGATAACATTTGACCAGGCAGAAAGTGAAGAGGAACTAAAAAGCCTCTTTTTTTTTTTTTAATTTTATTTTATTTTTAAACTTTACATAATTGCACTAGTTTTGCCAAATATCAAAATGAATCTGCCACAGGCATACATGTGTTCCCCATCCTGAACCCTCCTCCCTCCTTCCTCCCCACACCATCCCTCTGGGTCGTCCCAGTGCACTAGCCCCAAGCATCCAGTATCGCGCATCGAACCTGGACTGGCAACTCGTTTCTTACATGATATTCTACATGTTTCAATGTCACTCTCCCAAATCTTTCCACCCTTCCCCTCTCCCACAGAGTCCATAAGACTGTTCTATACATCAGTGTCTCTTTTGCTATCTCGTACACCAGGTTATTGTTACCATCTTTCTAAATCCCATATATATGCGTTAGTATACTGTATTTATGTTTTTCCTTCTGGCTTACTTCACTCTGTATAATAGGCTCCAGTTTCATCCACCTCATTAGAACTGATTCAAATGTATTCTTTTTAATGGCTGAGTAATACTCCATTGTGTATATGTACCACAGCTTTCTT
>NW_011494767.1:942190-942736 GCF_000754665.1 Bison bison bison | reverse complement strand
ACCACAGCTTTCTTATCCATTCATCTGCTGATGGACATCTAGGTTGCTTCCATGTCCTGGCTATTATAAACAGTGCTGCGATGAACATTGGGGTACACGTGTCTCTTTCCCTTCTGGTTTCCTCAGTGTGTATGCCCAGCAGTGGGGTTGCTGGATCATAAGGCAGTTCTATTTCCAGTTTTTTAAGGAATCTCCACACTGTTCTCCATAGTGGCTGTACTAGTTTGCATTCCCACCAATAGTGTAAGAGGGTTCCCTTTTCTCCACACCCTCTCCAGCATTTATTATTTGTAGACTTGATGAAAGTGAAAGAGGAGAGTGAAAGAGTTGGCTTAAAGCTCAACCTGCAGAAAATGGAGATCACGGCATCTGGTCCCATCACTTCATGGCAAATAGATGGGGAAACAGTGGAAACAGTGTCAGACTTTATTTTTTGGACTCCAAAATCACTGCAGATGGTGATTGCAGCCATGAAATTAAAAGACACTTACTCCTTGGAAGGAAAGTTATGACCAACCTAGACAGCATATTAAAAAGCAGAGCTGT
>NW_011494767.1:932300-942090 GCF_000754665.1 Bison bison bison | reverse complement strand
AAGACACTTACTCCTTGGAAGGAAAGTTATGACCAACCTAGACAGCATATTAAAAAGCAGAGACATCACTTTGCCAACAAAGGTCTGTCTTGTCAAGGCTATGGTTTTTCCAGTAGTCATGCATGGATGTGAGAGTTGGACTGTGAAGAAAGCTGAGCACCGAAGAATTGATGCTTTTGAACTGTGGTGTTGGAGAAGACTTTTGAGAGTCCCTTGGACTGCAAGGAGATCCAACCAGTCCATTCTAAAGGAGATCAGCCCTGGGTGTTCATTGGAAGGACTGATGTTAAGCTGAAACTCCAGTACTTTGGCCACCTTATGCGAAGAGTTGACTCATTGGAAAAGATTCTGATGCTGGGAGGGATTGGGGGCAGGAGGAGAAGGGGATGACAGAGGATGAGATGGCTGGATGGCATCACCAACTCGATGGACATGAGTTTGAGTAAACTCTGGGAGTTGGCGATAGACAGGGAGGCCTGGCGTGCTGCAATTCATGAGGTCACAAGGAGTCAGACACGACTGAGCAACTGAACTGAACTAAGAGTATACATTCAAGAATGAATGGAGGGTTCATAGAAGGCTTTAAGGACATTCCAGGCAGAGTAAGCAATGAGCTAGGTGTGTAATGCTTCACAGGGTTGGTCACATTCAGGAAACGATGAGAAGACTGATGTGGCAGTAGAGGGTGGAGATGAGGTGGGGGGAACTGTTAGGAGACATGGTTAAGGAAGGCTGTGCTGATACTGTGTTAAATACCATGCCAAATTGTCTACATTCTCTCCTGTCTCCTGAGAGCCATAGAGAAACATTAGAGATTTTTAAGGCAGAAATAATGAAGTCATTAACTTTTAAGGTCTTATTAAGGTCATATCAACTTTGAAAATAAGATTCTCATGTTTGTGACAATGCAAGTATAAGCAATAACTCATGAAACTGGTATAAAATAACACAAGGACTTGACTTCCTACCACTTATTAGCTCAATGACCTTAAGTAATTAACATCTTCTGTAAGACTCCTATGTATAAAATGAGCGTAACAATAGTTCACACCTGAACTGCCTGGAATTGAGTATGATTTCAGTAAATATTAGCTGTGTTGGTGATTTTTTAAAACTAAAACTATTATTCTAAGGATTCATGGGCACATACTATGTATCATTATTCTTAACAATAAATAATAATAAACTTTATATTTATATTTACTTATGCCTGGTAACATTTACTTCATAAATATTTCAATCTCATAATATCTCTAAGGGATAAATATTGCAATTGTTATTTTATAAAGTGAGGAAAATGAGGCTCAGAGATTCTAAATGATGTGCCCCAAGCAATAAAGCAAGTCTATAATGAGGCCTGCAATGAAAACAAGCACTTGTTCCATTCCACCATACGGTTTCTTGGCTTAAATAATAATGCTGTACTATCCTTCTTCTGCAATGATCTAAGCCAGATATATTTTTGAGCCACAGTTTAGTAAGGTAACAAGAATACTGTGCCATGGGGGCTAAAGCAATTGAGATCCTTTTTCTTACAGTTGTCACATGGACCTGTAAAGAGGCAAAGATTCTCTACTCTATGCATCTCCTCACACTTTATCCTGTTCCCTATTCCTTCCCACCAGGCATTCAGTGGGCCATTTTTCTATCTCCTCTGTCATGCAGCAAGCACACAGCAAAGATCTGGCCTTTGGATCATGTTGTAATTTGAGTGAATTACCTCATGACTTCTATTAGAATCTGACATGAGAGAAAGACTGTCTAGTTCAGAGTAGGGGGTCAGAAAGAAGATTATGCCAGAACCCCATGACTGAGTCTTATGATTTAAGTCCCTAAGTCTTGAGGATCCTGAGGCTTTAGCTGCCTTTGAAAACTATTTCTTTGTTTACAATCTAGCAGTTATCACTACTGTCAAGACCTCTCAGTAAGAATTTCCAGAGGAAAAAAAAAAGAGTGAGTGGTGGGGGTATGGCACGAATATTCCACTCCAAATGCATAAAAATTATCGTCAGAGAAATGGGCCAAAACCCCAACCTTCTGTCTTCCAGGAGGTGCTCACTTATCAAGTGGCAGGGTGGTAGACTTGTGATGGATGCATACAGTATGGTGATTAAAAGCACTGGTCTGGAATCAGACAGAGATGACTTTGAGCTTTTTTTTTTTTAACTGTGCAATGGTTACTCAATCTTTTGCTTAGTTTCAGATTTCTAATTTGCAAAGTGGAAGACATAATGCTTACTTTGCATGGTTGTTGTAAAAATTCAATAAAATAAGGTATGTAAAGTGACAAGAATAGCGCCTGACATACTGAAGATAATCAATAAATAGAAGCACTCTGTGCTACTTATTATATAATAATTATTTATCTTCTCTGAATACATTGATCATATTTAAACAAAGAATGGGCAAGTCTTCATTTCACAAGTTGCTGTGAAGACACAACATAATGGCTTGAAAGCATTATTTATGAAAGAAGAATATAACATGACTTATCCATTGTTTTCCTTTTGAATTATTTATGAAGTGTTTGGTAATAGGAATTCAGATCAGTCAGAATGAAAGCTATGAGTTGATGTTTGCTGTACCATGCTTTAAAAAATTCAGTAGCTTGAGAAAACATTATTTCATAAATCGTATTCTCACTTAATGATTTAATCACTAAGGATACATGTTAACAATCACTCTAAATAAGCACCTGAAAGAAAAATATACTGCTTCTCACCACCCACCCAACAATCTGTATCTTGGCTTTTTGGAATTAAATGGTCATTAAAAAAAAATCATCTGTAGTAATAGCTTAGGGAAAATGGGGGGAAAAAACCCCATTTAATGAACTGAAAGAAGGAGTCACAATAAGGACATAATACTCCTTCCAAGATGCCTAGGATATTCCTCAGAAGAAAATACTGCCAGGAAATAGTGAGCAGATTTATTTCAAATCTGACTTTTATCTATCTACCACTACCCCCTGTTATGCAGAAGGTAATAAAAGCCCGGAAATATCAAGTAGCTTGCTTAAGATCTTCAACTAAAAATGGTGAAGAAGAAACTTTAAAAAAAAGCCATGACTATGCCCTATAATATACTGCTACTTCCTTCAGGCCTACAAAGAGGCTGGCATTTATCATTGTTGTTATTTAGTCCCTTAGTCGCATCCAACTCTCTGTGATCCCATGGACGGTAACATGCGAGGCTTCCCTGTCCTTCACTATCTCCTGCAGTCCCACAGCAACATATGGAGAGTTCCAGTTGCTTCATTTTTTGCCAATAATTAATTTTGTCAATCTTTTTCCTTTTAGTCATTCTAGTGTGTGGTGGTGATAACTCATCATGGTTTTAATTAGCATTTATCTAATAACTATAGGAGGCGTGAGTTGACAGCAGCCTGCTTTGGGGTCAGGGGCACTGACTACAAGAGTTCTGGAATCTGTGGCATGCTGGCATAAGTCATTTTGCAGGAGGTCAGCATACTGTAGATTGGCCTCACAGGGAGGGAACACAGCCCCACCCATCAGCACAAAAATTGGATTAAAGACTTACTGAGCATGGCCTTGCCCACCAGAACAAGACCCAACTCTGCCAAAGCCAGTCCCTCCCATCACGAAGCTTCCACAAACCTCTTATCCTCATCCATTAGAGGGAAGACAGAATGAAAACTACAATCACAGAAAACTAGCCAAACTAATCACATAGATCATGGCCTTGTCTAACTCAATGAAACTATGAGCCATGCCATGCAGGGCTACCCAAGATGGATGGGTCATGGTGGAGAGTTCTGACGAAACATGGTCCACTGGAGAAGAGAATGACAAACCACTTTAGTATTCTTGCCTTGAGAACCTCATGAACAATATAAAATGGCAAAAAGATATGACAGAGAAAGATGAACTCCCCAGGTTAGTAGGTGCCCAACATGCTACAGGAGAAGAGCAGAGAAATAGCTCCAGAAGGAATGAAGAGGCTGAGCCAAAGCAGAAACAACACCCTGTTGTGGATGTATCTGGTGGTAAAAGTAAAGTCCGATGCTATAAAGAACAATATTGCATAGGAACCTGGAATATTAAGTCCATGAATCAAGGTAAATTGGAAATAGTCAAAAGGAAATGGCAAGAGTGAACACTGACATTTTAGAAATCAGTGAACTAAAATGGACCAGAATGAGTGAATTTAATTCAGATGACTATTATATATAGATAGATAGATACATAATATATATTATATATATATACTACTGTGGGCAAGAATCCCTTTGAAGAAATGGAGTAGGCTTATAGTCAACAAAAAAGTCCAAAATGCAGTACTTGGATGCAATCTTAAAAATAACAGAATGATCTCTGTTCATTTCCAAAGCAAACCATTTAATATCACACTAAGCCAAGTCTATGCCCCAACTAGTAATACTGAAGAAGCTGAAGTTGAATGGTTCTATGAAGACCTACAAGACCTTCTAGAACTAACACTAAAAAAGGTGTCCTTTTCATCATAGGGGACTAGAATGCAAAAGTAGGAAGTCAAGAGATACCTGGAATAAAAGGCAAGTTTGGCCTTGGAGTAGAAAATGAAGCAGGGCAAAGGCTAGTAGAATTTTGCAAAGAGAGCACACTGGTCATAGCAAAGACCTTTTTCCAACAACACAAGAGATGATTCTACACATGGACATCACCAGATGGTAAATACCAAAATAAGATTGATCATATTCTTTGCAGACAAAGAGGGAGAAGCTTGATATAGTCAGCAAAACCAGGAGCTGACTGTGGCTCAGATCATGAACTCCTTACCATAAAATTTAGACTTAAATAGAAGAAATTGGGAAAAATGACTAGACCCATTCAGGTATGACCTAAATCAAATCCCTTACAATTATACAGTGGAAGTGACAAATAGATTCAAGAGATTAGATCTGATAGAGTGCATGAAGAACTATGGACAGAGATTCGTAACAGAAGCAGTGATCCAAACCATCCCCAAGGGAAAAAAAAAATTGGAAAAGGCAAAAGGATTGTCTGGGGAGGCCTTAAAAGTAGCTGAGAAGAGAAAAGAAAGGCAAAGGAGAAAAGGAAAGATATACCCATTTGAATGCAGAGTTCCAAAGAATAGCAAGGAGACATAAGAAAGCCTTCCTCAGTGATCAATGTAAAGAAATAGGAAAAAAAAAAAAATAGGATGGGAAAGACTAGAGATCTCTTTAAAAAAATGAGAGATACCAAGGGAACATTTCATGCAAAGATGGGCACAATAAAGGACAGAAATAGTATGGACCTAACAGAAGCAGAAGATATTAAGAGTAGGAGACAAGAATACACGGAAGAACTATACAAAAAAAGTGTTTCATGACCCAGATAACCAGGATGGTGTGATCACTCACCTAGAGCCAGACATCCTGGAGTGTGAAGTCAAGTGGGACTTAGGAAGCATCACTATGAACAAAGCTAGTAGAACTGATGGGATTCCAGTTGGGCTACTTCAAATCCTAAAAGATGATGCTGTTAAAATGCTGCACTCAATATGCCAGCAAATTTGGAAAACTCAGCAGTGGCCACAGGGCTGGAAAAAATCAGTTTTTCATTCCAACCCCAAAGAAAGGCAATGCCAAAGAATGTTTAAACTACCACACAATGCACTTATGTCACACACTAGTAAAGTAATGCTCAAAATTCTACAAGGGAGGCTTCAACAGTACATGAATTGAGAAATTCCAGATGTTCAAGCTGGATTTAGAAAAGGCAGAGGAAGCAGAGATCAAATTGCCAACATCCACTGGATCATTGAAAAAGTAAGAGAGTTCCAGAAAAACATCTATTTCTGTTTCATTGACTACTCTAAAGCCTTTGACTGTGTGGATCACAACAAACTGTGGAAAATTCTTCAAGAGATGGGAATACCAAGCCACCTTACCTGTCTCCTGAGAAACCTATATGCAGGTCAAGAAGCAACAGTTAGAACCAGACATGGAACAACAGACTGGTTCCAAATAGGAAAAGGAGTACGTCAAGGCTGTATATTGTCACCCTGCATATTTAAGTTATATGCAGAGTACATCATGTAAAATGCCAGGCTAGATGAAGCACAGCTGGAATCAAGACTGCAGGAAGAAATATCAGTAACCTCAGATATGCAGATGAAACCACCCTTATAGCAGAGAGTGAAGAGGAACTAAAGAGCCTCTAGATGAAGGTGAAAAAGGGGAGTAAGAAAACTGACTTAAAACTCAACATTCAAAAAACTAAGATCATGGAATCCAGTCCCATCACTTCATGGTAAATAGATGGGGGAAAAAAGGAAACAATGACAGACTTTACTTTCTTAGGCTCCAAAACCACTGCAGAGGGCAACTGCAGACATGAAATTAAAAGACACTTGCTTCTTGATAGAAAAGCTGTGAGAAACCTAGACAGCATATTAAAAGGCAGAGATATTACTTTGCCATCTACTCAAGATTATGGGTTTTCAGTAGTCAAGTGTGGATGTGAGAATCGGACCACAAAGAAACTGAGAGTCAAAGAATTGATGCTTTTGAACTATGGTTTTGGAGAAGATTCTTGAGAGTCCCTTGGACTGCAAGGAGATCAAACCAGTCAATCCTAAAGGAAATAAACCCAGAATATTCATTGGAAGGACTGATGCTGAAACTGAAGATCCAATACTTGCGCTACCAGATGCAAAGATCTGACTCATTAGAAAAGACCCTGGCACTGGAAAAGTTTCAAGGCAAGTGGAGAAGGGGATGACAGAGGACAAGATGGTTGGATGGCAACATCAATGGATGTGAGTTTGAACAAGCTCCACGAGATGGTGAAATACAGGGAAGCCTGGCATGCTGCAGTCCATGTGATGACAAAGAGCTGAACAGGACTGAGCAGACTGAACAACAAAGGTATTGAGGACTTTTCCTGTGCTTCTTTGCCATTCTTGTATCTCTCTTTGTGAAATGTTTAAATTCTCTGGTTTTATTGTTTTTATTGAGTTGTAAGAATTGTTTATATAGTCTGATTACAAGTATTTTATCAGATATATGTTATATTTTTTTTCAGAAAGTGGCTTATTTTTTCTGATTCTTAACAGTATCTTTTGAAAACCAAAGTTTTTAAGTTTCAAGATGTTCAACATAACATTATTTTTTTATGTATCATGCTCTTGGTATTTTAAGAAATCCTTGCCTAAGTCAAGGATATAACGTTTTTTCCCTATGGTTCCTTCTAGAAATTGTGTAATATTATCTTTTATTTTTACATCTATAATGCACTTCAATTTAATTTTTATACACTATAAATAGTGTGTAGAAAGAGCTGAGATTTATTTCTTTGCACATGGATATCCAATTGTTCTGGTATCATTTATTGAAGCTTTTCACCAAATCCATGAACTACCTTGACAACTTTATCAAAAATCAATTGACCTTTTATGTTTTGTCTGTCTCTAGACTCTATTCTGTTCTGTGTATCACCATATGTAACACCACACTTCCTTGTTTGCTAATAGCTTTATAATAACCATTGAAAGCAGTTAATATATGACCTCCACCTTTGTTTTTCAAAGTTCTTTTGGCAATTCTAGGCCTTCTTTTTACATTTTCATATGACTTACAGACTCACCTTGTCAGTTTTTACAAAAAAATTAAAAGCTTGCTGAGATTTTGATTGGGACTGCATTGAATCCAAAAATGAATTAATATAGAACAAACATCTTGGAAACATTGTCTATTTCATTAACATAATATGTCCCCTATTTATTTAGGTCATCTTGAAATTCTTTCAGCAATGTTTCATGGTTTTCATTGTGAATGTCTTATACATATGTCATTAAGCTTATCCCACAACATTTTATATTATTTAATGCTATAATAAGTTGTATTTTTATTTCCAATTGTTTGCTGTTACCATATAAACTGCAAGGAGATCCAACCAGCCCATTGTAAAGGAGATCAGTCCTGGGTGTTCATTGGAAGGACTGATGCTGAAGCTGAAACTCCAATACTTTGGCCACCTCATGCAAAGAGTTGACTCATTGGAAAAGACCCTGATGCTGGGAGGGATTGGGGGCAGGAGGAGAAGGGGATGACAGAGGATGAGATGGCTGGATGGCATCACCGACTCGATGGACATGAGTTTGAGTGAACTCCGGGAGTTGGTGATGGACGGGGAGGCCTGGCATGCTGCGATTCATGGGGTCGCAAAGAGTCGGACACGACTGAGCGACTGAACTGAACTGAACCACATAAACATTAAATTGATCTTTATATATCAATCCTATATCCTGTAGATGTGCTAAATACAGTTAGGTCTGGCTGCATTTTTGTAGATTTCTTCATTTTTTTTCAAAAGTCATCATATCACCTGCAAACAAAGATAGTTTTACCTCTTTTTCATTCTAGATACCTTTAATTTTTGCAGCGCCTTCATGCACTGGCTGACATCACCAATAAGGTTAAATACAAATGGTGAAAGGGGATATCCTTGCCTTATAGGAGAAAGACTCCAATCTTTCATAGTGATGTGATTTATAGGTTTTTCCTAGACGCCTGTTTTACAGGTTAAACAACTATCTTTCTACACCTCCTCTTTGAGTTTTTGTTTTGTTTTATTCATTAACAATGAATAAATTTATTGAATCTTTTGAATCTCATCAAATAATTTTCTTGCATCTACTAGGATAATTCTATGAATCTGACTTTTCCATACTTTAATATACTGACTTGAAGTGATTGAGTTCTTAATGCCAAACCAATCATATATTTTTGGGAGAAATCATACTCAGTCAGGAAATATTATCCTTTGTATATATTGGTGAATTATATTTTTTAAAGAGTTTTGCATTTATGTTCTAATGAAGGGTTACATGTTTTTGTTGTTGTAACAATCAATATCTTTGGTTTTAGTATTAGCATTTTTAGTTTTAGTTATAATGTTGGCCTCAAACAATGAGCCTCTCCTTTTCTTTTTTTCAGAGGGTTTATGAATAATTTATATTCTTTTTCCTTAAATGTTTGACAGAATTCACCAAAAAAGCAATCTTGGTCTGTAGTTTTCTTTGCAAGTGAATTTTTAACTAAAAATTCAATTTAAAAATAAATATTAGATGATTACTTATTTCTTCTTCAGTGAGTTTTAATAGATCATACCTTTTAAGGAATTTGTCCATATCATATAAATTGGTGAACTTACTGGCATTGTTTTTCATAACATTCATTCTCTTATTAACCTTTTAATATCTCTAGATTATGTAGTATCATTAACTCTCATTCATGGTACTGGGGATTTTTGTCTTGGCCCTTCTTTTCCTTACAAATCTGGCTAGAGAGTTATTAATTTCACTCATCTTCTTGAAGAACTAGCTTTCGGGTTCATCGATTTCCTCTTTTGACTTTTTCTAGTTCACTGATTTCTGCTCTGATATTTATTAGTTTTGTCATCTACTTGATTTAAGTTTCATTTGCTCTTCCACTTTTAGTTTTTTTGAAATAAAAGCTGAGATCACTGATTTTAGTTCTTTGTTCTTTTTTTAAAATTTTATTTTATTTTTAAACTTTACAATATTGTATTAGTTTTGCTAAATATCGAAATGAATCCACCACAGGTATACATGTGTTCTCCATCCTGAACCCTCCTCCCTCCTCCCTCCCCATACCATCCCTCTGGGTCGTCCCAGTGCACTAGCCCCAAGCATCCAGTATCGTGAAGGTACGTTTCTTAAGTGGACTATTTAAAATCTTCTACTTTTGCATTTGTGTTGCAAGATTTTGACCTTGCCAGTTACTGATTCTTTAATAACTGTAGATGGAATGATAGCAAAG
>NW_011494767.1:927166-932200 GCF_000754665.1 Bison bison bison | reverse complement strand
TCTTACATGATATTTTACATGTTTCAATGCCATTCTCCCAAATCTTTCCACCCTCTCCCTCTCCCACAGAGTCCATAAGACCGTTCTATACATCAGTGTCTTTTTTGCTCTCTCGTACACAGGGTTATTGTTACCATCTTTCTAAATTCCATATATATGCATTAGTATACTGTATTGGTATTTTTCTTTCTGGCTTACTTCACTCTGTATAATAGGCTCCAGTTTCATCCATCTCATTAGAACTGATTCCAATGTATTCTTTCTAATAGCTGAGTAATACTCCATTGTGTATATGTACCATAGCTTTCTTATCCATTCATCTGCTGATGGACATCTAGGTTGCTTCCATGTCCTGGCTATTATAAACAGTGCTGCAATGAACATTGGGGTACACGTGTCTCTTTCCCTTCTGGTTTCCTCAGTGTGTATGCCCAGCAGTGGGATTGCTGGATCATAAGGCAGTTCTATTTCCGGTTTTTTAAGGAATCTCCGCTCTCACTATTTGCAGATGACATGATCCTCTACATAGAAAACCCTAAAGACTCCACCAGAAAATTACTAGAACTAATCAATGACTATAGTAAAGAGTGCAGGATATAAAATCAACACACAGAAATCCCTTGCATTTCTATACACTAATAATGAGAAAACAGAAAGAGAAATTAAGGAAACAATTCCATTCACCATTGCAACGGAAAGAATAAAATACTTAGGAATATATCTACCTAAAGAAACTAAAGACCTATATATAGAAAACTATAAAACACTGGTGAAAGAAATCAAAGAGGATACTAATAGATGGAGAAATAAACCATGTTCATGGATTGGAAGAATCAATATAGTGAAAATGAGTATACTACCCAAAGCAATTTATAGATTCAACGCAATCCCTATCAAGCTACTAACGGTATTCTTCACAGAGCTAGAACAAATAATTTCACAATTTGTATGGAAATACAAAAAACCTCAAATAGCCAAAGCTATCTTGAGAAAGAAGAATGGAACTGGAGGAATCAACCTACCTGACTTCAGGCTCTACTACAAAGCCACAGTTATCTTTGTTCTTTTTTTTAATATAGACATTTAGTGCTATAAATTTCCCTTTAAACCTTGCTTTAGTGGCATCTAGAAATTTTGGTATTTTGTGTTTTGCTTCCTTTCCATTCAAGACATTTTCAAGTTTTCTTTTTGACTACTCCTTTAATCCATGAAATATTTAGGAGGAGAAGGGGATCACAGAGGATTAAATGGTTGGATGGCATCACCAACTCAATGGACATGAGTTTGAGCAAGCTCCGCGAGTTGGTGATGGAAAGGGAAATCTGGTGTGTGGCAGTCCATGGGGTCGCAAAGAGTTGGACACGACTGATCGACTGAAATGACTGAGTTTAATTTCCAAATATTTGGAGAGTTTCAAGATACCTTTACATTACCCATTTCTAGCTTAATTCCACTATAGTCAGAGAATATAATTTGTATGACTTGATCATTTTTAAAATTTATAGACACTTGCTTTATGCTGAGAATATGGTCTATATTGGTAAGTGTTCCATGTACACTTTGGAAAGAATATGTATTTTGCTCTTTTATTAGGTAAAGTGTTCTATAAATGGTAATTGTGTCTAATCGTTTGACAATGTTGTACAGATCTTGTGTATAATTACTGATATTTTTGTATACTCCATTATTGAAAGAGTGGTATTAAAATACTTAAGTGTAGCTATAGATTTGTCTATGTCACTTCACTGTTCTGTCACTTTTTGCTCCATTATTTGAATGTTTAGGATTGATGCATAAACCTTTAGAATTATTGGGTCCTCTTGATGAAATAATCCCTTTATTATTGTGAAATAACATTCTTTGCCTGTGGTAATTTCTTTGCTTAAAAATATATTTTGTCTTATATTAATATAGCAAGATAAAGATTCTTTTAAATAGTGTTACCTTGGTATATTTTAATTATCATTTTACTTTTAACCTATTTGTGTTTTCCTACTTAAAGTGAGTTATTAGGTTGCAGCAGAGATTTTTATCCAATCTGACAATCTCTACCTTCAAAATATGATATGAGACCATTTACATTTAGCATTAATACTGATATGGTAGGTTTAAATCTACCTTAAATTAACCTTAATAATTCCTCACTATATAACCTTCTACTTCACAATGTCTCAGCAAAATGCCTAGTTTGGTAAAATAAGGAAATACTGAATCAGAGAATGGGAATAAAAATAATCAGGAGCCAATCATACTTCAGTGAATTATTAGACATTAACTATTATCTAGCCAGAAATTATCTGTTCTAATAATGTTATTCTCTTACCATACATCCCATGATTTTTAAAAAGTAATAATGGCAATTTAGAGAAGTTGTCAGATATATTTTATAAAGTATCCTTATAGAAAAACTAAGAATTGGTATGAGGGAATGAATGTTATACATATAGGGGACCCCTGATAGCATACTGTTCTTGAAAAAAGGAAAAAAGAGAACTGGAGAAAATCATCTCTGACTGTGTCCACAGTGGAGCCATCATCTTTAGGCAGAGCTCCAAAGATGCCTTTTCACTGCAACACACAGTGGAAAAGTTAGGAGTTCTGTGAATCATCCTGGCCACAGTGATATAATACAATACAACGAAGCAGCAGCTCTTGGGAGATACATTCTACTAACAACGAAGACTATTTTCTACTAAGTGGATAACATATGCACAGAATGGCATGGACAATTAACTCCTCTTGATATACAATAACTTCCTTGACAAGTTGTGGTAAAACAGTGTATACAATCAGAACAGCAACAGTTAAAAACTACTTCTCCAAAAAAAATATCCATTATGATGTCATTTCTTCCCAGAAAACTTCATACAATCCCAGGTTACTTATGACTCTCGTTGTTCTATAATATGTAAATCCTCATTTAATATATCGATAATCCCTATGTTGGTCCATGATGATTATGCGAGCAAGCTCAGTTGCTCAGTCATGTCTGACTCTTTGCGACCCCATGGACTGTAGCCCACCAGGCTCCTCTATCCATGGGATTTGCCAGGTAAGAATATTGGAATGGGTTGTCATTTCCTTCTCCATAAGATCTTACCAACTCAGGAATCAAACCCTTGTCTCCTGCATTGGCAGGCAGATTCTTTACCACTGAGCCACAAGGGAAACCCATGATGATTATAAATCACTATTATTACAAGGAGTACATAGAATTTACCAGACACAGAAATATCATCAGAGGTTAGGGGAGAGTGGTTTTAAACCCAGTAGCCACAATAACTCTGAGAACATTCTAGTAATCACCGTGGTGATGAGAAGGAACAAGGCCCTACTCAACATCCCTACTTCATTATTCCCAACAACTCTGTGTTTCACCTCGACTGCACTACCAGCCAATCCCTAAATACCCTGTAGACATACTGTCTTGCTATTTTGCCTTTATAAGTATTATTCTCTTAATAAGGAGAACTTTTCCTATCTTTTCTGTGGTGACCAAGGATTAAAGAGCAGATAAAACCAAGGAGGGTCTTGGAATGCAAGAATGGAAAAACCAGACCCTTATTGTCCTTTCCTCCCCTATATTGTAACTATTAATGAAACAGTAAAACCTGTCTCCTCTCCTACCCTATAGGGAGAAGGTATTTGCCCTAGGCTTCCCCCATCCACTATACATGACTCATCCAATCAGCAACTGACCCACAAGACCCCTATCCCACCCCTTGTATCCTGGGTATAAAAGTGGACTAAAGAGCCCTGTTCAACATTGGTTCTCCCTTGAGCTGACAACTCTTCTAACAGCATCTTCCACTATAATATTCCCTCTCATTCTGTCTCATGTCTAGAAATTCTTTTCCAACCTGCGCCAGGACCATGACATTTTCCTTAATGCTGCATCTCACAAGTTAGATTCTCTCTGATATTCCTGTCCTTCCCTCATTCCCACAGCTGAATTCTCCTGAGCTGTTTGGCAATCTGCCCCTAAATCTCACAGAAACTTACATCGCAATTGCTCCCTTTGATACCAAGTGCTTCCCTTTTAAAGCTTTCTTATTTAACATTTATTATATATCTACATCTTTCCACAAAGAACTTCAGGTGGCTTGTAATAAAAAACAGTGCAAGCAAATATGGAAATAGAAAACTAGGACCATAGAAAAGAAGAATATAAAATTGTCAAACATAAAATTGTCCTTTATAGGCTTCAAATATTTCCTTGAACTTCTTGGAATTTTTCATGAAAAGATTCTCATCAGAAAGGAGAATAATATTGTTTTCCTTGGTTCTTCAAGGAAAACAAATTTATTCCCAGCAGAGAACCCTAAAGTAAAAATTCATCATAGGTGATTGTATATGGAAGAGCCTAATCCATATGAAAGAAAATATTCTCAACACGATAGACCACAATAGCCCAAATGAATTGCAAATGATTGCTTTTTATCTCTATTTTCAGTATAACTAGTGCTCAAAATATTTAAATGCAACACGGTTTGGTGAATCTGAATAGCCCGGATCAAGATAAGCTAAGCAAATATTCTTCTGGTAATTTAATTAGCTACAAAGACAAAATTACTATACAGCTCGTCAAGGCTGTGTATTGTCACCCTACTTATTTAACTTATATGCAGAGTACATCATGAGAAATGCTGGGCTGGAAGAAATACAAGCTGGAATCAAGATTGCCAGGAGAAATATCGATAACCTCAGATATGCAGATGACACCACCCTTATGGCAGAAAGTGAAGAGGAACTAAAAAGCCTCTTGATAAAGGTGAAAGAGGAGAGTGAAAAAGTTGGCTTAAAACTCAACATTCAGAAAACGAAGATCATGGCATCTGGTCCCATCACTTCACGGGAAATAGATGGGGAAACAGTGGAAACAGTGTCAGACTTTATTTTCAGGGGCTACAAAATCACTGCAGATGGTGACTGCAGCCATGAAATTAAAAGATGCTTACTCCTTGGAAGGAAAGTTATGACCAACCTAGATAGCATATTCAAAAGCAGAGACATTCCTTTGCCAACAAAGGTCCG
>NW_011494767.1:905239-927048 GCF_000754665.1 Bison bison bison | reverse complement strand
GACTGCAAGGGGATCCAACCAGTCCATTCTGAAGGAGATAAGCCCTGGGATTTCTTTGGAAGGAATGATGCTAAAGCTGAAACTCCAGTACTTTGGCCACCTCATGCGAAGAGTTGATTCATTGGAAAAGAGTCTGATGCTGGGACGGATTGAGGGCAGGAGGAGAAGGGGATGACAGAGGATGAGATGGCTGGATGGCATCATTGACTCGATGGACGTGAGTGTGAGTGAACTCCAGGAATTGGTGATGGACAGGGAGGCCTGGCGTGCTGCAATTCATGGGGTCGCAAAGAGTTGGACACGACTGAGTGACTGAACTGAACTGATGTATTTAAGACAAAGTTTCCTAAGTACTTTCTTCACATGGTCTCTTAATAAAAGAAGCCAGATCTCACTAGACTACCATTGCTTACACTGTGTGGGTATTCTAAAACATGGGAGGGGGAAGTGGAAAAATAATGAGAAACACTGCCTTAAACAAGATTCAACAGGTACCTTTTCATCAGAAATTCTCAGAGAATTAAATTTACAAGTATGGTTCATAAATTCCCAAGCAAAGAATCCAGTTTATAAAAGTTGCCAAATTGAAGATTAGGAAACTGAAGGTTAGGAGAAGAAACTATAGTTATGTTTTATATTGCAAGTGGACTTTAAAAAATCAGGGCTTTCTGGGATGATTTTATAACCAACACTGATAATAGTACTTAACACATTTCAGACAGTATTCTAAGTGCTTTGCATAGAACAACTTAATCTTCCCAACAACCTTGACATAGGTATTTCTATCTTCATTTACATATAAGAAAATCAAGACATACAGAAATTAAGTAACTTGATCGAGGTCACACAGCTGGAAAGCTGGGATTTGACTCTAGGCTATCTAGTTTCTAAGTCTATGGTCCTGATTACCATCTGCGCTACTTGTTAAGTCGCTTCAGTCATATCTATTTTTGACCCTATGAATCACCAGGCCCCTCTGTCCATGGGATTCTCCAGGGAAGAATACTGGAGTGGGTTGCCATGCCCTCCTCCAGGGGATCTTCCTGATCCAGGGATTGAACCCATGTCTCTTATGTCTCCTGCATTAGGCAGATTCTTTACCACTAGCCCCACCCGGGAAGCCCAAGCAAGAAAATCCCTGTAAAAAGCGATAGTGTAACTTGGCTCTAAAGACTAAACAGTAAACAGATAATCCAAAGGGCAACCAGTGAAGAAAGTTCATGTGTGGTTCAGGTTGTCATGAACCAGAGAGACAGATCACAGACATGACCTGAAACTAAGCAAAACACTAGCAAATATAGAAGCACATACCTGGGTCAGAATTCTATCCATGCACTCAGTAGCTGGAGGAAATTCAGTGGACCTCAGTTTCCTCAAACATAAAATGATGATTAAATAGTATGCCTTGGAGATCTGCTTCATGAGGGGAAAATGTGTGTGAAGCATCTTGCACAGTGTCTGTCAAAAACAGGTTCTGGCTGCTCTCGCCTTCTGAGATGGCCCAAACTCTGTCGTGGAATGTGTTCATCTCTAAATAAATCCACTTCTTACCTATCATGTTGTCTCTTACTTGAATTCTTTCTGTGACAAGACATCAAGAACCTGAGCTTCATTAAGTTGAGACCAGGTATGATCTCAGTTAAAAGACTGTGGGGGGACTTCTCTGATGGTCCAGTGGCTAAGACTCTATGTTCCCAATGCAGGGGGCCCAGGTTCAAGCCCTGGGCAGGAAATTAGATCCCACATGCTGCCACTAAAGATCCTGCATGCCTCAACTAAAAGAGATCTTGCATGCTGCAATGAAGATCAAGGATCCTAAGTGCCACAACTAAAACCTGACTTGGCCAAATAAATAAATTAAAAAAAAAAAAAGACCAAGGGTTTGGACTTCCCTTGGTGACCCAGCAGTTAATACTCCGAGCTTCCAGTTCAGGGATCATGGGTTCAATCTCTTGTTGGTGAACTAAGATCCCACATGCCACAAGGCGTGGCCAAAGAATAAAAATTAAATTTAAAAAAAGGCACTCATTAAAACACAGCATTACTGGTCAGTCCTCATGATCGTGAGACAAGCATGCTTAACTCCATTTTGTAGATAAGTAAGGTGGAACTCAGCAATGTCAAGTCAAATAACTTATCCAAACTTTCTACGCTGGTGAGCAGAAGAGAACAGATACATTCAATGCACATGACCTCAAATTCAGTGTTCTTAGCTCTGAATGACAGAAAAAGAATGATACTAAAGAGTTTCTAATCCACTTGCTGAAATGAAGACAGAGAGCATCAGTGAAGAATAAACTGAGCTTAAATACATACATATATATATACATACACACACATACATACATACACACACAAAGTTGCTCAGTTGTGTCTGACTCTTTGTGATCCTAAGGACTATAACCCACAAGACTTCTCTGTCTATGGAATTCTCCAGGCAAGAAAAGTGGAATGGGTTCCCATGCCCTCCTACAGGGGATCTTCCTGATCCAGGGATCAAACCTGCATCTTTTATGTCTCAGGAAGCCTGTGTGTGTGTGTGTGTGTGTGTGTGTGTGTAAACATACACATACACTACAGAGACATGAGCAATCTCTTAGAAACTGAGAAATGCAAAGAGAGAGTGGTGCAGGAGCAAGGGTGAAAAATCTAGAGCTGACAGAAATTTCATGGCAATGATGAAAGACTTACAGAACCCCATCTGGGAGGCCTTATAAGAATTCAAAGTGAATTCTGATGGGATGAAAAGTTTTCCAGATCCTGATTTAACCCTGGGTCTGTTTCTACACATGTGCATACACACTGATGTTCAAGTTCAGAAATCTTTCTTTCTATAAAATGATTATAGTTTAATTCCAGGAGTTTGAAAAACCTTTACTACATAGCAATAAGTTGGAAGTAGCCAAATGACTCTTGTAAGAATTCATCACTTGGTTTAGACAACAGCATTGATGTGCTTTAGGGAAGAATCAAGGCGTTTTCTAGTGGATCCAGGATTTCAAAAGTAGCTGATTTTCCCTGAACATCTATTCATGCAAGTGCCACAAAAGACTTTAATTCAGAAAGAAATGCTTTTGTATTAGCATTCAGTCAGAAAAGCAGCCACTTCCCACTTAGCCAAACATTTCTAAACTGTCTTCCTGTTACCTTAGCTTCAGTCAGCTAACCACACAATAGAATGTGGAAATGTTACTGATGCTTTAATTTCTTTAGGCTTGAAGTATTTAGATGGAAATGGATGATACTTTGAAAAATCTCTAGAGTGCTTGGAGTTCTCCTGAAGAGTTCAACTATGGTGGTTATTCTGTGCATTTTCAGAGTCACATTCACAGAAGGACTGGTGGATATACAATTAACATGCATTAACTAGATAACCGATATTGAAAAGAAATCAAACAAATAAAATACATTAGAAGGTGATAAATGTCTATGATTATCCTTTTCAGAGTTGTAAAGAAAGAGAAAAGCCTAGCTTCAAAAGGACATAAAACGGTTTTTGTTGATAGAGATTACATGACAGTGACAGAAGATTTAAAGAGCCTGAGTAATTAAATCATATTTACTCCTTCAATAATATTACTCATAAAATAATCTAAGCTCTACTTACCTGCTTATAAAATAGGTGCTGGAGGAGAACAGTAGACTGGTTCTTCAATTCTAAAAGCAGATCATTCAATACTCAGTTCAGTTCAGTTCAGTTGCTCAGTCATGTCCGACTCTTTGCCACCCCATGAATCACAGCACGCCATGTCTCCCTGCACTTCACCAACTTCCAGGGTTTACTCAAACTCACGGCCATCGAGTTGGTGATGCCATCCAGCCATCTCATCCTCTGTCGTCCCCTTCTCCTCCTGCCCCCAATCCCTCCCAGCATCAGAGTCTTTTCCAATGAGTCAACTCTTCGTGTGAGGTGGCCAAAGTATTGGAGTTTCAGCTTTAGCATCAGTTCAGTTATGACCAACCTAGATAGCATATTAAGAAGTAGAAACATTACTTTGCCAACAAAGGTCCGTCTAGTCAAGGCTATGGTTTTTCCAGTGGTCATGTATGGATGTGAGAGTTGGACTGTGAAGAAAGCTGAGCGCCAAAGAATTGATGCTTTTGAACTGTGGTGTTGGAGAAGACTCTTGAGAGTCCCTTGGACTGCAAGGAGATCCAACCAGTCCAGTCTAAAGATCAGTCCTGGGTGTTCATCATTCAATATTAATGACAGGCAAAAAAGAAATTTTATCAAATTTAGTGTCTGGAGGAGCACACAAAATAAACCCTAAAAAGAAACATTCTATTTTACTTTGTCTTTAGCCAAATCTAATCATTATTATTTTTCTTAAAAAAAAATAAACAGTTTCCAGATGCAAAATCA
Organism: Bison bison bison; assembly: GCF_000754665.1. Taxonomy (NCBI): domain Eukaryota; kingdom Metazoa; phylum Chordata; class Mammalia; order Artiodactyla; family Bovidae; genus Bison; species Bison bison. The sequence goes on along the minus strand of NW_011494767.1, from coordinate 922,685 downwards.
TTTATAGGTACTCAGTTCACCAAAAAAATAAACATGTCAATGACAATGGAATTCATTGAATTTTGCTAAATAAACCCATACATATCTTTTGTTTTGTATGGTCTTTTTGTCAGAAATAAATGCTACTAGCTATAATAAATTTTCCTCAGCATTTTTATATGATTCTATCTGAGTCCAAAAAAAATTTTTTAAGAAACCCATACATATCAAAGAACATGAAAGCTGATTGTTAATATCAGAACAAATCAATCAATGTCTTTGATATAAATACCAATGACATCATCAATGCCACAAAAGAGCTCTGCTAAAATGACATAGTCTTATATGAGTTTCTCAAGAGGGGGAATAGAAACAGTCTCCATCTCTCAGGAAATTCCACAATATTAAGTGAAGAAAAGTAGAAATATTCACTCCAAATTTTTAATCTATGGTATGTCTTAACAAAATATGCCAGCTTCCTCCCTTTTCTGCTTGGAGTCCCTTGTCTAAAATGGGAAGAGAAGGAGGTACTGAGTTGTGCACAACATAATATGAGGATCTTTCTAGGTATGCCTTAATATATATCTAAAGTGAAATTTCCTAAGGTCTGCTTTCTCCACCCACTCTTTCAGCAAAGATCCTCCCTCTCAACCAGACCCCAAGATGGGCAGTTATCTCAAATTCCTCAAGACATATTTGCAAAGAATTTAAAAAAGAGTGGATATATGTATATGTATCACTGACTCAGTCTGCTGTATACCTGAAACTAACACATTGTAAATCTACTATACTCCAATAAAAATTATTTTTAAAAAATAAGGTAAGCACAAAATAAATAAACAAATATTTTTTAAAAGAGAGATGGAGAGACAGTGAGCAGCCTCAAAGTCCTTTCCAATATACATACAGCCCTCCTATGGGTAGTAGAGTTAAGACCATAGACTTTGGCTCAGGCTTCCAGTCATTGAATTCCTGCTCAGCCACTGTGACATTGGGTGGTAATTTACCTTTTTGAGCTTAATTTTTATCATCTGCAATATGATAATAATAATAATTGCACAGATTTGAAGTGAAAATTAAATAAGGCAACCCATGGACTAGTGTTTGACAAAATGTCTGGTGCATAACAAGAATTTAAAGTAAAGTTAATTACTGTTACTGATAACACTTGTATGGAAAAGCATTTCCTACACCCTATTTCACAGGAAGCTATAGCATAAACAACGATTGTGACACCATTGTGAGGTAAATATTATAGTCAATCTCGTTTTATAGATGAGGATTCAGAGGCCCAGAGAAAGATTTTATTTAATTTAATAAATCTAATTTTCAAAAATGAAAAATCTAGTAGGTGACAGAGCAAGAAGCCAAACCTAGCTTTTTACTCTACAGCTCAGGCTCCAACCAGTACTTCATAATTCTTACTCTCAAAGCAGGTATAAATATCCTTGAAATGAACAAAAATTATTACTGGTATCTTCAATGGAAAACTTTTCTCATTATCTAATTTTATATGTTCTCTGTACTTTTCATTGCCTTTGAGCTATTTCATAATTCTATAAATTGTAGATAAATGATAACAGAAATAATAATTGTCTATATATATGCAAATGGATTTTGACTGGTACAGATGCATTGATTTTTCCTCCCCTCCTTCAGGAGTCAGTTTTGGGTTTATTAAGCAAATTCATTAAGCATTCCAATTGTCTAAAAATATTCCTGCTCTTTGGGTTCTCCATTGAATCAATTATAACACTGCACTGGTTTATTCATCAATTAATGAATTTTAAAGAGTCATTCACATTCATTTTATATTTGTGGTAGACTCGTGATTTGACTTTATTTCTCAGAAATTATCCTTTAACACTGGGGAGATCTCTACCAGCTCTCATACCCTCCTAGGAATAGAAGGGGAACTTCCCTGGGGAGTCTCTAGCCTGTGAATTTTGGTGGCAGAAAGATGATATGCTATATCATATATTGAGCCTGAGTCTCAAAATGTGTAAATTGCTCTCTGTTAGTCATTTAGGAAAAATACATTAACTCTTTTATGTCCTAGGATTTTATGAAACAAATTTAGGCTTTTGTTCCATGGATTCAGATTGAGAGCAGCAAGGGGACAAACAACTGCATGAGGTCCCATTGATCTTATTTCTTTCTTTTTTTTTTTTTTTTTTTTTTTTTTTTTTTTTTTTTTTTACTGTTATTTATTGAGTTTTATTACTGGCCAGGATCTAATCTGGTTACATTACAGAAAGTTTTCATTTAACCCTGATCTTATTTCTTAATCTCTCTCCTTTTCTCAACAGAAAACAGAATGGTCACTGCATCAACGTTCTTCTTTGCCTTGGTGCTTAACTGAGCAACTGCACTGTGCTCCCACAGAGCCTACCCACAGCCAGTCCTTTGGAGTAACTATGCCTTTTCTGAAGTCTAACAGCTTGGATACACAGGATAAATCACACATGATGGACTCGCTGCACCCTTGCAAATCCAGGATAGAAAACGCTGGGCTCTGAGAAGGCAGCACTTCTCCTTCAGTAGGAAGAGAAACCCCTCGACTTCCTCCCACAGCTCTCCGTGCGTCATGTTGTCCATATTCCAGGAGGGGTGTGAAGCCCTTGTACTCATTTATAAGGTAGAGAAACAGATGGGACTGGCTTAATTTGTGAAGACAACTAGTTATCTTATAAGTACAGATGGAGTAAGTAGCACAATTATTACCAGAGAACTGAAGCTGGCAGATGGTTTGGTTAAAAAAAAAAATTTTTTTTTAAAGGTTGACTGCCAGATTCACAGCAGGGACCAGCCTGCTCCCAGGGGCATAGAAAACCATGCAGATTTAAATCACCCTGCTTTTTGTCTAATAGTCTGCTCCTTTTCTAGGGCGGCAGAGGGAATAGATAAAGACAAGGGCCATCATGTTGTCAGAATAGCATATCGATAGGCTTTCCAAAAGTGAAAGTGAAGAAAAGGAAAGGTTTGTTCACAGTACAGGTGGTGTGAGAAATTGCATTTTTTTTTTAAGAATAAGAACTAAACTTTAAAGGGGCACAATAGTGCAAGATAAAGAAACTGTTCTATATTTTGTTCTATTTGTTTGTTAGTCAAAACGCTGTTTGCATTCAGAACTCTTTCTTTCTTGGCAGTCTCCCTAAGAAGATGGAATCTTACTGGCTGAATCTGTTCTCAAGCTCGGCACCGAGGGCTGAATCATTGATATCTCCAAGTTCAGTTCACTCAAAGTACCAAGTTAATTGGTCTAGCGAAGTAAAAATTTCATTTAAAAAAAAAGAGAGAAAGTCAGTCTGCGCAAACTCCAGATGGTTGATTAAGCAATCTGGGCCCTGTAGTTAATTTTATCTTTTCCAGGGAGAGCATGCTTCATCCTACAGCAGCTTCTCTGTGGATCACATCTATTAATGGTGAGGGTAGAGGAGGGTGTCCAAACACCAACAAAACCCCGTGAGTTTATAATCCAGTGTACTTCTTCCTCTATATTGTAGGTGCTATTGCTTTCTTCAGTCTCTTGTCACAAATGGTTAGCTATGCTCATTTTAGAGCCTGAAAGAATATTGCTGCCCAGTGGGCAGAAAGCCGTGAAAATAAGAATCTATGATCTTGTTCCTGTGAGTCTGCAATATAGAGGGTCTAACAGCAATGCCAGGGCTGAGACTTGATAGAGATATTACAGAGTGATTGACAAAGATGTTTTATATGTCTCAAAGCCTTTCACTCTTGTCTTTGTTTGCTTTATCTTATACTCATTTAGAGTATAAGCATTTTAAAAATTACTGATTGAAAAATGATGTCCTTTCTTCAAACCTCTATAAATTGATTTAGCTATTCATTTAACAAGTGTTTATCAAATCATGTCCCGGTGCCAAGGCCCCCTGCTATGATAGAAATACAGGCATATTCAATCCTCTCAAACTCTGCCACTGCTTTATCAAATAAATTTGTATAATACTCAAACTCTAGGAGACGGTGAAGGACAGGGAAGCCTAGTGGGTCCATGTGGTTGCAAAGGGTCAGACATGACTTAGCTACTGAATAACTAAATCCTTTGTTGTCATTTCAACAATCTTCACCAAGAGTAGATTCAATCTCAAGAAACCACTTTCTTTGTTCATTGATTAATAGGAGCAACTTCTCATCCATTAAAGTTTTATCATAAGACTGCAACTCAGTCACACCTTTACGCTCCACTTCTAATTCACTTGCTATTTCTCCCACATCTTCAGTTACTTCATCCACTGAAGTCTTGAACTCCTCCCCCAAGCCCACCACCAGCTGCCCAGGGGAAGACCTCTCACCAGTGGGCAAGCACCCCAGGATCCTGCATCCAGCTTCTTTTGAATATGGCTCTGCCCACCAGTGGGCTGCCACCTGGCCCAGGATCCCTCAGGCCCCACAGATAGCTACTCTGGTATTTAGCCCTGCCCAACAGTGAACTAGCAGCAACCTCTTGAGTCAGCATCCGGCAGCCAACAAGATCAGGGCCAACCCTACCTACCAGCACACCTGCCTACCAGTCCCACCACAACAGAAGGGCCCATGCACCCTTTATATGGAGTATATGGCTCTGGTAACCAAAGGAGAAAATGTTACTGGGTCCCTCAGGGTGTCTCCTACATAAAGACACATTGTCAAGATGAAGAAATGTAAAGAACCTTCCTAATACATAGAAATAACCACAAAGAATTAGACCAAATAAGTAGACAGAGGAATATATTCCAAATGAAGGACCAAGACAAAATCTCACAAAAATAGACTAAAGAAAGTGGTGATAAGCAATTCTATCTGATAATGAATTCAAGCTAACGATTATAAAGAAGCTCAATGAACTCAGGGGAAAAAATACATGAACACTGTGAGAATTCTAACAGAGTTTTAAGTATCCATGTTGGATTGCTAAATTTTGTCAAAAATTTTTCTCTGCGTCTGAGATGATATGATTTTTATTTTTCAATATGTTAATGTGGTGTATCAAATGGATTGATTTGTGAATACTGAAGCATCCTTGGATCACTGGGATAAATTCCATTTGATCATGGTGTAGGGGATCCTTTCAATATATTACTTAATTCAGTTTGCAATTGTTAATATTTTGTTGAAAATTTTCACATATATGTTTATCAATTATATTGGTCTGTAATTTTCTTTTTTTCTGGTGTTTTTGTCTAGTTCTAGTATCAGGGTGATGCTTGCCTTGCAGAATGAATTCATAAACATTTTTTCCTCTTAAATTTTTTGGAATAGTTTGAGAAGGGTTAAATGGTAACTTTTCTTTAAGTATTTTACAGGGAAATTCCCTAACTGTCCAATGGTTAGGACTCTGCACTTTTACTGCTCAGGGCTAAGGTTAAACCCCTGTTTAGGGAACTAGGATCCCAAATGCTCTGCCATGTAGCAAAAGAAAAAAAAAAAGATACAAAATGGTTTATAAAATTCATGCGTGAAGCTATCTGATTCTTGACTTTTGTTTGTTGAGAGTTTTTGTAATTGATTCAGTTTAATAACTGACAATATACAATCTCCCAAGACTGATCAGCAAGAAATACAAAATATGAATAAACTAACTAATAGTAATTGGTCTAACAGATTAATTAATAATTAGTATATTCATATTTTGTATTTCTCTCTGATCAGTCTTGGGAGATTATATATTTCAAGGAATTTTATCTACTTCTTCTAGTTCCTCCATTTTATTGGGGCATGATTGTTTGTGAAAGTGAAGTGAAAGTGTGAAAGTGTTAGTTGCTCGATCATGTCCGATTCTTTGTAACTCCATGGATTGAAGTCTGCCAGGCTCTTCTGTCCATGGGATTCTCTAGACAAGAATACTGGAGTGGGTAGCCATTCCTTTCTCCAGGGAATCGTCCCTGGAGGCATCCAGGCATCAAAACTAGGTCTCCTGCATTGCAGGCAGATTCTTTACCATCTGAGCCATCAGAGAAGCCCATACTTCTTTGTAGCAGTGTCTTATGGACCTTTGTATTTCTGTAGAGTTGTAACTTCTTTCATTGATTTTATTTATTTGGGCCCTCTCTTATTTTTTTTAATTAAAAAAAATTATACATTGTGCCAACTTGTGCCATTTAATTAGAGCATTTAGTCCATTTACATTTTTAAAGTAATTATTGATATATATATTTATTGCCATTTTGCTAATTGTTTTCTGATTGCTTTTGTATTTCATTTTGTTCCATTCTTTTTCTCTTGCTCTTTTCCCTTGTGATTTGATGACTTTCTTTAGTGTTACACTTATATTCCATTCTACCTTCGTGCATGAATCTATAATAGGTTTCTGAATTGCGTTACCATGAGGTTCATATATAACAACCTATATGAATATATATGATTATTTTAAGTTGATGATCTCCTAAATAAGTTTGAATACATTCTAACAAGCATGCATTTTTACTTCCCCATCCCCTCATATTTAATGTTTTGGCATTATAGTTTACATCTTTTGTATTGTGTAGCCTTTATCCACTCTTGGTGGATATAAATGATTTTAGTACTTTTGTCTTTTAACCTCCCTACCAATGTTACATGTCATTTGTCTGTTACTTTTACCCATGAGACCTTTTCCTCTTATAATTCTCTTTTTAGTTGTGGTCTTTTTTGTTTGTTTGTTTGTTTGGGGGGTTTTGGGGGGTTTCTTTTTATTTTTGTTTATTTATTTTTATTTTTTTATTTTAATTGGAGGCTAATTACTTTACAATATTGTATTGGTTTTGCCATATATCAACATGAATCCACTACGGGTGTACACATGTTCCCAATCCTGAACCCCCCTCCCATCTCCCTCCCCATACCATCCCTCTGGATCATCCCAGTGCACCAGCCCCAAGGATCCTGTATCCTGCATCAAACCTGGACTGGCGATTCATTTCTTACATGATATTGTACATGTTTCAATGCCATTCTCCCAAATTATCCCCCTCCCCACAGAGTCCAAAAGACTGTTCTATACATCTGTGTCTCTTGAGAAGTCCCTTTAACAATTATTTTAAAAATGGTTTAGTGGCACTGAAATCTTACACCTTTGCATGTCTGTAAGATTCTTTATTTCTCCTTCATATCTGAATAATAGGCTTGCTAGGTACAGTATTCTTGGTTATAGTTGTTGTGTGGTTTTTTTTGTTTTTGTTTTTTTTTTTGATTCATCACTTTGAATACACCATGCCACTCCCCTTCTGGTCTGCAAAGTTTCTGCTTAAAAATCAGATTATAGTCTTATAGCAGTTCCCTTGTATGTAATTGTTGCTTTTCTCTTATTGCTATCAAGATTCTTTATCATTTCTTTAAACTATAATGTCTTATAGTGTGGACTTCCTGAATTCATCTTGTTTGGGACTCTCCTGCTTCTTGGACCTAGATGTTTCCTTTCCCCAGTTAGGAAAGTTTTCAACTATTGTATGATCAAATATACTCTGCCCTTTCTCTCTTTTTTCCTTTTGGGACTGTTATAATAATAGGTATCCATGGAACTTACCTCAGTATAATAATGTTTATATATGACAAGCTAGGCTTCAGCACTACATGAAGTAAGAACCTCCAGATGTACAAGCAGGGTTTTCAGGAGGCAGACGAAACAGAGATCAAAAGGCCAGCTTCTGTGGATTATGGAGAAAGAAGGGAGTTCCAGAAAAATATCTACTCCTGCTTCACTGACTATACAAAAGCCTTTAACTCTGTGGATCACAACGAACTGTGGAAAATTATTACAGAGATGGGAATACCAGACCACCTTACATGTCTCCTGACAAACATCTATGCAGATCAAGAAACAACAGTTAAAACCGACATAGAACAACTGATAGGTTCAAAAGTGGGAAAGGATCACAAGGCTGTACATTGTCACCCTGCCTATTTAACCTATATGCAGAGTACATCATGTGAAACGCTGGGCTGGATGAATCTCAAGCTGGAGTTAAGACTGCTGGGAGAAATATCAACAACCTCAGATATGCAGATGATACCACTCTAATGTCAGAAAGTGAAGAGGAATAAAAAAGCCTTGTGACGAGGGTGAAAGAGGAGAGTGAAAAAGCTGGCTTAAAGCTCAACATTCAAAAAACTAAGATCATGGCATCCAGTCCCATCACTTCATGTCAAATAGAAAGGGAAAAAGTAGAAGCAGTGACAGAGTTTATTTTCTTGTCCCCCAAATTCACTTCAGACAGTGACTGCAGCCACAAAATTAAAAGATGCTTGCTCCTTTGAAAGGAAAGCTATGACAAATCTAGACAGTGCATTAAAAAGCAAATACATCATTTTACTGACACAGGTCCATCTAGTTAAAGCTATGGTTTTTCCAGTAGTCATATAAGGATATGAGAGTTGGACTATAAAGAAGGCCAAGTGCCGAAAAGTTGATGCTTTCAAACTGTAGTGCTAGAGAAGACTCTTGGGAGTCCCTTGGACTGCAAGGAGATCAAACCAGTCAATTCAAAAGGAGTTTGCACCTGCATATTCATTGGAAGGACTGATGCTGAAGCTGAAGCTCCAATAGTTTGGTCACCTGATGCAAAGAACCAACTCATTAGAAAAGACCCTAATGCTGGGAAAGATCGAAGGCAAAAGGAGAAGGGGTCAGCAGAGGATGAGATTGATAGCATCATCAACTTAATGGACATGAATCTGAGCAAACTCTGGGAGATAGTGGAGGCCAGAGGAGTCTGCATGCTGCAGTTCATGGGGTCACAAAGAGTCAGACATGACTTAGTAACTGAAAACCAACAACAACATAACAAACCTACAGCCAACTTCATGTTCCACAAGGAATAGTTGAAAGCATTTCCTCTAAATCAAGAAACAATAACAGGATTCTCACTCTTGCCAGTTTTGTTCAACATAGTATTGGAAGTCCTCAGAGAAGGCAATGGCACCCCACTCCAGTACTCTTGCCTGGAAAACCCCATGGACGGAGGAGCCTGGTAGGCTGCAGTCCATGGGGTCGCTAAGAGTCAGATGCGACTGAGAGACTTCACTTTCACTTTTCACTTTCCTGCATTGGAGAAGGAAATGGCAACCCACTCCAGTGTTCTTGCCTGGAGAATCCCAGGGACGGGGGAGCCTGGTGGGCTGCCATCTATAGGGTCGCACAGAGCCAGACATGACTGAAGTGACTTAGCAGCAGCAGTATTGGAAGTCCTAGCCATAGCAATCAGACAAGAAAAAGAATAAAAAGGAATCCAAACTGGAAAGGAAGAAATCAAATGTTACTATTGGCACAAGATATGATACTGTATATAGAAACTTCTAAAGATACCATGAAAAAAAAAAATAGAAACAATAAATTTCGTAAAGCTGCTGGATACAAAATTAACATAAAGAAATCTGTGGCATTTCTGTACAGAAATAAAAAACTATCAAAGAGAAATTAAGAAAATAGTCCTTTTTGCAATTACATCAAAAGAGTAAAATTTCTAGGACTAAAAATAAACAACAAAGTAAGACTTGTACTCAGAAAACTATAATTCAATAATGAAAGAAATTGAAGATGACACAAATGAACACCCAGACTGTACTCATGGATTAGGAAATTAATGTTAAAATAACCATAATGCCCATGGCAATTTACAGATTCCTTGGAATTCCTATCAAAAAATCAATGGCAGTTTGTCACATAAATGGAATACACAGGTGTCGAATCTATATTGAAGCACAAAACACCCAAATACCCAAAATAATCTTGAGAAAAAAAGAACAAAACTGAAACCATCACACCCCTTGATTTTAAACTATATGACAGTTACACTATTCAAAACATTATGATGTTAACACAAAAACATGTACTAGCACAAAGACATACATGTAGATCAAAGGAACAGAATCAAAAAATAAAAAATAAACCCATACTTTTATGGTATATTAATCTACAATAAAGGAAAAATACATAATGAGGAGAAGACAGTTTTCAATGAATGGTGATGGGAAAATTAGACAGCTACATGCAAAAGTAGGTAACCAGATCACTTTCTTACACCATATACAAAATAAATTCAAACGGGTCTAAAGACTTAAATGTAAGACCTGAAATCATAAAACACCTAAAAGAAAATAGAGGAAGTAAGCTTTTGACATTGATCTTAGCAACCTTTTCTTGACATGCTTCCTCAGGCATGGGAAACAAAAGAAAAAATAAACAAATAGAACTACATCACACTTAACAGTTTTGTACAACAAAGGAAATTCAATGAAATGAAAAGGGTGCCTACTGAATAGGAGAATATATTGGTAAAAAATATATTTGCAAGGGATTAAGAAGTCATAAAACTCAACACAAAAAGTAAGCAATCCAATTAAAAAATTAATACTAGAACTGAACAGATATTTTCCCAAAGAAAACATGCAGATAGCCAACAGATACATGAAAAGATGCTCAATATCATTAATCATTAGGGCAACACAGATCAAAGTGATGACATATAACTACACATCTGTCAGATAGGCAATCGTCAAAAAGACATCACATATTGACAAGGATATGGAGAAAAGAGAATCCTCAGGCACTGTTAGTGAGGATACAAATTGGTGCAGTTACTGTGAAAAAAAGAATGCAGTTTCCTCAAAAATTAAAACTAGATCTGCCATATAATTACCATGGCAATTTCACTTGTTGGTAATTACCGGGGGTGGAGGGAGGGGGGACACCAACTCAAAAAGATACATATACTCCAATATTCATTGCAACATTATTAAAATTTACATTTTAGGAATCAGTAAACTAAAATGGACTGGAAAATAGGTGAATTTAACTCAGATGACCGTTATCTACTACTGTGGAGAAAAATCCCTTAGAAGAAATGGAGTAGCCATCATTGTCAAAAAAAAAGAGTCGAAAATGCAGTACTTGGATGCAATCTCAAAAACGAAAGAATAATCTCTGTTCGTTTCCAAGGCAAACCATTCAGTATCATGGTAATCCAAGTCTATGACCCGACCAGTAATGTTGAAGCAGCTGAAGTTAAACAGTTCTATGAAGACTTACAAGACCTTCTAGAACTAACATCCAAAAAAGATGTCCTTTTCATTATAGGGGACTGGAATGCAAAAGTAGGAAGTCAAGAATCACCTGGAGTAACAAGCAAATTTGGCCTTGAATACAGAATGAAGCAGGGCAAAGGCTAATAGAGTTCTGCCAAGAAAACACGCTGGTCATAGCAAACATCCTCTTCCAACAGCACAAGAGAAGACTCTACACATGGACATCACCAGATTGTCAATACCGAAATCAGATGGATTATATTCTTTGCACCCAAAGATGGAGAAGCTCTATACAGTTAGCAAAAACAAGACAGGGAGCTGACTGTGGCTCAGATAATGAACTTCTTATTGCCAAATTCAGACTTAAATTGAATAAAGTAGGGAAAAACACTAGACAATTCAGGTATGACCTAAATCAAATCCCTAACGATTATACAATGGAAATGAGAAGTAGATTCAAGGGATATCTGATAGAGGTTTGTAACACTTTACAAGAGACAGGGATCAAGACCATCCTCAAGAAAAAAAATGAGAAAAAGCAAAATGACTGTCTGAAGAGGCCTTACAAATAGCTGTGAAAAGAAGAGAAGCAAAAGGCAAAGGAGAAAAGGAAAGATATACCCATTTGAATGCAGAGTTTCAAAGAATAGCAAGAAGAGATAAAAGAAAAAAAAAACTTTCCTCAGTGATCAATGCACAAAATAGAGGAAAACAATAGAATGGGAAGGACTAGAGATCTCTTCAAGAAAATTCGAGACACCAAGGGAACATCTCATGCAAAGATGGGCACAATAAAGGACAAAAATGTTATGACTATAAAGAAGCAGAAGATATTAAGAAGAGGTGGCAAGAATACACAGAAGAACTATACAAAAAAGATGTTCATGACCCAGATAATCATGATGGTATGATCACTCACCTAGAGCCAGACATCCTGGAATGTGAAGTCAAGTGGGCCTTAGGAAGCATCACTATGAACAAAGCTAGTGGAGGTGATGGTATTCCGGTTGAGCTATTTCAAATCCTAAAAGATGATGCTGTGAAAGTGCTGCACTCAATATGCCAGCAAATTTGGAAAATTCAGCAGTGGCCACAGGACTGGAAAAGGTCAGTTTTCATTCCAATCCCAAAGAAAGGCAATGCCAAAGAATGCTCAAACTACCGCACATTTGCACTCATCTCACATGCTAGCAAAGTAATGCTCAAAATTCTCCAAGCCAGTCTTCAACAGTATGAGAACCATGAACTTTCAGATGTTCAAGATGGTTTTAGAAAAAGGAGAGGAAACAGAAATCAAATTGCCAACATCTGCTGTATTATCAAAAAATCAAGAGAGTTCCAGAAAAACATCAATTTCTGCTTTATTGACTATGACAAAGCCTTTGACTATGTGGATAACCACAAACTGTGGAAAATTCTGAAAGAGATGGGAATACCAGACCACCTGATCTGCCTTTTGAGAAATCTGTATGCAGGTCAGGAAGCAACAGTTAGAACTGGATGTGGAACAACAGATTAGTTCCAAATAGAGAAAGGAGTACATCAAGGCTGTATATTGTCACCCTGCTTTTTTAACTTTTATACAAGTACATCATGAGAAACACTGGGCTGGATGAAGCACAGCTGGAATCAAAACTGCGAAGAGAAATATCAGTAACTTCAGTATGCAGATGAGCCCACCCTTGTGATAGAAAGCGAAGAAGAACTAAAGAGCCTCTTGAAAGGGAAAGAGGAGAGTGAAAAAGTTGGCTTAAAGCTCAGCATTCAGAAAACTAAAATCATGGCATCCGGTCCCATCACTTCTTGGTGAATGGATGGGGAAAGTGGAAACAGTGGCAGACTTTATTTTGAGGGCTCCAAAATCACTGCAGATGTTGACTGCTGCCACGAAATTAAAAAACGCTTACTCCTTGGAAGGAAAGTTATGACCAACCTAGCATATTAAAAAGGAGAGACATTACTTTGCCAACAAAGGTCCGTCTAGTCAAAGCTATGGTTTTCCCAGTAGTCATGTATGGATGTGAGAGTCATGTATGGATGTGAGATAAAGAAAGCTGGGCAGTGAAGAATTGATGCTTTTGAACTGTGGTTTTGGAGAAGACTCTTGAGAGTCCCTTAGACTGCAAGGAGATCCAACCAGTTCATCCTAAAAGAAATCAGTCCTGACTATTCATTGGAAGTACTGATGCTGAAGCTCAAACTGCAATACTTTGGCCACCTGATGTGAATAACTGACTCATTGGTAAAGACCCTGTTGCTGGGAAAGATTGAAGGCCAGAGGAGAAGCAGACAACAGAGGATGAGATGGTTGGATGGCATCACCGATTCAATGGACATGAGTTTGAGTAAGCTCCAGGAGTTGGTGATGGACAGGGAGGACTGGCATGCTATGTCCATGGGATCGCAAAGAGTTGGACATGATCAAGCAACTGAAGTGAGCTGAATACACACACACACACACACACACACACAATTGATAGTCTTGCCATTTGTTATAGCATGTTTGCATCTGAAGAGTATTATGCTAAATGAAGTAAGTCAGACAAAGACATATACTGCATAATCTCACTTATATGTGGAATCTAAGAAAACAAAAGAATAAAACAAAATGAAGATACTGTGCTTGCTAGAGGAAGGGACATAGAGGGTTTGGGCAAAATAGGTGAAAATAAGATGAATATGTATAAACCTTCAGTTATACAATAAATAAGTCAAAGGGAGTTAATATACAGCATAAATAATATGATTAACAATATTCTAATAACTTTATATATGGACAAATATTTGCTAGATTTATTGTAGTGCTTTCATAATGCATTCAAATGTCAAATCATTATGTAGCACACCTAAAACTAATGTAATATTTTATGTCACTATATTTCAACAACAAAAAAAGTCAATAAATAGAATATATTTTAAAAATTCTCAGAGTTACTTCTGAGAATTTCAGGGCTTTTGTGTCTAGACTAGAACTAAAATACAAAATAACATATCCAATCAACATATCTGCTACGCTAAGTCACTTCAGTAGTGTCCGACTCTGTGCGACCCCATAGACAGCAGCCCACCAGGCTCCCCCATCCCTGGGATTCTCCAAGCAAGAACACCGGGGTGGGTTGCCATTTCCCTCTCCAACGCATGAAAGTGAAAAGAGAAAGTGAAGTCGCTCAGTCGTGTCTGACTCTTAGCGACCCCATGGACTGCAGCCTACCAGGCTCCTCCATCCATGGGATTTTCCAGGCAAGAGTACTGGAGTGGGGTGCCATTGCCGTCTCCCAACATATCTAATAGATGGTAAAACTCTGGAAAAATACATCCTTGTATGGAAATCCATACAAAATAATAATAATGAAGTGTGAGACTTACAACTCTTCAGTTAAACCCTTAGAAACCATTGTAAGGTGATTAATTGGCCTAATTTAAATATGGTTTTACTATGAAGAGAGTGATATGAGGAAGGCCGATGGAGTAGTCAGATCATGCACAGCATTATCAATTAAGTTTGCCATCTTGCATGGGCGAGGTATGTGGTGCCTCAAAGCAATTACAATAGTAACATCAAAGATAATTTATCATAGATCACCATAGTAAATATAATAAATAATGAAAAAGTTTGAAAGACTGTAAGGATTACCATAATGTGATACAGAGACAAGAAGAGAGCAAATGCTATTAAAAAATTCGTGCTGATAGATTTGCTCTTCACAGGGTTTTTACAATCTTCAATTTGTTTAAAAAAAACACACACACACACAGTATCTGCAAAGCCCAATAAAGTGAAGTACATTAAAACCAGGTATGCCTGTATACTGGGAAGTCATTGCATTGTTGATTCTAAAGGCAGAGAGATATGGGTTTGAATCCCATCTCCCCCTTACCTGACAATCAGGTTATTTTACATCTCTAGTTCCCTCAGTTATGAAATGAGCATAATATAGTACCTACTCCCTGATGCTATTACTATAATTTTCAAGGCCAAGATACAGTATAACTGTGATTAATGAAGTGCCTCGCACATAGAATTCAATTGTATATTAAAATATAAATTACTTCTTTATAAATTACTTTCTCTGTGCTTCTGCTTTACACATATTACATTTGTCATGGTAACATTGATTTTTATAAGAATACATATGATTGTACATTATCTAAATTTCATTTAATGATACTAAAGAGAGCATTAAATATACTTGTTACAAAGACAATGAATTGGGCCTGGCAGAAATGAAAACAATTGAACTGTATCTCTTATAGCAAACCCTTTTTGTTATTACTGCTTTGACATCTGTATCCACATTTTCTAATGTCCTCACTACATTTCAATCTTGTTATCCAGAAACCAGTATGGCTGGAAAAATTGTCTTGACCCTTCTCAACATTTAACATTTATCCTGGCATTTCCCCTGGAGCCTTAAGGCAGTCTCACCCTGACTCATAACCGTGCCTACTGGGTCACAACACCAAATACTAGGCTCCATCCTCCCCAGGGTTTGACCCCCATCTATTTGTATTCTTCTTTCTTGGTCCATCTTTCTTCTGCTAATCACGTGCCCCAGTTTTTCCATACTACACTCTCCAAAACTAACCAATCCCTTCTATTTTTTATGCTTATCAGGTACTTCCCTTACCCACTTTCTTGCTACTTCTCTTCCATGAGGAGTGGGTCCTCTTCCTTGCACCATACAAACCATCAGTACCACGAGTATTTTTCCTGCTCCTCAGTGCTAGTCTCATCCTATCAAAATTCCATTTTTCTTTGAAGCTGATACTGTCCTAGTAGATCACCTTCATCCTTGCTATCACTGCTACCACCTGCTGGCACACTCTCCCACACTCTTTGTGTAGCAGAAAACTTCTCTTCTGTATTCCCATACAGAAATTCCCACCATCCATGGCTTTCTAAATAGTTTCCACAAGGAGAAAACAGATACAGGCCAAATAAAGAAATGAATCAAAATATTTGAAAAGATTTTTATAAATTTATAGAAGTGAAGAAATTCTTAAAAGTGATAGATTTTTAGCCAGTCTCTTGAGAAAGAAAAATATTATCAAATTATAAAACTTTCTCTTTTTTGAGCAAAATCAAGTTATTTTATTTCATTATTAAAAATCATTTATTTCTGAAATTAACTTGATTATGTTCAAATTTGTTTTAATAGAAAATTAAAAGCTTTCTTTAAATATGAAAAGACAGCCTGGTCAAATTATAATATTCAAGTATAGAGTTTACACCACAAATGAGAGCTTAAGCTTCAGTAAAAGAAATAAATAGAGATGTCTTATGCCTAACTTAAATCTAATTTCTACAAAGGAAAATAACAGGTTTTAACAGAATAACAAACTTCTGTAATCTAGATTGAAGAAATAGGAAAACTCTCTTAGAGGAAGTGACCTGAGTTTGGAAAGGTTCCAGGAAGACCTGGAGAAATTATTCTAAGTAAAAACATTTGCAAAAGTCCTAAGATATAAGTTAGATGGACACTGAAGAGTAACCATTGAGAGGGATGTGATTTTAAAGAAGCAAGAAAGAGAATGCAGACTGCAGTTTTAAATCAGGTTGTTAGGAAATGTTTCAATAAGAAAGATCACTTTTAATAAATACTTAAAGGAGGCCAGGGAGTTAGTAACAGGGGAAATCAGGGGAAGACTATTCAAGGCAAGAGAAACAACAGAAACTGTGAGTTGAGAGAGGAGTCCATGTGCTTTAGGAAGCAAAAAGGTTGGTCAATATGGCTAGAAACAATGTACAAGGGGAAAGAGAAGGAGATGAAGTTAGGGAAGTAATGGGAACTAGATCATACAAAGCCTATAGACCATTTTAGGGACTTTATATTTCTTTTTTTCTGAGTCAAATGAAAAGCTATTGGAGCAAAGCAGAGGAGTGACATGACAGGATTTATGTTTTAAACAAAAAACAAAAAACCAGTTTGTTTCTGGGTTGAGAATGAACTGTAAGCAGAACCAGAAAGACCAATTAAAAAGCTATTATTCAGGTAAAAAATTGACAGTAGCATCATGGAAAAATCAAGAGAGTTCCAGAAAAACATCTACTTCTGCTTTATTGACTATGCCAAAGCCTTTGACTGTGTGGATCACAATAAACTATGGAAAATTCTGAAAGAGATGGGAATACCAGAACACCTGATCTGCCTCTTGAGAAATTTGTATGCAGGTCACGAAGCAACAGTTAGAATTGGACATGGAACAACAGACTGGTTCCAAATAGGAAAAGAAGTGCATCAAGGCTGTATATTGTCACCCTGTTTATTTAACTTATATGCAGAGTACATCATGAGAAACGCTGGACTGGAAGAAATACAAGCTGGAATCAAGATTGCCGGGAGAAATATCAATAACCTCAGATATGCAGATGACACCACCCTTATGGCAGAAAGTGAAGAGGAACTAAAAAGCCTCTTGATGAAGGTGAAAGAGGAAAGTGAAAAAGTTGGCTTAAAGCTCAACA
>NW_011494767.1:898027-904969 GCF_000754665.1 Bison bison bison | reverse complement strand
GTCTCAGTGAACTCCGGGAGTTGGTGATGGACAGGGAGGCCTGGCGTGCTGCGATTCATGGGGTCACAAAGAGTCGGACACAACTATCAGTCACTCAGTCGTGTCCAACTCTTTGCAACCCCATGAATCGCAGCACGCCAGGCCTCCCTGTCCATCACCAACTCCCCGAGTTCACCCAAACTCATGTCCATCGAGTTGGTGATGCCATCCAGCCATCTCATCCTCTGTCATCCCCTTCTCCTCCTGCTCCCAATCCCTCCCAGCATCAGAGTCTTTTCCAATGAGTCAACTCTTCTCATGAGGTGGTCAAAGTATTGGAGTTTCAAAAGAGATGATAAAAAAGTAAACAGATTTTGACACATGATTTTCTGACAGGCTAGATGTGTGTTATGAAGGAAAGGAAGAAGTTAATAATGACTTAAAGTTCAGTTTTGTTTTGTTTTTTTTTTTTTCATTTCTTTAAGCCACTAAAAGAACAAGGTTGCCAGATGAAGGACAGTCTTGCAATTTACTGAGTTGGAGAAGACTTGGAAGAAGTTTATGGAAGAAGATCACTATTGGGCATGTCAAGCTTTATATGACTTGTAAATATCCTTTGGAGGTGTTGTGGTGGTTTTTAGACAAAGTGTCTAGAGTAAGAAGATCAGGCTTGAGCTTTAAATTTGGGAGTTAACAGCAGACTGATCACATTCAAAAGGTGCTAGTCTGTGACATCCCCAAGTTAATGTACAAAGAGAGGAGGGACTGAACCTTGGGACACTTCAAAGAATGACTAGCAGAGGAAACTGAGCAAAAACAAGTTACTGAGAAAGAAGAAATACAAAATGTGTTGCACTAGGAAAAAAGTGGGAAAAAATGTTTCAAAAGAGAAGGAATAACAACTATCCAGTTGCTTCAGACTTGTCAAGTAAGAAGACTGAAAATCCATTATTGCATTCAACAACATGGAGAACCTGTTTGATCTTAAGGCAGTAATTTTGTTAACAGTGGGTGCAAAAACCTGAAATAAGTGAACTTTGGACAATGTAAGAGAACACTTGTAGATAGAGTTTAGAGAACTGTTTAATAAATATTCCTGTGAATAGAGACCTGAAAAGTGAGATGACGATAGATAAAGAGAAAAACATGGACAAAAACAACAACTTTAATATCATCAAATAGAATGAACCAGGTAAAGGAGAGAAACTGATGGGGTGGGAGAGTTAAAAGGACATTGTCCTTAAACAGAAGGTTTGGATAGGCAATATGTGGAGGTGTCAATGCAAAGGAAAACAAGAAAGTCAGCACAAGAGTGAGGACACTGCAGATGTGAAGGTAGGAGCTTAGGGAAGAGCACAAGCCCAGTGTTCCCTAGAAAATGTTACAATTCCCCAAGAGCAGACACACTAGGGGTTCACCTCTTATACTGCCAAACCCTCCATATAATAGAACTCAATGAATTATTCTTTAAGAAGATCAAAGTGGTATACTCTATATATACTACACAAGCACACATACACTATATCTATGTGTACATAGTTATTCATATCATCCTTCCCACAGCTTCAGCAAAGAAAAATGTCAAAACTGTTCTATAAATGATAAATCTTAAGCTCAAGTATAACAAAAACTGCAAGGAAAGAAGTGGCATAACTTTCTCTGTATGTACTCATATTTAATAACCTACTTAATGCTTAAGTTTTCTCATCATACTAAGTCATTTTTACTTTGTGAAATAAACTTTGCAGAATAGACTCAGTACCATGTCTTACATAGTAATACTTGATACATTCTACATTCTCTTAAGATGGTCCAGACTGAACCAAAAGATTCATTTATTATTTTTTTTTAGCATTTGCATGATCTCTCATCATTTGAAAACTGATTGGATAGCTTTCTAAATTCCTTGACCAATCAAGCAAGTAAATTAAACTAAAAATACTGACTCACTCTATTTGGGTAAAAAAAAAAGAAAAACTAATTTCCCAAAAGAAAAGGTTGCCTTCTGTTTCTGGCACTTTGGCAGCTATATACCCTGATTGATTCTCCCACTGTTAATGACTGAAAATGAAAAATAAATGATATTTTAAAACTTTTGATATATCAGTGAACTAGCAAGTAAGAAATACTCAAAATAACCAAAAAAAAAGAAGTGAAAATACCTAATCTGAACTAGTGTACTTCAGTTTTGTTTTCATGAACACAGAGAATGGAACACAAAAGTTGGGGCCAAACCATAACACAGAGACTAACAGAAGACCACCCCATGTTATCAGAGGACCCCATGTAAACCCAGGATTCCAGGGAATGGAACTCTCGAAAAGACCATTCTCCCCACTGCCAGGAACTTGCAAAAAGATTGCTTTTCTTGAAGTTTAGCACAGAATGGATAGGAATAAAAGTCTCCCTTAATAATCTGAAACTTCAAACTAGTCTTTACTTGGCTTTACAGTCTGAGAACATGCCATGATGGCTTGCATAACTCCAATCTGAGAATTTAATTTAAATGGTCCCACATTTGTAGTATTTCCAACTGCCAGAAATAAGTAAACACAAATCTGTAGAGAATTGCACTTCCTCAATGATCTCAAAGAATTACCAGGGATAACTTTGTAAGGACTATGAAAAAAATGAAAGTGAAGTCGCTCAGTCTTGTCCGACTCTTTGTAACCCCATGGACTGTAGCCCACCAAGCTCCTCTGTCCATGGGATTCTCCAGGCAAGAATACTGAAGTGGGTTGCCATTTCCTTCTCCGGGTTATCTTCCTGGCCCAGGGATCGAACCCAGGTCTCCTGCATTGCAGGCAGATGCTTTAACCTCTGAGCCACTAGGGAAGCCCTGTAAGGACTATGATTATAGTTTAAAATGATCTAACAGACAAGAAATAAAACACTATGAAGAACAGCTAGCCGAAACGTAAAACAATAAAATTAGATCTGAAAAAGTTCTAAATTTGAACTATCAAATAAGATTATAAAGTGTGTACATATTACATATCTTGAAAATAACATAAAAAATTACAAATGCAAAAAGATTAAGATTAAGAGACTAGGTCAGAACAGTGGACTAAATACTCATTACCCTCCCAGTATGAAACAATAAGATACTGCATAAAATATAACTTTCATGCACTCCAGATTTAGGGGAAGTAAGGAAAATTCCCAAGCAAAAGCACTTCAAAACATATAAAGTAAGACAATAGCAATGAGTATTAAGTACACTAAAAAAAATGCAGAGTGCTCATGAAAGCACTTGCCAGGTATTGAAGACTGACCTTTGAAACAGATCAAGTTGATGTACTTTACATAATGGTGACTATGGACAATGAAAAGAAGCAAAGAAGTTTAAGGACAGAAGATTATTATTCTTGAATACAGCAAACACTGAATTAAATAATTATCAATTTTAGTTTTTATATCCATTACAGATTAAGATCAGCTAAGAAAGGGCTCAAAATCAGAAAGAACAAAATATATATGAAAACAAAATTGAGATTGCTAATCAAACAATAATCATCAAATGTATATCTCAGACACATAATATTTAACAACTATGTATAAGATATTTAGAAATAAAGAGTGAAATAAAAACAATGAGTAAGTAATAAGAGATTATTCCAAATAATTAGGTATATTTTTAAAATAATTAGAATTTTTAGAAAATAAAAATATATAGCTGTTAAATTTTCTTAATGTAATGAATGAGGTTGAAAAACATATTATCTCAAGCTGAAGAGAAAATAAAATAGCCACAGAACTGAGGGAATTACCCTGGATGCAATCTAGAGAGTCAGGAGATATAAAATATAAAAGAGAGATTAAGAGATATAGAAGACAGAACAAAAGGCCTAACATGAAGCTACCTGAAGTCCCAGGAGGAAAGATAGACAAAAAAAAAAAAGAGGGAGAGAATAGACAATATGTAGAGAGAAAATGTCCTACAATATTCTAATACTGGAAGAAGGAATGAATTTATGATATAGGAAATACAGTTTAAAATGTGGAATAAGCAAAGAGAAGACAGCACCTAGAAACATGATGCTGAGACTGTGGAAAACCAAAACAAAGAGAAAATTTTAAAAGAATTGAAAAATATAAGACAGTACAGCTAAAATGAAAAGACAATTAGCCCAATACCATGTTTCTTAATACCAACAATGGAAAATTTTTAAAAGAAAAATTATATATTTAAATTGCTGACAGAAAATAGCTATCTAGTGCCACTTTTGCACCCAGAAAACCATTATTATTTTTCAAGGAAGAGAGAAGATAAATTCAGCAGTTAGTTACAAAAAACACAAGGTGTTTTTAACCAATACTCACTGCTAAAATAATTCATTATAAAATGAAATTATTCCACAAAATATATATGAGAAGAAATGGCAAAGAAGTTTATAAACTTGAAGGAGTAATAAGTAAGAAGGAATGGCTACAAATATATATATATATATATATATATAGGCATGTATGCAAACCTCAAGCACAAAATAATGTACTATAATTATTATTAACAAGATGGGGTCATTAAAATGTTTCAGGCCCTCATATTATTCAGAGAAGGAGCTAAAATACTAATCTTTGAATTTCTTAGGTAACTATGCACCAAAACATTTTTATGTTAACCACTAAAAAATGGTAACAGGGACGTATAACCCCCATACCTTTAAAGTGAGGAGAGATGGAATAGGAAAACAAACAAACAAGAATGACCACAAACAACGATGACTGTGATTTTAATCAAGGACAAAAATTTTAGAAAAAGAAAAAAAGAAAGAAAAGAGAAACAAGAACGTATGAAAACAGGAAAAAAAAAAAAAGTTCAAATGACTACTCACAGTAAGTACAAATGAGTTAAAGTTGTCATTTAAGAGAAACATGAAAAAAAATTAATTTTAATTTTTAAAAACCCTTATGTTGTTTAAGGGTCTTCCCTGGTAGCTCAGATGGTAAAGAATCTGCCTGCAATGTGGGAGACCTGGGTTCGATTGCTGGGTTGGGACGATCCCCTGGAGAAGGGAACAGCTACCCACTACAGTATTCTTGGCTGGAGAATTCCATGGACAGAGGAGCCTGGCAGACTACAGTCCATAGTGTTGCAAAGAGTCGTTTGTATACTATTTAAGAGAACTACCAAGAATATAAAGACAAAAACCAGAAGTTTAAAAGTAGAAAAAGATACTAGACAACACTAAACAAAGAACACATTGATGTAATCTTGTCAGTCAAGATAGATTTTAAGAAAAGTGTTATGGATCAAACAAATTATTACATGAAAGTTAATTATTCAATTCACAAGATAGAACATTATATATAACAAAAAACTTTCATTAAAACAAATTTCAACTTTTGTAAATAAATTAATAAATTGTGGTGACATAGAATAAATCTATTATCAAAGTGAGATACATCAACATAACTCAATTGAAAAAGACAATCAAAAATAAGTGAACATATAGAATATCTGAGCACCACAACTAGCAATTTTGATTTATTGCCACGAGTTCTTATTCCTATACCCATCAGCTAGAATGTACACATATTTATAAATGGACCTGAATATCTACAAAAATTGACCTCTTCTTAAGTGACTTAAAGCAAATATCAAAGAATCAGTACCTGATTGTCTACTCAGAAACATATTAGTTAACTTAAACAATTAAATATCTGTCTCTGTTGAAATTCAATACAGAGTTTTAAATAATCTAGGCACCAAGAGAAAACATAAAATTTTAATGTATAACAATTGAACAAAAAATGAAGATATGACACATTGAAACTTAAATCCAAACAAGTTTTCATTATCTCATAACTGAGACATTTGCAGCCTTAAATGTGTACATTTAAAATATGAAACAGAGGTTCATGACATTGTACAGGAGACAGGATCAAGACCATCCCCAAGAAAAAGAAATGCAAAAGAGCAAAATGACTGTCTGAGGAAGCCTTACAAAATGCTGTGAAAAGAGGAGAAGTGAAAAGCAAAGGAGAAAAGGAAAGATACACCCATTTGAATGCAGAGTTCCAAAGAACATCAAGAAGAGATAAGAAAGCCTTCCTCAGTGATCAGTGCAAAGAAATAGAGGAAAACAATAGAATGGGAAAGACTAGAGATCTCTTCAGAAAATTTGAGATACCAAGGGACATTTCATGCAAAGATGGGCACAATAAAGGACAGAAATGGTATGGACCTAACAGAAGCAGAAGATATTAAGAAGAGGTGGCAAGAATACACACAAGAACTGTACAAAAGAGATGTTCACAACCCAGATAACCATGATGGTGTGATCACTCATGTAGAGCCAGATATATTGGAATGTGAAGTCAAGTGGGCCTTAGGAAGCATCACTATGAACAAAGCTAGTGGAGGTGATGGAATTCCAACTGAACTATTTCAAATCCTAAAAGATGATGCTGTGAAAGTGCTGCACTCAATATACCAGCAAATTTGGAAAACTCAGCAGTGGCCACAGGACTGGAAAAGGTCAGTTTTCATTCCAGTCCCAAAGAAAGGCAATGCCAAAGAATACTCAAACTACTGCACAATTGCACTCATCTTACACGCTAGTAAAGTAATGCTCAAAATTCTCCAAGCCAGGCTTCAGCAATATGTGAACCGTGAACTTCCAGATGTTCAAGCTGGTTTTAGAAAAGGCAGAGAAACCAGAGATTAAATTGCCAATATCCACTGGATCATTGAAAAAGCAAGGGAGTTCCATAAAAACATCTATTTCTGTTTTATTGACTATGCCAAAGCCTTTGACTATGTGGATAACCACAAACTGTGGAAAATTCTGAAAGAGATGTGGTCTGAAATACCAGACCACCTGATCTGCCTTTTTAGAAATCTGTATGCAGGTCATGAAGCAATAGTTAGAACTGGACATGGAACAACAGACTGGTTCCAAATAGGAAAAGGAGTACATCAAGGCTGTATATTGTCACCCTACTTATTTTTTTACATGC
>NW_011494767.1:883978-897927 GCF_000754665.1 Bison bison bison | reverse complement strand
AAGATTGCTGGGAGAAATATCAATCACCTCAGATATGCAGATGACATCACCCTTATGGCAGAAAGTGAAGAAGAACTAAAGAGCCTCTTGAGGAAAGTGAAAGAGGAGAGTGAAAAAGTTGGCTTAAAGCTCAACATTCAGAAAACTAAAATCATGGCATCCGGTCGCATATCTTCTTGGCAAATAGATGGGGAAACAGTGGATATAGTGGCAGACTTTATTTTGGGGGGCTCCAAAATCACTGCAGATGGTGACTGCAATCATGAAATTTAAAGACACTTACTCCTTGGGAGGAAAGTTATGACCATCCTACACAGAATATTATAAAGCAGAGACATTACTTTGCCAACAAAGGTCCGTCTAGTCAAGGCTATGGTTTTTCCAGTAGTCACGTATGCATGTGAGAGTTGGACTATAAAGAAAGCTGAGTGCCGAAGAATTGATACTTTTGAGCTGTGGTGTTGGAGAAGACTCTTGAGAGTCTCTTAGACTGCAAAGAGATGCAACTAGTCTATCCTAAAGGAGATCAGTCCTGGGTGTTCATTGGAAGGACTGATATTGAAGCTGAAACTGTAATACTTTGGCCACCTGATGCAAAGAGCCAATTCATTTGAAAAGACCCTGATGCTGGGAAAGATTGAAGGCAGGAGGAGAAGGGGACGACAGAGGATGAGATGGTTGGATGTCATCACCGACTCAATGAACATGGGTTTGGGTGGACTCTGGGAATTGGTGATGGTCAGGGAGGCCTGGCATGCTGCAGTCCATGGGGTTGTAAAGAGTTGAACACGACTGAGTGACTGAACTGAAGTGAAAACATGAAATGTATACTAGAACAGGAGATAAAATAAGTTCAGGTGCTCAAACTATTGGTAAAGGATAATTTTTGTCAAAATTTAATGGAGAAATAACAAAAGATGTTATAGAGTCTATTAATTTTGTGCTTTACACAAACAACATGTAGGACATATTACATTAAAAAAAAATAAGTCAAGAATCAGGCAAATCTCAATTGAAACTAACAATAAATTTATCCATAATGGTAAAGGAATGTGGCTATTAAAAAAAGAAAAGAAAAAACAAGATTAATTTTTCAAAGTATCAGAACTTACTGAGTAAATTTTTGCTGCAAAGGAGTATTTATCATACTTAATAGTGTAAAGAATATTAAAGGATTGCTTTAAAAATAATCCTGTAGTTTTAAGTTTTTGGAAGTAACTGAATCTAAAAGCCAAACTTCCTGCCAATAACAACCATAAATTCTGTGCAAAATATATTTAAAAAAACAACTGCCTGGAGGTACCATAGAGTGAAGGAAGCAGGCAGATAAATGGGGAGGGGAGGTGGTCAGAACGTAAGGGGAAAAATCAGCATAAGGAAGGTTCCATTTGCCTTAGAGCAGACTTTCATTAGTTCCATCAGTTTAAATAGAAACAAAACAAACAAGAAAAAAACACTGTTTTTATGACATGATAAACCAAGAATGGATGCCTACAGCATACTATATAGGGTGCTCAAGGATGGAGGAATTCACTAGCTATTTAAGATATGTAGATAAAATAATCATATAAAAACAGCAATTATTCAAGACTTAATTTTGAAGACCTTAAGCATTACAAAAGGATATGAAATTAAATCTGGCACTGTTTCTGCCCTCAAGCATTTTATGGCTATATAATTAACAGATTAATCAATCCTATCAATTAATCAGTCCTATCAACTAGGTACAAATAAGATTCTGTTAACTTTCAGGGGACGGGATCAAGCAAAACTTTAAAGAGAAGGGTCTTAAAGAATAAGAACCTTTGGATTTTGCAGAGAAGAAAGGAAGGACACTGTAAAAGGAAGGATCAGTACCAACAAAATTGAAGTGACAAAAGTCAATTAAGATGGAAATCATGAATAGTGGAAGAGGATAGCTAGAGTTGAGGATAAGTAGAAACAACTAGCAGGAAAATGTTTTGACTAGGTGGTCAGAGGCCACAACATTAAGAGCTCTTAATGCCAACAACAACAAAATGACCATGATGCCTCCATTTTTTGAAAACTTATCATGCTAAAAATATTAAGCTAGAAGCAAATCTTTAATTAATACTTTTTAAAGAAACTCTAAATCTCTAAGTATAAAAAAGCAATAAAGTAGCTATGATTTAAGTAAGAATGTAAACAAAAAACCAGCCTTAATGCTGTAAGACTAAGACTGTATGAAATATATAATCTAGCAATAAGTAAGGCTAGGAAGAAAGAGCTATATAAATAAACCATAAAATGAAAGAAAGATAATAAATAGGAGGTATGAACTAGAGGACACACACCTCTTCCAGAATATTTACCAGAAATATCAGATAAAAGAGAAATACTGTTCACTTAACTCTGAGTGCAAAAGAGCTGGGAAATGTATGATAGGGTTGTTTAACATATGCTATATATATGTGTATATATATGTATATATATAATATATGTATTACAAATGAGTTTTGGAGAGAAAAAGAAAGCAAGAGACTATTTCTCTCCAGTGTATATTCCAGTGTACCAGGAAATAAATTATTCCTCCATAAATTATCAAATAATTTTGGGAAAAAATTCTCTCTTGGGAGGCTCACAAGACTGTGTGCTACTTAGGTCAACTAAATGCTGCAAATAACTGACCCTGGTTTTCTTTCTGGGTTTGGCACAGATCTGGTTCATAAACTGAAAACACTATTGCAATGTTATTTATGTGTGTGTGTGTTAGGGGCTTGCTGCTCAGTCTCTTTTCTGTTTTCTCTACTTTTGGGAGGATATCTCTTTTATAAAACAATTCTGGCAGTATTATTTGTACACATACACACTACTCATATACACATACTCCATATTCCCCTAGGAGCGCTGCTACTGAACAGGATAGGAATGACAAGAGCACACAATGACTGATAAACACTGCCTAACAGGATTACCTCTCAAGAAATTGAGGACAATCTAATGAAGCTTCTTGTTAAACACAGTCCAGGCACCGACATGGTGGCACAATGCCCAGTTACCCCATGACCAGAAAACATCAATTCTGAAGGCCCCAGGGAAGAGGAGAATCTGATTAGCAAGCTCAACTGATTTTCTCTCCTTATGTCAAATACCTTCTTTTCAGCATGGGCATTTTGAAACTTCAGGGAAGCCGTTAGAAGATAACAAGTATAAATAAGCAAAAGAAACTGATATTATCTTTTTCTGAAGACTAACCCAAACAGGAATAAACAAACACACATAATCCCGTAAACACAAGACAAGTAGTCTGGGAATCTATAAATTACTCAAAGATCTCCATCTAGAGAAAACCATGTTATGGGTCTTCACGTTACTCTGCCATCTAGTTCTAAAATAAAAGATTGTCTTTTTTGTTCTTAATTTTTGAAATACCATCTTAGTTTGCAAAACTTAAGTGCTACCACTTTTAATAAGCCACTCTAAAATTCTGTGCTGAGACAGAATGGACCATGCTTCCCTGCTGTGCCCTGTGTAGATTGTATTCCTATTGGCAAACTTTCTTAATGCCAATTGCCTATCTGCCTCCTTGGATATTTGAATGTTATCCACACTTTGATAACATGAAACAAATAAATGCTATAGAAAGCTATAGATATTGTGATACAAAATAGAACACTACATTAATCTTTTTTACTTGCTTTGTCCATCTATCAGGAATTTGCCAGTGCTGAGAAATTCCAAGTGCATTCAACAAACACTTATAGAGTGCCCACAGGTCAGACAGATTCCCAGGCACAATGCTAATGATAGGAACTTGCCTATGAATAAAATACAATTTCTAGCCTAAATGAGTTTAAAAGCCAATGGCAGGTATTAAGACAGAGAGGCAGCACCATAAACTTAGGAATTTTAAAAAAAATGTATTAAAGTATTATTGATTTACAATGTTGGTTTAGTTTCAGGTGTACATATACACCTAGAACTGAATTAGCTATATAAACACATATATCCATTCTTTTTTAGAATCTTTTCTGATATAGGCCATTACAGGGTATTGAGTAGAATTCCCTGTGCTATATAGAAGGTTCTTATTAGTTAACTATTTTATATAAAATAGTATGTAATGTCAATCCCAGTCTCCCAATGTGTCCCTTCCCCCACATCACCCCCAGTAATGTAAGTTTGTTTTCTATATCTGTGACTCTAGTTTTGTTTGGTCAGTTCAGTTCAGTTCAGTTGCTCAGTCATGTCTGACTCTTTGAGACCCCATGGATGCAGCACACCAGGCTTCCCTGTCCATTACCAACTCCCAGAGCTTACTCAAACTCATGTCTATTGAGTCAATGATGCCATTCAACCATCTCATCCTCTGTCGTCCCTCCTCCTCAGGCCTTCAATCTTTCCCAGCCATCAGGGTCTTTTCAAGTGAGTCAGTTCTTTGAATCAGGTGGCCAAAGTATTGGAGCTTCAGCTTCAGCATCAGTCCTTTCAATGAATATTCAGGACTGATTTCCTTTAGGATGGACTCCTTACAGTCCAAGAGATTCTCAAGAGTCTCTCCAACACCACAGTTCAAAAGCATCAATTCTTCGGCACTCAGCTTACGTTATAGTCCAACTCTCATGTTCATACATGACTACTTGAAAAACCATAGCTTTGACTAGATGGACCTTTGTTGGCCAAGTAATGTCTCTTCTTTTCAATATGCTGTCTAGATTGGTCATAGGTGTTTTGTATACCTGTTTTGTAGATAAGTTCATTTGTATCCTTTTTTTTTTTAGATTCCATTTATTAGAGATGTAATGTGATATTTTTCTTTCTGTATCTGACTTACTTCACTCAGTATGCTGCAAATGGCATTATTGCACTCTTTTAACAGCTGAGTAATATTCCATTATATATATGTACTACACCTTTATCCATTCTTCTGTTGATAGGCATCTAAATTGCTTCCATGTCCTGGCTATTGCAAATAGTGCTACAGTGAACAATGGGGTGCGTGTATCTTTTCAAATGATGGTTTTCTCCAAATACATTCCTAGGAGTTGGATTGCTAGATCATATGATGGCTTGTAGCTCAGTTGGTAAAGAATCTGCCTGCAGTGCAAGAGACCCGGGTTCGATCCCTAGGTTGGGAAGATCCCCTGGAGAAGCAAATGGCAACCTACTCCAATATCCTTGCCTAGAAAATCTCATGGACAGAGGAGCCTGGTGGGCTGCAGTTCATGGGGTTACAGAGAGTTGGGCACGACTGAGCAACTAACACTCTAAGGAATCACCACACTGTTCTCCATAGTGACTGTACCAATTTACATTCCTACCAACAGTGTAGGAGAGCTCCCTTTTCTGCACATGCTCTCCAGTGTTTATGTTTGTAGATTTTTTGATAATAATCATTCTGACCAGTGTGAGGTGATAGTTTGATTTGTATTTCTCTAATAATCAGTGATATTGAGCAACTTTTCAAGAGCTCTTTAGCCATCTGTATGTCTTCTTTGGAGAAATGTCTACATAGATCTTCTGCTCATCACTTCTCAGCCTTTTGGCTAGGATCAAGTGTAGATCTTCTGCCCATTTTTTGATTTGTTTTTTATATTGAGCTGCATAAACTGTGTGAATATTTAAGAGATTCATCCCTTTTTGGTTGATTCACTTGCAAATATTTTCTTTCATTATGTAAGCTGTCTTTTCATTTTTTTATGGTTTTCTTTGCTATGCAAAAGCTTTTAAGTTTAATTAGATCTCATTTGTTCATTTTTGTTTTTATTTTCATTATTTGAAGAGTTGGATCAAAAAAGATCTTGCTGTGATTTATGTCAAAGAGTATTCTGCCTGTTTTCCTCTAAGAGTTTTATAGTAACCGGCCTTACATGTAGGTGTTTAATCCATTTGGGGTTTATTTTTGTGTGTGGTGTTAGGGAGTGTTCTAATTTCATTCTTTCACATGTAGCTGTCCAATTTTGTCAGCACAACTTATTGAAGAGATTGTATTTTCTCCATTGTAAATTCTTGCCTCTTTTCTCATAGATTAGGTAATCATAGGTGTGTGGGTTTATCTCTAGACTTTCTATCCTGTTCCATTGTTCTATATGTTTGTTTTTTGTGTGAGTACCATACTGGTGTGATGACTAGTTTTGTAGTATAGTCTGAAGTCTGGGAGCCTGATTTCTCCAGTTTCATTTTTCTTTCTCAAGATTGTTTTCACTATTCATTATTTGCTGTGTTTCCATACAAATTGAAAAAAAAAATTTGTTCTAATTAAGGAATTTTTAACTCTTTAGTTTATTGATATTTTCCCAGAACCTAGAATACTATCTGGCACATACTAGGTCTATGAATGAGTGATCTGATTGAATGAATGAGTGATCTGATTGAATGAATGAAGAGACTATGGAAGTGCCTTGGAGTGGGAGTACTGAACTGATCACTACTGCAGTACCTTTAGAATGGCATTCTGCCTGCTAGACTGGCCTACCTATATCTACCTAAAACTATGGTCTCCTCACTTTGCCAAATATCCTAACAGTCAAGATTTTCACACACCTACCCTATAAGAACTGTACTGAGTTTGAATTTGTGGGCAAGAGGTTCTATGTCAAATGATGACTTCCTCAAGAATAATTGATCATAAAGTTATTGATTGAATTTGATAAAAATTTAAAGTGTATTTATTTATAGTATAATAATAGTAATATGGAATAAAATACATATAAAGAATTATCTATAATAAAAATAACAATTACATTTATTTTGAAAGCTTTGTAAAAACCCCATATCTTTGGGGATGTGGTGCCTTTACTCTGCTTTGGGTCGGCAGCCACGAAATTAAATCATGAGAACTTGCTTGGTAAGGTGATAAAAGTAAGATTATATGGAAAAGTTCTACTACTTTGCACATATTAATTTATAAAAATGAAGTAAGTCTTGAAAATACCTGGCAGAAGTCTCCACAAGCATTATCACTACAAAATCACACATAAATAAATAATCAGATGAGGAGCAACCTACCAGCTAAATCTAGTTTAACTTAAGAAAGGTTTGAAAGGAATTTAAAAAGAGAATAAGATCACAAGATCCATGTAGTTTGAAATAAAAACAATTCTAGCAGCTAACATAGAGAAGGCAATGGCACCCCACTCCAGTATTCTTGCCTGGAAAATCCCATGGACAGAGGAGCATGGTGGGCTGCAGTCCATGGGGTCGCTAAGAGTCGGACACGACTGAGCGACTTCACTTTCACTTTTCACTTTCATGCATTGGAGAAGGAAATGGCAACCCACTCCAGTGTTCTTGCCTGGAGAATCCCAGGGATGGGGGAGTCTGGTGGGCTGCCATCTATGGGGTTGCACAGAGTCGGACACGACCGAAGCGACTTAGCGGGAGCAGCAGCAGCAGCAGCTAACAATTGTAGAAGCTTATGAAAACTTCCTAGGTGCTACACATGCTGGTCACTCAACTCGTTTGGTTGAAACCATTACACGTTTGTTGTTTTGCAGAATTGTGCTTCAATTGTCTAACAGGTTGGCATGACTATGTGAAAGGTATTTTCCATTGAAGGATTGCAGAACTCAAGATTTGAGGAAGTTATTTGGAAATTGCGGCCATTTTCAAAAAACTTATGCCTATGTTTTGTTCTCTGTCCCTATCTATTTCTAAGAATTTTGAAGCTCATTCCAAGTAGTTTAAAGGTAAAATATATCTCTGAAATTTATCTATACACACTTCTCATTAAAAATTATATTTTATAAAGTAATATATTTTATGTATATTTATATGTTTATATTTTTTTCTGAAAAATTAGTGGAAAATTTCATCATGCAGTATGAATATGTTTTCCATTTAAATCTTAAAAATAAGAAACATACTGGTGTTTATATTACCTCTTTATCCTATTCATCTTCTGTAAGAACAAGTATTAAATGAATATAGTATTAATAATAATCATTATACATTAAATCATTTTAAGGAATAGCAGAATTTGTTTTTCACAAAACTCTACTCTTCTGCAACCATAATTTAGTAGTCCTAAATTTATTAGCATTGCTTAAATATATCTGATTATATCAATATTTAATTTTTGTGTCTTTACCTGTATCAGAATTAGTGGAATCAAATGACATATCAATATATTCAGGCTGTAGTTTAGTCTCACAATATCATAGAATATAAATATATTTATATACGTATATAAATGCATTGGACTTCCCTGGTAGCTCAGCTGGTAAGGAATCTGCCTGCAATGCAGAAGACCATGGTTCAATTCCTGAGTCAGGAAGATGCTTTGGAGAAGGGACAGGCTACCCACTCCAGTATTCTTGGGCTGTCCTGGTAGCTCAGATGGTAAAGAATCTGCCTGCAGTGCAGGAGACCTGGGTTTGATCCCTGGGTTGGAAAGATCTCCTGGAGGAGGGCATGGCAATCCACTCCAATATTCTTGCCTGGAGAATCCACATGGACAGAGGAGCCTGGCAAGCTACAGTCCATGGGGTTGTGGAGTCAGACACAACTGAGAAACTAAGCACAGCACAGCACATAAATGCATTATCAACAGCAAATTAAACATATTGATTCACTATTTATGTAAAAGTCAGTTCAGTTCAGTTCAGTTACTCAGGCGTGTCCGACTCTTTGCGACCCTATGAATTGTAGCACGCCAGGCCTCCCTGTCCATCACCAGCTCCCGGAGTTCACTCAAACTCATGTCCATCAAGTTGGTGATGCCATCCAGCCATCTCATCCTCTGTCGTCCCCTTCTCCTCCTGCCCCCAATCCCTCCCAGCATCACAGTCTTTTCCAATGAGTCAACTCTTCACGTGAGGGGCCAAAGTATTGGAGTTTCAGCTTTAGCATCAGTCCTTCCAAAGAACACTCAGGACTGATCTCCTTCAGGATGGACTGGTTGGATCTCCTTGCATCCAAGGGACTCTCAAGAGTCTTCTCCAATGCCACAGTTCAAAAGCATCGATTCCTTGGCACTCAGCTTTCTTCACAGTCCAACTCTCACATCCATACATGACCACTGGAAAAACCATAGCCTTGTACTTCATAACAAAATAGCAAAAGCCAACTGCTACTGCTAAGTCGCTTCAGTCATGTCCGACTTTGTGTGACCCCATAGACGGAAGCCCACCAGGCTCCCCTGTCCCTGGGACTCTCCAGGAAAGAACAGTAGTCTGTGGCTTAAAACAAGTGTTTGTTATTGCTTAAATGTCTGAGGATTGTTTGAAGGTCAGTTGATGGAGCTGACCTTTGTGGGGTTCCTCTGATTTTGGCTGGCTCACTCCCATGTCTGCAAGATATCTGATTTTCTCATAGAAGCAAGCCCCATAGGGTAGCTCTGCTCTGCACTGCAAGTATGTAGTTATCTGCTCCATGTGTCTGTGCTTCAATTATCTTCCCTGGAGAACCCAGCTAGCCCAGGTGCCACTGATCCTAGCAAAGCACAAAAGGGAAGAAGGAAAGATACAAGTCCTCTTGAGATCTAAGCTCAAACATGACTCCACGATGTTTCTCAGTCTATTGACCAGAGTAAGTCATGTAACTGGACTAAAAGTGAAAGCATGAGGAAATTATTTCCTCATCTTTAGTAAGATGAACTACAAGGTCACATGGCAAGAGATGCGGATACAGGAATGTGCGAGGCCAATGATGCATTCACCCATCCATACTGGATATATTATTCAATACAATTCAAAATTCTTCACTGTTCAACACTACAGCTCAAAAGAGTTATTTATTCACTCAATAAATTTATTAATATATTTGCCACCTACTCTGGGCCACACCCAACTCTAGGTCCTGGAGATACAATAAGAAATTAAACAGACAAAACTTCACATTCTTGGTGGGTACAGAATAGGAGAAATGGATGAACTGTTCTTTTTTGTTTTAGCTTAATGGATTATTTTTTAAAAAAAATCAGGTAGATAGCCTGTGCTTCATCTTGCAGGTTACGGTTGAAATCTTCTTTGTATTCTATACAACACTGAATACTCCACATTTAAGGCACATCTCTTGATTTTTAGCAGCTCCAACCCTAATCCAAAATGAAACAAAAATGAAACTTCCCACTGTCATAAAACTTACATTCTAATTAAGGAAAGGGAAGAAGAGAACCTAGAGCTAGGGAAAAAAATGGCTTGGGGTATGAGCAGTAGAAAAGAACAAATGATATCAATCAATCAAACAACTCAGGGCATGAAACTTAAAATCCCTTAGCTATGTTACAGTGTTATTACACTACTCCCTTTGGATCAATGATTCTGGGACCAATTCCTAGCTCTACAGATCAATACCTATATGATCTTGGTCAAGTTATTATTCACTCCAGGACTGAGCTTCTGTAAACAAATAGTAAATGTATTTTTGTAAACCAATAGGTGTAAACAAATGCATTGTAAACAAATGCCACCTTGCAACTATGTGGTCACAATCACATTATGTGGAATGTGAGGAATAGTGAAAAAGTAATTTACCATGGCTGGGAGCTTTGGGGTTTTGGAGTAACTTTGCTTCTGCAACCAACTCGGCGGGTAATATGGAGAAATCAATCCTTCCGTAGTTCAATTATCAGTCTGTAAATTGGGAGTGTTCCCAGAGTGAAACCCAGGCACTAAACACAGATAATAGAACTCAACAGTTACACATAGTCTCAGTAACCCCTTATTACCACTGTGATAAGTCACTTCAGTCTTGTCTGACTCTTTGCAAACCCATGGACCATAGAATGCCAGGCTCCTCAGTCTATGGGATTTCCCAGGCAAGAATACTGGATTGGGGTTGCCAGGGGATCTTCTTCAGGGGATCTTCCTGACCCAGGGATTGAATTTGCATTGCTAACGTCTCTAGTTTTGACAGGCGGGTTCTTTATCACTAGTGCACCTGCGAAACCCCCAGTATTACCACTAGTACTTTTATAATTATTATGGTTAAATTTCAGGTATCTAGTGAGGGACAATAAAGCTGAGTATTTCCTGTCGTGTACAAGCAAGTTGAAACAAAAAAGAGATGAACTTGTTTTGGTGATTCAGTTTGATAACTGGTTTAA
This sequence comes from Bison bison bison, assembly GCF_000754665.1. Classification (NCBI taxonomy): domain Eukaryota; kingdom Metazoa; phylum Chordata; class Mammalia; order Artiodactyla; family Bovidae; genus Bison; species Bison bison. Next base: position 886,919 of record NW_011494767.1, on the reverse strand, counting down.
TTATTTCTGTTAACCATACAAACAGAACAAAGTTTAATAAAGATGAAAGCATCTCCACAGATTGGCAACCGAAGGTCACTCGTGTAGTTTTAAATCAGTAGTTGGTTCAGTGATTCTGGTCTAGTTGCTCTACCCCTTACCAGCTGCATGACCTTGGATAAGTTTTTACCTAGTCTATGACTCAATTTCTCTAAACAGAAATAATAAGAGCAACATAAAGTTATTATAAGGATTTAATGTAGATAAAATAAGGTAATGGCACCCCACTCCAGTACTCTTGCCTGGAAAATCCCATGGATGGAGGAGCCTGGTAGGCTGCAGTCCATGGGGTCACTAAGAGTCGGACACGACTGAGAGACTTCACTTTCACTTTTCACTTTCATGCATTGGAGAGGGAAATGGCAACCCACTCCAGTGTTCTTGCCTGGGGAATCCCAGAGACGGGGGAGCCTGATGGGCTGCCATCTATGGGGTCGCACAAAATCAGACACGAGCTGAAGTGACTTAGCAGCAGCACAATGTTTCGCACGTAATTGTTCAATAAACATTGTTCGTTATTTACTATCCTGCCTAACTCTTGGGAAAGAATCGACAAAAGTTCAGTTAGAGAACAATAATAACTGCTAACATCAATTGAAGTCTTTTAGATGCCAGATGCTACACTCAGCACTTTATAAGGATTATCTCAGTAAATCTTCAAAATAACCTTGTGGAAACACTAAGGATTAAATTTTACAGATGTGTCTTAGAGAGCTTTAGTAACTTAGTCAAACATCAAATCCACATCTCCTTTCCTTCTGAATCTTTGCTCCTAGCCACTGTGACACACTACCCCTTTCCCCTTCCAAAACTGGAGTGATATGGGTCAATAAAGGGGAGTGAATAAATTAATAAGTAATTATTTTCAGATAAAGCCTTTATTTAGTTACTTACTCAAAAAGCTGTGTTTTATCTTTAATATCAGGTATTACAAGATGTCAAAATACAAAGATGATTAGGTCTTAGTTTCTACCCTTGAGATGCTCATATTTCATGGAATTTCAACAATGATTATAGGTCAGTTGGCTTAAAATTTAAGAGGGAGCTTCATAGGCAAAATATTTCATGCATAAAAACTTGTCTACCTACAAACAAGTCACTTCTTTTGACCAAATTATATTTGAAATGGTCATCCCCAAGGTTAAGAGAAGACACTGTAGCAAGTTGGTTATCTAATCTGGCCAACTGCAGAGTTGTAAACAGAAATCTTGCTTTGGCTTACAACAACCCCAGTTGTTAGTCATTGATTAATGCATGAAGTAAATACTAAATGTTTAATATCCAACTCTCCTGTCCCTCTGGGCATAAAGACTGCACTTCTGAGACACCAACTGTGTAGAACCATCTGACTTATTACAGCCAATGAAAAGGAGCAAAAGAGACACACATCTTCCTGTTTCAAACTGAGCAGTAAAAAGGATTCTCTAAGCTTTCTCTTCCTATATGATGATGCCCAGAGAAGTCACTTATTCCTAACATGACAGTCACAAATTTGTGGAACTTGGTCACTGAAGCAACAAGGAATAAAACCTTGATATGGTAAGCCTCTAGAATTGGGAGATTATTTGTTTCTTCAGCATAACCTGACCAATTCTGACTAACACAATACAAATACTCAGGACATACATTATTGACCATAAGAGATACTCAGGAAAGAAATTGGTGTGGAAAAGTATACTTTCTGTGGGAGAACAGACGGGAAGGAAGCCATATTGAGAAATTCCCAGATTTCACTTAAGCCTTGAGAAATCAAATCCTTCCAGACAAGCTTTCCTTATGTTGGGTTTTTCAATAACTTTCAATAGAATACAATTTACCTACTTAATAGTTTTTGTTCTTATTTATCATTTAGTATCATAACATAAATTAATAAATATTTACTATTTACAGTAATAACTTATTTATTGAATTCTTACAATATGCCAGTCAGAGACCTAATACTGGTGACACAACTGTTAACCAAACCTAGTCTCCATTCTCAGGTTGCTTAAAGTCTAGATTGGAATGCAGGCCAAATAGGAAAATGCAATTCTTTACGATAAATGCAGTATTAAAGAAAGCACAAGGATTACTTAAGAAAAGCACCATACCAGTCTAAGGGACTGAAGGCAGCTAGGACCTAAAGGATGAGGAGTTACACAAGCAGCCATCATAGTGAGGCTTATGTTTCATATTTGTATTTTAGTAATAATAAGAACTGATGTTTCTATTACACATACTATGGTCAACCACTCTACCATGTGCTTTAAACATATAAAATAGTCCCCACAACCACCTTTGAGGTAAGATACAATTATCTCCATCCTTATTTTACAAATGTATAAGTATTTTCCAGGAAAAAAAAAAAAAAAACAGAGGTGGAGGTTACAAGCTGAAGGAGTACTGTAAGCAAGAATAAAGAGGTGTGAAGCATTAATATTAATACTTCAGAACAGTGGAAGAATAACTTAATGAAGGGTGGGGAGATTGGGCAGCATGAGAACAGGAAGAGAAGCAATGGATTTACCTGGAATCCTGAAAGCTTTTCTTCAGTGTATTCATATGACCAATGCCTAACCTGCTTCAGGCCTTTGCTCCTTGTCTGCCTCATAGAGATGCCTCCTCTGGCCATCCTGATTTAAATTAAACACCACCTTTACTCTCCATTCCCTCTGCTGCTTAGTTTTTCTCCACGGCCTTATTACTGGTTGACAAACTGCATGGTTTCCTTATTTAATTGCTTATTGTCTGTTTCTCCTCATTAGAATGTAAGCTCCATGAGGCAGAAATTTCTGCCTGCAGTTTTTTGTCTGTTGTATATTTCTGCTTTGTTGACTATGCCAAAGCCTTTGACTGTGTGGATCACAATAAACTGTGGAAAATTCTGAAAGAGATGGGAATACCAGAACACCTGATCTGCCTC
>NW_011494767.1:874388-883878 GCF_000754665.1 Bison bison bison | reverse complement strand
GACAGGAACAAGAGACTGGTTCCAAATAGGAAAAGGAGTACATCAAGGCTGTATATTGTCACCCTGTTTATTTAACTTATATACAGAATACATCATGAGAAACGCTGGGCTGGAAGAAACACAAGCTGGAATCAAAATTGCCGGGACAAATATCAATAACCTCAGATATGCAGATGACACCACCCTTATGGCAGAAAGTGAAGAGGAACTCAAAAGCCTCTTGATGAAGGTGAAAGTGGAGAGTGAAAAAGTTGGCTTAAAGCTCAACATTCAGAAAACGAAGATCATGGCATCTGGTCCCATCACTTTATGGGAAATAAATGGAGAAACAGTGGAAACAGTGTCAGACTTTATTTTTGGGGGGCTCCAAAATCACTGCAGATGATGACTGCAGCCATGAAATTAAAAGATGCTTATTCCTTGGAAGGAAAGTTATGACCAACCTAGATAGCATATTGAAAAGAAGAGACATTACTTTGCCAACAAAGGTTCGTCTAGTCCAGGCTATGGTTTTTCCAGTGGTCATGTACGGATGTGAGAGTTGGACTGTGAAGAAGGCTGAGCGCCAAAGAATTGATGCTTTTGAACTGTGGTGTTGGAGAAGACTCTTGAGAGTCCCTTGGACTGCAAGGAGATCAAACCAGTCCATTCTGAAGGAGATCCACCCTGGGATTTCTTTGGAAGGAATGATGCTAAAGCTGAAACTCCAGTACTTTGGCCACCTCATGCAAAGAGTTGACTCATTGGAAAAGATTCTGATGCTGGGAGGGATTGGGGGCAAGAGGAAAAGGGGACGACAGAGGATGAGATGGCTGGATGGCATCACTGACTCAATGGACCTGAGTCTCAGTGAACTCTGGGAGTTTGTGATGGACAGGGAGGCCTGGCGTGCTGCGATTCATGGGGTCGCAAAGAGTCGGACACGACTGAGCGACTGATCTGATCTGATCTGATACCCTCAATAGCAACAGACAAAATTGGAGAAGGCAGTGGCACCCCACTCCAGTACTCTTGCCTGGAAAATCCCATGGACGGAGGGTCTGGTCAGTATAGTTCATGGGGTCGCTGAGAGTCAGACATGACTGAGCGACTTCACTTTCACTTTTCACTTTCATGCATTGGAGAAGGAAATGGCAACCCACTCCAGTGTTCTTGCCTGGAGAATCCCAGGGACAGGGGAGCCTCGTGGGCTGCCATCTATGGTGTCGCACAGAGTCAGACATGACTGAAGTGATTTAGCAGCAGCATACCCTCAATGTCTAGAACAGAGCCTGAGACATAGGAAGCATCCACTGAGTAATGTTGAATGGTGCTCTTAATTTTATCCTCTTTTTATAAACATGGAAATTTTGAGGCACAAAGTTTAGTAATTTGTCAGGTTCACAGCAAATGGCAAAACTGGAATTCAAACTGAGGCAATTAGATCTGGATTCTATGTTTTTAGTTACTATATTGGACCCTTCCTTCCAAAGCAGTCATTTAGTAGGGGAATAAAAAACAAAGAAATAAATGAATCTAGCATATAAAATCAGGCAATAATATATTTTTTTAAATGAAGAGGGACACTCCAATGTTAGGCAGTGGGCATGGGTGTCATTTTAGATTAGGTAGTTAGAGCAGTTTTCTCCGAGAATCTGATATTTGGGGTGGTTAGGGGAAGCTGAAAGAAGGTAATAAGGCATGCTCTGCACACTAGCTTGGATCACATATATAGATCCTGGAGCCGTAAACAACATGGTGATGTGAGAGTAAATGAGATCTTCCAGGTTGAGGCTGCAGAAAGAGAGTACCTTCTAAGAACTGAATCTTAGGAAACTAACATTTAAGCATGATGAACAAAGATGGAGAAGAAACAAAGAAGCAGGAATATCTGAAAAGAAAGCTGTCATGTTAGTAAGTCAAGAGGGAAAAGTGTCCCCTAAAAAACTCAATTGTCAAACATGCAGTACTTGGGTGCAATCTCAAAAACAACAGAATGATCTCTGTTCGTTTCAAAGGCAAACCATTCAATATCACAGTAACCCAAGTCTATGCCCCAACCACTAATGCCAAATAAGCTGAAGTTAAATAGTTCTATGAAGACCTACAAGATCTTCTAGAACTAACACCAAAAAAAAAAAAAAAAAGCTGTCCTTTTCATCATAGGGGGCTTGAATGCAAAAGTAGGAAGTCAAGAGATACCTGGAGTAACAGGCAAGTTTGGCCTTGGCGTACAAACTGAAGCAGGCCAAAGGGTAACAGAGTTTTGCCAAGAGAACACACTGGTCATAACAAACACCCACTTCCAACAAAGCAGAAGACAACTCTATGTATGGACATCACCAGATAGTCAATACCAAAATCAGACTGATCATAGTCTTTGCAGTTGAAGATGAAGAAGCTTTATATGGTCAGCTAAACCAGGAGCTGAATGTGGCTGAGATCATAAACTCCTTACTGAAAAATTTAGACTTAAGTTGAAAACAGTAAGAAAAACCACTAGGCCATTCAGTTATGAAGTCAAGTGGACCTTAAGAAGCATCACTATGAACAAAGCTAGTAGAAATGATGGAATTCCAACTGAACTATTTTAAATTCTAAAAGATGATGCTGCACTCAATATGCCAGCAAATTTGTAAAACTCAGCAGTGGCCACAGGACAGGTAAAGGTCAGTTTTCCTTTCAATCCCTAAGAAAGCCAATTCCAAAGAATATTCAAACTACCACACTATTGCAGTCATCTCAAATGCTAGTAAAGTAATGTTCAAAATTCTCCAAGCTAGGCTTCAACAGTACATGAACCAAGAACTTCTAGGAAGATTTAGAAAAGGCAAAAGCACAGATCAAAATGCCAAAATCTGCTGGATCAGAGAAAATGCAAGAGCGTTCCAGAAAAACATCTGCTTTGGTGACCACACTAAAGCCTTTAACTGTGTGGATCACAACAAACTGTGGAAAATTCTTAGAATAAAGAGAATACCAGACCACCTTACCTGCCTCCTGAGAAATCTGTATGCAGGTCAAGAAGCAACAAACTGAAAAAGGAACAACAGACTGGTTCAAAATTGGGAAAGGAGTAGAACAACATTGTATATTTTCACCCTTCTTATTTAACTTGTGCAGAGGACATCCAGCAATAGTTTGATCCAGACATGGAACAATGGACTGGATCCAAATTGGGAAAGGAGTACGTCAAGGATGTATATTGTCACCTTGCTTATTTAACATATGCAGAGTACATCATGTGAAATGCCAGACTGGATGAAGCACAAGCTGGAATCAAGATTGCCAGGAGAAATATCGATAACCTCAGATATGCAGATGACACTACCCTTATGGCAGAAAGTGGAGAAGAACTAAAGAGCCTCTTGATGAAAGTAAAAGAGGAGAATGGAAAAGTTGGCTTAAAACTCAACATTCAAAATCAAAGATCATGTCATCCAGTCCTATCACTTCATGGCAAATATATGGGGAAACAATGGAAACAGTGAGAGACTTTATTTTTGTGGGCTCTAAAATCACTGCAGATGATGACTGCAGCCATGAAATTAAAAGACACTTGCTCATTGGAAGAAAATCTATGACAAACCTAGACAGCATATTAAAAAGCAGAGACATTACTTTGCCGACAAAGATCTGTCTAGTCAAAGATGACCTTTGGTATTTCCAGTAGTCCTGTATGGAAGTAAGAGTTGGACTATAAACAAAGCTGAACGCCGAACCATTGATGCTTTTAAACTGTGGTGCTGGAGAAGACTCTTGAGTGTCCCTTGGAGTGCAAAAAGATCAAACCAGTCAATTATAAATGAAATCAGTCCTGAATGTTCATTGGAAGGACTGATGTTGAAGCTGAAACTCCAATACTTTGGGCACCTGATGCAAAGAATTTGCTCACTGGAAAAGACCCTGATGGTGGGAAAGACTGAAGGTAGGAGGAGAAGCCAACAACAGAGGATGAGATGGTTGGATGGCATCAACAACTCAATGGACATGAGTTTGAGCAAGCTCCAGGAGTTGTTGATAGACACGGAAGCCTGAAGTGCTGCAGTCCATGGGGTCACAAAGGGTCGGACAGGACTGAGCAATTGAACTGAAAATGAGATCACTAAGCATAGCAATTGAACAGGATGCATTGATTTTGGCAACTAAAGGAGCCTACTAGGAGACAGAAGACTGCAATACAATTTAAAATTAGACCATGCATATCTAAGGAAGGAGGGAGACAACTGAGAATAAATTTGAAAATGCAAAAAGGAAAGAAATAATACAAGTTTTAGAAGATGATAAAAGCCAGACTGGAGAAGCAAGAGCTGAGATAGAGCCCTGATCATAAAGAGGGCAGCGTTTTTGCAGCCATGCAGCAGAACGGTTAAGGGCAGACCAACATTTGGGTCCTGGCTTATCCACATCATACCTGGCTTAACTTCAGACAGATTACTTCTATATTAGTCAGTTCAAGCTGCCATAATAAAATATCATTGGCTGGCTGGCTTAAATAACAGGAATTTATTCCTCACAGTTCAGGAACCTGGTAAGTACACAAGCAAGACCAATTCAGCTTTCTCTTGGGTTGCAGATGGCCACCTTCTCACTGTGTCTTCACACAGGTGGGAAGAAAATGGTGTAGAAACTGGGCCAAGAGACCAATGCCACTGCATACAGCAGCAAGATGGAATCATGACTGGTGATGAACATGACAATGAAAGGAAACATTTAACCAAGATGTACTCTGAGCCAGACAGTGATCTAAGTCTTTTACATGTTATTTCCTTGTAATCCCACAACAACTCTCTGAGGAAAATACTATTTTTATTTTTCAGTTGAGGACATTGAGGCAATTAACAAAAGAAATCTGGCTGCTAGGCCTCATTTCTAACCAGGAGGAATCTGGAGATCAGAATAGTTAAGTTCTGACGGATCCATCAATTTGCATCCTGATAACGTAAATTCAATGGATTTAATATTGGGTTTTGAAGTATGCAGACTATAATATTGAATAAATTCACAATTATCAAGATTATTCTGTGAGCACCAATCCATCCTCTATCACCATAATCTCTAGGCAGGATTAAACTGTCAATACACAAGTGTAGGGACAGCAGCAAGGGCCAGAAATGTTCCTCAAAGCTCCAGCCCACCTTCCCCATTCCCATACATAACCTATTAATATGCGACCTGCTCTCAGACCTACTTGAAAGTACAAAGCACACGAATTTATTTGCTGGTAAAGCATGTGGATGTTGAAGCTTTCTGACATTCAGGCAGTTAACCCTCCTGTTAAAAGCCTTCACCACTACAACAGCCTGAGGCACAGTTGAAGAAAATGTCAACGATATCCAGAATGCTCAAGTGAATAAATGGGCTTCTCTCCAAAGCCCCAGGAAAGAGCAAGCTGAGCTTAGTAAAAACACAGTGGGAATCTTGCAGTATTAGCCACAGCCATTGCAAGGACATTCATGTTTAAGGAGGGAGCTCTTTGGGTAGTTGTCCCTCCGTTCTCCTAAGTATTAACAAAGAAAACTGCAAAATGAGGCAACAGTGAGAAAAGGCATAGATGGGCTTTTCCTCTCAATTTCAACAGCTTTTGTTAAGACTTCTGCTTGCATTCTCTCTCTCTCTCCCTCTCACACACACACCCGTACATTATACACACGCACAAAGATAGACAATGAAATCTTTAAATAAACATCCAGTGATGCAGTTTTATCTAAAACTGACTGCTGACTAGAAACTGCTAATTAAAAAGCCTACCTAGAGATCAAACCTAATTTTAATAGAATCTATACATGAAGATGCTTCAGAATTCATGACTTCACTGAAGAGTCAGCTGGCTGGAGCTGCCTTGGTGCAGGGCTGTCTGAAATCTCCTAATGAGGTGCAAAGCCAGTCTGTTTCACCAGGCACATGCTCAGAAATCAGATTCTGTGAATTTTATTTTAAAATGCCCATAGTCTTTGGGGATTTGGAGGGGGTTTTTGTTTTTCCCTTAAAGCAGTTATTGAGAAGCACAAGTACTTACCTGAAGCTGCAATTCAGCAAAACTGTTTCTTTAAAAATTTGATAAGTAGATATACTATAAAAAATACATTTTCAACTATACATAAAAAAACGTTTGGTTCAGTGTATTTATTGCTTTCCTGGGAACAGGAAACATCTAGGATATTATCAAGAAGTACATCAAAATATAACATGAAAATACAGAGATAAAAATAAAAGCACATGTCAACTGTGACTTACATATGATAATGAGGGCTCTTAAGCAGTTCCCTGATCTGGTCTGGTGGGAGGCAAACCCCTTAGTCAACACAAGTGCCAACTCATTTAAAATAAAATATAGTAATATTTTTAAAAATATTTTTAAAATATTGAATGAATTAAACTACTTTCTTTTTAAGAAAATCAAATAAGCTAAAAGTGTAATTGGACCTTTAAGATGATTTTACACTTTCTGGAGAGTCTTAGCTATTTTAGACTCTGACAGACAGCTGGCATAGCAATGCAAAGCATGTTTCAGTTCATTTTTCTGATGCTCCTTCCTTTCGAAGCATAAGCTGCCAAGAACAATTCAAGGTACTTTTAAAAGAGAGCCTTTTGCTATCATGCTATCTATGGGCCATTTCAGTACCTGAAGCATTAGACAAAACCCTGCCAGTTCAGAGACTTGTACATTAGAATAAATGCACAATACTTAGGACAAACTATCAAAAGCTAAAATTTACCTCCACATTTTATTAAAAATGACTTTTTCTCCAACATTTACTAAAATATGATGGAAGAAATAGGATAAACCACTACCCTCCCTCTTCTTTCTTCGGGCATCATGGCTCATGGACCAGCTGGCTACGTCTAAAGGTCCCTCTGGCACTCAAAAGCTTTGTGAGCTTAGACAAGTTCCTTAACCTCAGTTTTGGCTCAGTTTCCTCATGAGTTCAGAAAAGGCAATGGCATCCCACTCCAGTACTCTTGCCTGGAAAATCCCACGGACAGAGGAGCCTGGTAGGCTGCAGGCCATGGGGTTGCAAAGAGTTGGACATAACTGAGTGACTTCACTTTCACTTTTCATTTTCATGCATTGGAGAAGGAAATGGCAACCCATTCCAGTGTTTTTGCCTGAAGAATCCCAGGGACAGGGGAGCCTGATGGGCTGCCATCTCTGGGGTCGCACAGAATCAGACAAGACTGAAGCGACTTAGCAGCAGCAGCAGCAACCTCATGAGTTAAAAGAGACTCACACTATTTACAATATGGAGATTTTGTAAGAATGAAGTAGGTTGATACTTTTTAAGCACTTAAAAAAGTACATAGCATATGGTAAATGTTCAATACATGTTAATATTATAATTATTATATACATAGGCTAAATATGTTCTCCCTGAGTACTTCCCTATTTTCCCAAAGCTTTAAATATCAGCAATATTCCATGACAATAAACTTATGTATCTCTAATGCCAGTGTATTTCTTAGGCTCTAGGTTTGCACTGTGATTTGACTGCCCCCAGGCTTTAATGTCCCTTGTCAGATGTGCATTCCTTTGTTTCTGGTCTTAGTTATTGGTGTTACAATCCCCTAATTTTTTAAGCTAAAGTCTTCAAAATCAGTATTTATTGAGTATGCTGTTAAGAAGTGGTTAATCAGTGGTCAACTATGTAGATTTGATCACTGACTTTATGGCATTTACAGCTATATAAGAAAAACAGTACAGTGAACTAAAGTCAAGGAACAAGTATGAGTTGGTCAGTATTCTCTGAGGCCCAGTTACCACACCATTCTAAAAAGAGAGTCCAAGAAAGAGCAAGGATTCCTACTAGCCTGCTCTTTCCCCTGAGTTGCTACAGAGGACTGAGAAAACAAGCAGATACAATGTTCTCTGTGCCACCTCATCAGGAGGAAGGGCCAGGCTGGATTCATCATGATTATGGGAAACAGGGGACTCTAGAGATTCACAGAAGATTGAGATGTTTGAGGGGTGGGATAGTGCTACAGCGGCACAGTGCCCATCACGGTTTCAGAGTCTATCCCTTTGTCCCCATAAGTACACTTAAACTTCTAAAACCACATGCTTTGGGGATAAAATTTTTTAACTTCTTCAGAGAAGACCAAGTACTTCTCTCCCATTGGAAATTACTTCCTTGAGAATGTCACATTATGGTAATGATTTGTACTGGCATTCAGGTGCTCCATTTCCCAAATTTGGGGATTCATATAAACAACAACTTGTCACTAGGTACATTCAACAAGTATGTATAAGCCCTTGTTGTCACACACTGGAGAGGTTTCAGAAATGCAGTGTAAGTAAATTATAATCCCTAATCTTGATACATTTTCAGTCCATTGAAGGAAACAAACAGGTGAGTAGGCATCCCCTACATTGTGTGATGAGCAACATATTAGGAGCACTGATGAAAGTCACCTATGCAGGACAATTGAGGTAAATAAGGCTTTAGAAAGGAAATGACATAGGGCTGAGATTTGAAAAACAATAAAAATTGGGCAGCAGGGAATAAGAAAGAAAAAAAGAAAGAATGAGTTCTAAGTAGAGGGAATTATAGCTTTTTCAGAGGCTGTCATGAGACACAATGTGGCACATTAGAGAAGCTAGAAAAAAAAATCAATATGGCCAGAGATGTTGTAAAGAATTGGAGTTTGGGGCAGAAGGGAGAGATGGAATTGCATTTGTTTTTAATAGATTGTAAGTAGCTTGTAGGCCATTCTAGGGAGACTGCGTTTACTTCTTAGGGCAGTGCAGGCCATGAATGATTTAAAGCAGGAGAATGACACGTGGTGAGGGCTATACCTAGTGTGATAATAGATGAGGAGGCAGGGACCAAAGTAGCGGAAGTTGAAAAGGGGAAAAAAATGTTGCACTGGAAAAACAGCAGAGATAAATACAGTAGGATGACTAATTAAACATGATGACAAGAGAGAGGGGGCACTAGGTTCCATGATGTCTGACTGGGGTAAATTAAGGCAAAGACACTACCATTTACCAAAACAGAGAACCACAAGATGAAGAATGGGTATGGAATTCAGGAAGGTCACCATTAGAGCTGAGTTTCTGAACTTATTCTCAGGGTTCTTCTCAAAGACAGCATTGCATATAAGCAAGGATATTAATAGTCTCCATACCTTCTATTATGAGTTAAATTATGTTCTTCCAAAATTATTATGTTGATGTTTTTATCCTAGCACCTCAGAAGATAACTGGATTTGGTGATGGAGCCTTTAAATTCAGTTAAGTTCAGTTCAGTCGCTCAGTCATGTCTGATTCTTTGCAACCCCATGGACTGCAGCACGCCAGGCCTCCCTGTCCATCACCAACACCCAGAGTCTACTCAAACTCATGTCCTTTGAGTCGGTGATGCCATCCAACCAACTCATCCTCTGTCATCCCCTTCTCCTCTCACCTTCAATCTTTTCCAGCATCAAGGTCTTTTCAAATGAGTCAGCTCTTCACATCAGGTGGCCAAAGTATTGGAGTTTCAGCTTCAACATCAGTTCTTCCAGTGAACAC